>NC_088284.1:16631442-16967379 GCF_036013445.1 Caloenas nicobarica
ATTTGTTTGTTTCTTTAAAGATAGCTTAAAAAGAGAATAGAAACAATTTAAAGCACGTTCTGATATAAGAAATTGCAGCCTAAGTTCAGTTGCTAAAATCTCACATCCAAATTTTATGTACTCTGGAACTTCACTTCTTTGGAACTTTGAAGCTCGTTGCAGGCTAATGCAAGTGTATCAGCGGAAGGATTTGGTGTTTCACTGTTAGGACTGCTGTTCAGTGGAAAGGATGGAGTATCTAAAACCTACTCTATCTATACTACTGTGCTCCTTTCTGAAAACAACTATCCTTAGTTTCACCTGTGATCTTAAGTATGTTCATTCAATTAAAAATCTTCAGAATTTCTCCTGGAAATGGCAACTAATACTATCAGGCTTTCAAGAATCCAGATTAATAGGAAAATAGGGTATTGTGTGATTGCTATTTCGAAAAATATGAAGAAGCCTAGGAAGGGACTGAAAAATATGGCCTGTTTTAGCTAAAAATGGATACCTGTCGTATTGCAATACTTTTATAAAATACACAAAATAAAATATGAATAACAGGGGAAGCTTTAGGAATAATAACAAAGGAAATGTAAGACTTGACTCTTCACTGATTAAATCAAGCTTTGGACTATACTCCAAACTGAGGTCAACCCACACGTAATTGCACTGTCTGCTGCAATGCTTTTAAAGCTTTATGGATAAAATATTTAAAAAAAAAATACAGAAGACATAAATAATGTTTGTTATATAGTTCAAATATATGTGCTGTTAAATTGAAAATGTGTTTCCTGCTGGTTAGAGTCTATCTGCATAATAGTTGCCTAAAATATATGGATCCATTTAGTTGTGAACAATGTAACATCTGTGAAACATGATTCTTAAAATAAATGCAGCGTTCAATGGGTATAGCACTAGTCAGGCCTGTACAGGATATTACTCTGCTCTCCTCCACCCACTTCTTTAAATAACATAATTAAAAAATTGTGAAAGTCAGAAATTCATACTGAGGCTGTTGAAGTAAGTGAACAGTAACACTGAATGTCTGTGCTGAGAATTAATCATGAGTGGGCCATAAAACAGACCGCAAAAATTGTTCATGTATTTTATGCTAACACCTTGAAAACTGCATGGTTTTAAGGTACCAGCTTGGTTTAGGCATCAGACAGCTTAACCAATGTCTCCATTGTAAAAAAGATATTAGGTGAATTTTCATGTTTCTAATATAGTGTATTGCCTAGGTACTTCTTGTGCAAAAATTGGAACATACACAGTTGAACTACCTGTGAGTGTATGGAGGGCCTGGTTTGCCTTATGACATTATTAATTCAGTGGATTCTGTGCTAGACCCAGCGTTATTGTTATCTGATAGTCTGAATACTGTCTGGATGCCAGCCAGCTAAAAAAATGCTACAGCTGACTTTGATCCAGAACGGGAAGCTTCCATCAGACTGCTTACAGAGCAAAGTGGGAGAGGCCCTCTACGCAGCCAGCTTGGCACCATCTGTCTTCTGTGTCAGTGCCCTTTCAGGACAGGTGCACCAGCTTCCTTGCCCCTCTCTGAACTCTCTCCAGCACCTCAATATCTTTCTTATAGTGAGGGGCCCAAAACTGAACACAGAATTCAAGGTTTGGCCTCACCAGTGCCGAGTACAGAGGGACGATCACTCCCTTAGTTCTGCTGGCCACACTATTCACAGAATCACATAGAATCACAGAATGTTAGAGGTTGGAAGGGACCTCGAAAGCTCATCTAGTCCAACCCCCCTGCCAGGGCAGGAACACCTAGATGAGGTTACATAGGAATGTGTCCAGGTGGGTTTTGAATGTCTCCAGAGAAGGAGAATCCACAACCTCCCTGGGCAGCCTGTTCCAGTTTCTGTCACCCTCACTGTGAAGAAGTTTCTTCTCAAACTTAAATGGAACTTCCTGTGTTCCAGTGTATACCCATTGCCTCTTGTCCTGTCATTGATTGTCACTGAGAAGAGCCTGGCTCCATCCTCGTGATACTCACCCTTTATATATTTATAAACATTAATGAGGTCACCCCTCAGTCTCCTCTTCTCCAAGCTAAAGAGACCCAGCTCCCTTAGCCTTTCCTCATAAGGGAGATGCTCCACTCCCTTCATCATCTTCGTGGCTCTGTGCTGGACTCTCTCCAGCAGTTCCCTGTCCTTCTGGAACTGAGGGGCCCAGAACTGGACACAATATTCCAGATGAGGTCTCACCAGGGCAGAGTAGAGAGGAAGGAGAACCTCTCTTGACCTACTAACCACCCCCCTTCTGATACACCCCAGGATGCCATTGGCCTTCCTGGCCACAAGGGCACAGTGCTGGCTCATGGTCACCCTGCTGTCCACCAGGACCCCCAGGTCCCTTTCCCCTACACTGCTCTCCATATCTCTGTTCCACAGCTCTTTGGTCTTTGCTACAAACCGAATAAGGTGATACTCTTCAGTTTCTAAATCAGTTTTCATGTTTTGTTTTGTCTTTTCTGGCAACTATAGTTTAAATGAAATTTCATCACGATTTTCTTTCAGGAAAGTCTTCATTAGGCACAGGAAATGGACTCTGTGTGCATCATTGCCTTAGGAAGGAAGAATGGTTGCTTACCTTGTGCTAATAATTTAATAATTTATATATTCTGTATGAATAACTTGTCCTCACTTGTATTTTTTTATTGGGAGTTTTGTATTTCTGAAGGAGTTGAGCATTAGGTTTAGGATTGGGGTAACTCCAGCAGGAAACCAAGCAGAACTGAACGTGGACAAGACCTTGAAATGATGCCCATTTATTTGTCTTCTGTATGGAAGGAATGTGATGAAAATTCATTGCTTTATCCCTACCATTTCCAGTGATGAACATGATTTTCGCTGAACAACCAACTAACTATAAGTAGATTCTTGCTTTTCTTGTCCTTAAGATGTCTTTGTGCTATACTGGTGGTCATAAGATGGAAATAGTCCTTCATTTCATGGCGCTTTCACTCCAACTTCTGCAAAGTCATGACTGTCTTCCAGTATATCAGAACTATTAAATAGGCCTTAAGAGTGGTCTTTAAAGGAAAAAAAATGCCCCTGCATTGTATTGTTCTGTTCCTGGAATGAGATTATTTTTCTCCTTTAAATGGTGATAAGTTTTCTCTAATTTTTGTAGTTTTTTGTTGCCCTCAAGGATTTGTATCTTAGTAGAATAGTAGGGTGTCACAATGAAACAAATGTATAAATTTATTTAATAAGAAGATACTAATAGTCTAAGGAACTAAAAGGAAATTAACATTACAGTGTGCTATAGAGCTGCTGCTAATAATAGAGACCCTTCTTGCATTGAGTGGCTTGAGAAGAAAGGTTTGGCTTTTCAGTACCTTGACAGTGGGGTAATTACAGCTTTGGAACTGCCAGAGGGTTTTCTGAATAATGCCCAGGGGAGGCAGGAGAAGGCTTGAAGATGGCAACTGTTTTTAGGCACTAGCAACACTCAAGAGTTGCGAGGAAGAAGGTGGATTTATAGAGTAGATGGTTAAAACAGCTAGTGGGCTGGAATAATGCATGAAATCCATAGGGAATTAGGACTCAAACCCAAGAGCATCTGAGGTGACTTCTGTCCCCTTAATTGCAGGTTAGGTTATGTGTGTTTAACCCTGAAAGTTCACAAAATGTCAGTTTTACGGACTGAAGCCAGAAACCACTACCTGGTACTCTCAGTGAGAGCTCAAATGCGACAAAATATTGCATGCTGCTGGAAGAGAGCAGAAGGGCATAGCAAATGACCTTGCAATAGGAACAATTGCCTAGGTGAAATCATTTATGTAATGCAATGAGTTGCCTTATGCTTCTGAGGAGTGTCACATCAGTTCTACACCATCTCTCCAAGACTTTTCATCTCTGTTAAGCCTTGCTGAGGGAAAGCTCCTCCTGGCTTCTTATCTGACGATCGTTTTAATGCTGAACATGTAAATAAAGCTGCTACAAGCGTCTCTGCATTCTGCTCTGCATCCTCTCTCTAATCTTGGCTGATCTTTGGGGCTTCAAAGGAAGCCTAGGTGGGGTGAGGGGGTTCTTCAGCAACAAACTTTACATTATGAAGAGAAGATTTTTTCTTATTTGGCCAGGTAACTGAAACACAGCATAGTAATATATATATATGTAATGGAGCAAACTGAGTGGACAGTATGGTAATCAAGACTTCTTTCTCTTGACTGTCCTGGGGTATAAACAGACCAGACTCCCAAGGACTGTCGACCAAATCTTCAATTTTAATCTACAGTTCCCTTTGTTTCATCTTCTAGTTATAACACTTCATGGAGTTCAGTATACTGAGAATATTTCATGTAGGCTTGACATCCAACTTGAATGAACAGTTAGAAGATACGATGTACTTATTCCATGGTGTTCCTAATCTTTGTTAAGTTTAAATAGACTTAGACTGTGAATATATGCTTTTGAGATGACAATATAAAGGACTAGAGACTTTGACTTTAAAAATTATATGAGGGGGATTAATTTCAGATAATCTTGCCTTTTTAAATGCATCAAGTACTCCACATGTCTGTATGAGATTAGGCTTTTTTAAACAGATGAATTTTTTTTTTTAGAAACGGTAAAAGATTTCCAGCAGCATGTGAGGTCTGCCCAGGCAAATGCCCAAAATAGATGCGAAACAAGCATATAAATTAGAAACATACATTGTAGCAAATCTGTACAAACAGGTGAATTTTTGGCTTTGTAAGAACTAAAGTAAGGAATGGACGGAATTTGTTGTGCTTTCTTACATGAATTAAAATTTTTTTTTTTTAACCTAAAGTACTTAGATAATTTCCATTCTAAAAAAAAATTCTAAACTAATGGAAACTTAGTGCATTTGAAATTTCATGCATAAATTGTCTAGGCTAAAATCATTAACCAGAAGGCAAAGTTACCAGAAATGCAGATCAGTGTTTTGTTTTGTGTAGATTCTTGTCTTTGTCTGAAGCTGCACTGATATAATGGGGCTGTGTGGGTCCAATGTACTGACAGGAGAAAAAAAAAAAAAGTACACAAAAAATCCTGGAAAGATCAGGATATGACTTCCCCTATTTTAGCTCCTTTCCTATCACTCCTTCCCCTTCTCTGTACCTGAAAGTGGGAAATCAGTGAAGTAGCATATGTGATTACTACATTACAGATTCTTGTACTAAGTTGCTTTTTGTGCTTTGTGCTCATACTCATTACCTTCCAGAGATTTTTGGAAACCAAAAATCAATAGGAGTGCTGCACATTTTGAGTCAAGGTTATCAGAGCCGTGCTCATACTTGACTGGCTAAATTCAAGATGTGGGTGGGGATTATGTTTTGTTTGGTTTGGTTTGGTTTTGGTTTTTTGTTGTTGTTGGTTTTGTGATTTTTTTTTTCTGTCCTTGTTTGTTTGTTTGATTGGTTTTTTTTGGTCTAAGTGATGATTCTGTGGGAGAGGGAAGATAATATAAGAGGATGGGCTAAAAAATGTTTTTTAAATGACTGTCACTTTTATCAGGAATGTTTGAACATGTTCACTGAAATTGGCACTTCTTCTACAGCTTCTGGAAAAACATAAGAACACAGAAAGCATGGTTGAGCTGCTTGAACTGTATCAAATGGAAGATGAAGCCTACAGTAGTCTTGCAGAAGCTACCACGGAGCTCTACCAATACTTACTGCAGCCATTCCGAGATATGAGGGAACTTGCAATGCTTAGAAGACAGCAGATAAAGGTATGGTAAAGGTAACTGAACTTCTTATTAATGGGGAAATAGTGTTTTTTAGTTACTTTTTACTATTTTTATTACACAGTATATGCAGCGATGGTTTCTCCACTGGATGTTGACCATATTTTCCTAGTTCCTTCATTCAGAGGAGTGCTTTTGAAGAGTGAGAACATCTCTGACATATGTAGCTAACTATCCCCTGTTTAACTTACTATGTTTGACTGTTCAAATTCATTGCTGAATTTAATAGGTGAAAATTACAATTTTGTGGTTACTTGGTATACTGATTAATATGTAAAATAGAGACATATGTACAGTATCTGTGCTATTGTTAATTCTTTTGAAAGATTACACAGGAAGTTACTTTTCATTTTGGTTTTCTGAGCTAATCTGGTAGACCATGAGAAGTCAGTAGCTTCCCATCTAATGTTATGAAACACTTAGACATGGAAGCATATTTGTCGCAATTTGTTGTGACACTTAACAATGTATTTTCCTAAGAGCTACAAAAGTATAGCCAGCTGAAGAGTATTACATTTTGGTAAAACTGTTTTATAATGCATATGTTTTCTTTAAAAATAACTCTGATTTTAAATGTTTAACCAAAAATACCAGATGTCATCTTAATTGCATCTCAGAAGTACTTTTGAGAAAATCATTAGTTCCTGTGAAAGTTATTAAGACTGTACCCTTCTTCTTCTAATCTGTACCCTTCTTCTTCTAATATGCACCCTTCTTATTCTAATATGCGTGTTGCAACAGAGAAATGGAAATGCGTTTGTTTCATTTAATCTGTATTGCAAATGTCAATTTGTCTTAGCTTGGCACCTTGTTTATTAGCCAACATTACTGGTGACAATTTAAAAATACAGTGGTTTTCTCTGGTTTTGAATATAGAATGAAAGAGGCAGGTAAGAGGATTTACAATGCCAAAACTACTTTTATTTTGAGCTATTGCCGTGTCCATAAAGTAATATTTCAGAACATTCAGCAATCTGAAACTAGCTCAGTGAGATAACGTGATGATATTTGAAGTAGAAGTGCTTTTCTTCCCCTGAATGGTAAATGTTGCTGCATAGAGAATTAGGATGAATGGGGTTTTTTTTCAGCTGTATCATACACTTGAAGATTATGAACACTGTATTTAAGAAAAAGCCTCCTTCCATGCATGATGAAATAGTTCCCATTTTATTTGAATTTGTAGCAGAGGAAAATACGATTTATTTTCTGTTAGATAAGTATCATATTGAGTAGAGAACAGGATTTAAGATTTGTGGGGTTTTTTTCTTGGTTGGTTGCCGTGTTTGTGGTAGTGGTTTGTGTGGTGTGGGGTCCTTCCTTCCGTCCTTCCTTCCGTCCTTCCTTGGCGTGTTTGTGGTGGTGGTTTGTGTGGTGTGGGTTCCTTCCTTCCTTCCTTCTTTGGTTGGCATGTTTGTGGTGGTGGTTTGTGTGGTGTGGCTGCCTCCCTCCCTCCCTGCCTGCCTCCGCGATCTCTTGAATTCCAGTTTTAAAGTACCTAATTTTCTATTTTTCCTGAAAGAATAACCTTGGTAAAGTTCTGACGCTTGTTCTGTGGTTGATTATCTTAGTCGTACATATTATACTTGCATTTAATGTACTTTAAGTTCTCTTCCTAACTTGGCAATTTTTGAGTTATAAAACTTGGTCATTTGTATTATGTAGTAGAGAAAGACACCATCTCTTGTTTTTCACTTCATTGTTTGAGAGAAAGCAGTACTTGTATCTATGATGACAAAATATGTATTACACTGGGTAGCTAGGGTAGAAGAATTGTTTTATAAATAGAACTTGTGCATGAAATGTTTTGTGCTAACTTGCTGCATATGTTTTTCTGGCGGGCTTAATAATGGAACAAAGATCCTTATATTTCCATAAACCCTTACGGCTGGTGTTGTCTTCGTTTTCATGCATAATGGAAGTATTTCTGATACAGCCTCAGTGAAATGGGAGCTGTGAACATGTTTATGTTATAAGGAGTGTCAAGGAGGATGATAAAGTTTGGATGTAGGGCAGAGTAAGGCATGAAGAATCTGCAGAATGTGTTACTAAAATGAAAAAAGAGGTAACAAGGATAATTAAGCTTGAATACAAATATCAGTATTTGGTCAAGATCGCATGTACCTTCTGTAATTACTTTATCAGTTTTAGACATTTTCTCTGTTAGGTATCTGGTTGTGGTTTGTGGGGAAGTTATTTTAGTTTGTTTTTTAAGAGTTTTGGCATTTTAATAAGTATTTTAATCAGTTTCATTTTGTTAGTTTTCCAATTGAGTTTAAGAGGAAATCAATTGCTTTGCCCATAGTCTTTGAGAAGAGTGTTTAGTGGCTTCTCCTTTTGGAGCAAGACAAAAAAACTGGAAGATATATCATACGTCTTATGTTTCTGCAGTTGTTGTGAAACTTCTAGCAAGAGACAAGCCCACAGGAGTGAAGGGAGAAACAAAAACAAAATTCCGTCCGCTCAGTGGAGGCTTATTAGAGTAAGGGAGCTGTATTCTCTGCAGATTCCTTTTTTGGAGAAAAACAAAACAACCCATAACAGAAGTTCATAACAAAGTTAAAACATTCAGAATCTTGAAAATGGAGATTAGTGTTGTCCACAATAGACGTTATAGAAGTCTTTGTTTGTTTGTTTGTTTTTATATTTTAACTGGATCATATGCTAGATTTTCAGGTGTATTTTGCCTCATTTAGTGTGAAGGGTGGATAATTTATTATGGGTGAGGAGTCAAAGCTGTATTGTGAAGCACTTAAGTATTGCTGAATTTGGAAAACATACAAAGGCAGGAGGTTATGGAAGGAGAAAAGGATGGCTTATTATGAAATGAAATGTCACTCTGGAAAACGGACTTCTGCCAAAATTTCTATTTAATCATGGACTAGTCATCTTACCCTAGAACAATGTATTCAGAAGTGATATGTTTCTCATTTATCGGTATCCCAGCTTCAGAAACCTGGTTTTGTTTGTATAAATGCTTATTAAGTGCTGCTTGAATCTATGGGGACTTCCGTCAAAGCATGGCAAAATGTTTACCAGATACAATGCATTCTTGAAAAAAATTGGACACTGCAAGCACAGCAGTGTTTGGGAGTGTTGGAGCAGTGTTTTTTATATATGTGATATGGGAATAATCCTGCTTGCCCCAAGGCCTTTATGTGAGGGACAGAAAGAAAAGCCAATTTGTAATGAATGATATCGTCAAATTGAGAAATGCCCATCAAAGAAGCAAATCTTTACTCATGTCAAGATTAAAATGTAAGATATGCTTACTAGAAATATTCTGTGTGTCTAGTATGACCATGTTTTATAAGGTAAGTGTGAAAAGTTATATTGGTAAGCCAACCAACCAGTCAGATCTATAAGTATGATTAATGAATGCCAGAGAAGGTATAATAAAGGAATTGAAGACAGTATTACGATTTATATACACATAAAAGTTGTGCTGAATTTGTATAGTTGTTTTTAAATTTCATTATTTGTGGGCTGTTGCTGTTTTAGTTCTAATAATATGTAAAGACATTAAACCAGTGTGTTTTAGCTCTCAGTTTCACTGTTTGGATTACTGGTCCATTTCTCCTTCTTCTTTATGAAAAAAACAATGTAATGCCTTAGCATATATCCATGGTATACTTGCACCTTGAATGCTGCAGGTTTACTTTCTCTCTCTCAAAAACATACTGTAGGATCAGAACAGTTACAGCATGGCAGTGAGGGTGGTAAGAGTATACCCCTGCAAGCAGCCTCAGTGCAAGGACAGAGTAAACGAATTGGATCTCCTTAGTTTGGAAAGCCTGTGATTAATGTAAGATAAGAAAAAGATCTATAAATCATGAATGATAAGTAACAGAAGTTGGGAGTTATCAATGTATCCATACCTGGGTCCTAATTTTTTCTTTCTTCAAGTGCTAGTAATAATTAATAGTTGGAAGGGAGGGCCAGGACAGCCTTGCATCTGACCTATAATTGGAGGGAAATGGTGCAGAAAGATTCAGAATCAGAGTGTCCATTCAAAAAGGTGTCTTGATGAAATTCTGAAAGAATGTTAAAATGCAGACAACACTAAATTGGGTGTCCTGGCAAGAAATAAAGGAGGGTGGAAACTGGAGATTTCTTTTGCAGTGTTGGAGATAGGGAAGGAGAAAGAAGGAAGAGACTTTGATGTAATGTTATACAGGCTGTAGAGGGCAAGGAAAGGGGCTTCGTGTCTTCAAAGACAGAAAAACTTAGTCATGAGAGTGTAAACTTTGCAAGTCCTTGTTTACCTAGATCTGTAAATAGTTTGAAATCTAGTACTACTTTTTCACTAGTGCTCTGGAAAAAAACAATTTTTGTAAGCTTTCATGATATTTGCTGGCTTTATACTGGATCTTGTAGGCCTTTATTTGCAGTTGTTACAGTTCTTTTCAGTATCCCTATGAATGGGTATTTATATGTGTTTAATGTGATTTCTTCTTGTCTAGTAAGTGTGTCCTTATTATTTTATTTTTTTCAGTGTATTTGTATATACAGATACTTTGAATTCTCAGTGGATGTGCTTAATATTTTGTCTGTTGTATAGATTAAGGTTTTTTTAACTGAAGACTTAAAAAATCCATCTAATCCTTTTTATCCACGGAAATCTAGAATTTTCCAGTAACACTCAAGCCTGCTTGCTTTAACACTCAAGCTCACTTGCTTAAACAAAGTTTTCAGATAACTAGTAGAATATGTCTTATTAAACAAGATATTAAAAAAAAAAAAGCAAGCTTTCTTTATGAAGGTGAACTTTTAGCCTGGAGATCAGGCAATGAAGCTGAAATATAAATAAAGGTTTTATGATATACACATGGATAAATAAGGCAGGCATAACTCAGGCTGCACAATTTATCCTTAATTCTGTCGGTTGCCATTATAAAATACTTAGTGGTTTTAATGCTTTTTTATATACACTTTCATGTGTCTGGGGAAAAAAACAGTTGAATAATACCAGTCATTCCTTTTACTCTTGCCATAACCTTAATCTTCTAAATAATTCTTAATTTTTCATAATTCTCCATAGTTCTGGAGAATACATTCACCACTGCACTTTGCAGTACGATGACATTATTGTTTAGTCTTGTTTCTGTATGTCTTAAAATCTTGTTTGCTTTTTAGTTTGTTACTTCCTTTGCAGTCTTTATTGTGTATATCATTCTCCTATGTCTTGATTAAGATAATCAAAACCCCAGTAGTTTTTGCTGCTAGTCCCAGGCTCCAGATATTTTAAGGAATCTAGACCATCCAATGCAAGTTAGCTTGCATGTACTAACATTAAAGTCCGTTATAGTATTTTTTAGGATAAAACCAGTAAAACTGTAAAGTGCTTTCACTTAATACATTTGAGGCTGTACATATGAAATTATAACATATTTTGGAAAATAGTTCTTGGTGTGTGTTACCAGCTGGGAGCACAGTTAAACTGAAACCTGTAAGACTAACTTTGAGAAGTCCCTGAATGGATGATGAAGCTGACATGCATGCATTATTGTTAATATGTCCAGCAGGCTTTGGTTGCAGTTGGTTGTTTGGCCTCCTGCAATGAGTCAAAAGAAGGTAGCTGAGCGTTTGAGCTGAAACACTCCTTTCTGTATGAAGCTGTTTCCTTTTGTATATTGCCTCTGCTATCCGTAGTGCTCCCTCAACTGACTTTTTTTTTTGATCTTATAATTAATTGACCTGCTGTTGTTATGTTGCATGTTTTTCTACTTTTCTGCCTACTATGAGTCTGTCTATGAGAGGGATAACAAAGGGAGAGATGTGACAGATCCCTGCCTAAGCTATAATGTGACCCAGCCCAAGCCTGTTTCTGTCAGCGTCGTCCATTTTTTTCCCAGCTGTCTTCAGAAAGAACCTGGGAAGTATTAAAGACCCTTGAGAACCATTTCTTTATTTAGGAGATGTATACTATATAAAACTTAACAAAATCCTGTAGCTGCAGGCCTGTTTCTTATATCTTCTCACAATAAACTTTACTCTCTTCAAAGCTCAACAACAATTTATGATCGTTTCCAGAGAAGAAAGTTTCCAGTAGAAGAGTCTTGCCTCTGATTCATTCTCACCTGCTCACAGGCTAGATTAGGAACCTCCTTTCAGTTTGTTTCCTCTGAAGGACTAATTTTTTTTCCTTCAGAAACATATCCATATGCTATAGAAATCTGTTCTTTTGTTTTGCCACTCTGATGCAATAGCTGATGGTAATAGATGTTTACATGATGTGTTAAAAAGTTAGTGGCTTCTGCTGTTTCTTCCTCCTCTTGTGTGCTTTCTGACAACTACTTTTGTGAAAGCTGTCACAATTTTCTTGGTTTCAAAACATTATCTGAAGTAAAGCTTGCAAAACATGAAAGTATTCAAAAGCTAGTTTCATCATCAGGGGAAAAAAAAGAGCCACCTTAGTCAGTTTTACCATGAGGCTTGCAGTCTTCTCAAAGAGAATACAGTTTTTTCAGGAAGAATACCTGGAATGAGTTTGTTTATTTGGTCATTTTTTTGGCGTGTGTTTTTTGGTTGTTTGTTTGTTTGTTTTTGAGAAAGTGATTACTAGAAGAGAAACTGTAGATTTGGCTACGTGATCTAGTTGTGAGATGAGAGGTTTTTCTGTTAGATCACACTTTCTCCAGAACTTTGAGTCCAGTTGAGCAACTTGCAGACCAAAAAGTGAGTTTGAGAAAATGTTGGGGAACTGAAAAGCTTTTTAGGTTAGAAAAAAAACAATAACTATATCAGAGTTTCTTAATTTTTAACTGAAATAAAATTTTACTGAATAAAAAATAGATACATATGTTTAAAAGAAGTGTCAATTAGATGACAGCACTTAGTTTTTCTTTCCTAACTCTGTCCATTTCAATTGTTTGGTGACTTCTCTTAGTCATATCTAGTCTGAACAATCGTAATTTTAAAAATATGCTTCTGCTTAGTCCATAAAATGAGCTGTGTTCTTTTATGGACTATAAAAACAAAAAATGCTTGTATCATAAAGGTGTTCAGTGAGCAAAATGAATCGTAAATATCTTATGCATGCATTGCAAACAGTAATGGAATGCAAAAGCACATACGAGCTTCCTTTAATTCCATGAGAGTTATTGTCTTACATCAAGGTGATTAATTGTTAAAGAGAATATAGAAAACAAAATCTTTAAAACTCACGAGCCTGTTCATGTTGCTGTTTAATGCTCCAAGCGTGTTTCCCTTTCGCTTTTCCTTTAAAAATTCCCAGCTAGAATAAATGGAGATAGTGGTCACTTCCACCATGAAGGTGGTGTAGATGCGGAGGAAAGATAACATATATGCTTCATGAGCTGCAATCTCCAGGGGCAGGTTCCTTGTCTTTCCTTGCCAACTTTTCTCCTTATTACAGCTGTGGTCTTCCCTTAATTAAACCACATTTTTTTTTTTTTTAGCCATGGGCTTCCTTTCTAGTTCGTACGATAACATACAACTCTAAATAATTTCTATCCTCTATATAAATGTACCTAAATCATTATTTAAATTTAATATTATGATTTAATATACATTTGCATATATTTGCTGTAGTGGTACTTTACTGGGCTGGGATGTATTGCTCAGACAGCCATTTGTCAAGAGGGACCATGTATATTTTATTGCTATGTCTCAGCTGTTCACCTCTGTTTTGTGATTGTCCTGCCCTGAAAGGATGACAAGCATAAATTTCATTAATGACTGGGAGATTATAATAATATTCTACATAGGTTGCACTTGAATATGGGTAATTCTTCCCTTAAGTGATTGGTGATTTTCAGTATTTACACTCATACTATGGCTATAAGTTTTTTCCATGTTTCCCCAGTATGTGGCACATACATGGCCAAAAGCAGATGTTTGCATGCCCTCTGCCTTTTAGTTTGTCACAATTATGGGGTTTTTATTATAAAGAATGGCAGTAATTACCTTTAGAAAGTTTGCTAGCAGTACTTTATTTTAGAGTGGTATTTTTTTTAGTAGCTCAGTTTTTCTTTGTTATGTATCTTGATGGAGAAATTGAATCAGGTGGAATGCACTGGCTGGATAGGAAAAGATTGCTTTCTCCATGGGAAGCACAGGAGCATGTTCAGGTTGATGGAGAGTCTCTCAGGGGCCACAGGGTGTGTATGTCAGGCAAGGCCAGAAATGTTAAGGTTGTGCAGGATCACTGCAAGCCTCCTGGGAGAAGCAGGGAGCAGCAGGCAGCTAGACCCCAGAGACTGCAACTTCTGAGGTACCAAAGGGGACTCTTAAAGTTTGCTGCCACTCAGAAAGTCATTGACCTAATAGAAACAGAGCTGGGAAGCAAGCACCTTTCTTCAAGGACACAGTGCAGACTGTGGTCGTCTAACAGTTTAAAGTTTATCCTCAGCTCCTAGCTAGCCACCTTTCTTAAGGAAGCAGATGGGGTTTTCCACCTGTCAAATACTGTTCCCCACTGGCACCTAGATTCTGTCTTCACTAGTTGATTGGGTGTTCCTTTTGAAACAATGATTGCCTCCTCCATTGTTGAGGTTTTACCCCACTCAGCAGCTAAGCACCACAGAGCTGCTCGTTCCCTCCTCCTAGTGGGATGGGGGAGAGAATTGAAGAGTGAAAGTGAGACAGCATGTGGATTGAGATAAAGACAGTTTAATAGGTAAAGTAAAAGCTGCACATGCAGGCAAAGGAAAACAATAAATTCATTCACTGTTTCCTATCAGCAGGCAGGTGTTCAACCACCTCCAGGAAAGCAGGGCATGCGTCACAGTGACTTGGAAAGACAAACACCATCACTCCAAACATCGCCCCTTTTTCTTTCCCCTGCTATTATTGCTTAGCGTGACATTGTATGGTATGAAATATCCCTTTGCTCTGTTGTGGTCAGCTGTCTTAGCTGCGTACCCACCCAACGTCTTGTGCGCCCTGAGCTTAGTGGGGTGTTGTGAGATGCACAAGAGGCCTTGGCTGTGTGTAAGCTCAGCTCAGCAGCAAACAAAATATCCCTGTATTATCAACACTGTTTTCAGCACAAATCCAAAACACAGCCCCATACGAGCTACTATGAAGAAAATTATCTCCATTGCAGCCAAAACCAGCACATCACTGCTCCATCATTTCATGGCTTCAGAGCGAGACAGTTAACATTGTGTGTGTGTTGCTTATCCAAGCTGTGGAAAGCAAAGTCCAAACATAAACCTTAGCTGTACCTTGTACTACAAGACACTTCAAGAAGAGTCTTTATTTATTAATGTTCATGGTCAATAATTCCAAGAGTTTGACTGTCTTGTTAGGTAACAAGCCATGTAGGTATAGGCTATAAGACTGTTAAGCATCAAGGCAGGTCAGCTCAAGCAGCATTAGGGAAATGCTTCTGTCCTGTGTATCATTTCAGACCTTTGTTAAGCATGCCACTTTTGTTGCAGCCTTAAGGCATGAGGCTGGTATGTTCTTGTTCCTGCATCTGTTTGGGGACCACCTTCCAGACAGTAGTCGTTTGTGGAGCATGGTGCTTTGTGTCTTTTAAATGTGAACATGTATATGAACAGATACATAAAGGGAAAGGAAAGGTACGCAGCAGTAAGTGTGCCAGGTTGAATGGTCTGTCCTCATAAATGTTTACAACCCTTTCTTCTTCCTTGTGCCCCCAGTTTCAAAAGCTTTGCAGGATTGTGACCACCTGCTTATGTTCGCACATAAATATGCATACTTGTACGGGTATTACTAAAGCAAAGGCTTCTTGAGTTTTCTGTGCCTTGCCGTATGAATGCCCTCAGTGTGAATGACAGCACAGATGACATACTCAGGATTGCAGTTAATGAAAAGGTGCTTCCCCTTTTTGTTACTTGTAAATACTGGCTTTAGGGAACAAAGATACAATTGTTTTATGCCATCATAAATCTCTCTAGCTTGCATCATGTGTGAATAATCTTCTGGCAGGCAAAACTTTATGAAGAAATTTTATTTTGAGGCTTCTTATTCTCTTAGAAATGATGCCTTACAAGAATGTAACACAAATTACTCAGTGATCCCATGTCAATTCCAGTATCAAATTACCTCATCTTCACCAAGGAATAGAAGACTTTTCAATGTATTGGTTTTTTATCCTGATTCTCAAAGGAACTTGCTGTTTCAGAGATCTGTGTAAATGAAAAGTATTAACTTCACCAGTCATCATTGACTGGTATAAACATACAGTTTGACATTTATTTGGAAACTTTTGTCTGTCCACTCATAAGCATTCCCTGTGGAAATTGTGATATATATGTGCTCCATCAAATTACATGTTACAACTTATCTAGTAAAATGATTATTCACTTGTTTGTCTACATTTTTATTTTACCTGTTGCCTTTCTAAGGGTTTTGGAAATATATAAGAAGTAGATTACAATACGTTATTAGACTACTTTGAACATTTTTCAAGAAATGAACAGTTACTTAGAAGGCATTTATATATTGTTACTTGTAAAGATCATCCCTCCAAGAGATGGGATAAGTGGATATGCAGAGGTAGATCCTGAACAGTCACTTAAAAACTGTTGGCAGTTCAACTATAGAGTGGAATGGCTCTTTTAGACCAGATTGAAGCTTTGTGAAATCAAGGTCAATATCTGAGATAGAACTTCAGGCTGAAATTATCTGGGGACAGAGACGATTATGAGTACTTTTTGGATTTGGAGGTATTGTCTGTGATAGTAAGATATCTTCTTGACTGATATAAATGAAAAATGTTCAAAATTAAGTCTTTGGTGTTGCAGAAGCAGGCTTAATATTTAATGATTTAGCTATATAGTCTGTTGTCTGTAGTTGGACTACTTAACTTTTTAGAAGCGTGTAAAAATTTCCACTTGAAGTTGTCACTTCAAAATACAATTCCCTTGATATTGGCAATGAAGAGATATTTGAACTCCTAGTTTTTCAAAGTCATCTTTAACAAAGAAAAACTACTAAAATGTTGATGATTACTTACCACTACTCCAACATATCCCCTGTTGCCAGCATTGTACTGACTGAAGAGCATTAATTTACTTCACAACCAAATATTCTAGGCTGGAAGAAAGCTGGAGGAAGCAGACTTGTTATCTAAAGCTAATAAGATATTTGACAAAAAGATACTGGCAAATCAAATTTACATTTGAGTTTTTTGTGCTTCCAGTAAATAGTAATGAAACTGTGGATGTACTTTTTCAACAGAAAGGACCATTTAAAGGAGTTGTTTGGTGTTTGTTTGTTTGTTTGTTTTCTATCGAATAGAAACCATAGTGATTTGCTGGTGGTTTTGTCTCCTTTTTGTTTTTCTTTCTGTCTTAGTTACTCTGTAACTGATTGCTGTTGGCAAAATAGCAACAATTTATCGTGTTTTTAATTATGGACTGATTTATTTTCAGATCTCGATAGAGAATGACTACCTAGGCCCCAGGAGAATTGAGAGTCTGCAAAAAGAAGATGCTGATTGGCAGAGAAAAGCCCACATGGCTGTGCTTTCTATTCAAGATCTTACAGTTAAATACTTCGAAATAACAGCTAAAACACAGAAAGGTAGTTCTTTTTTACTATCCTATTTATCAAATAAAAGATCTTTAAAAATTTATTTAATGTTTACCATGTCCTGTATTGTACTTTTTGTAATCAGTCCTCCATGTGGAAAATGCAGTAGTCATTTCCATTTGTTTTTTCTTTCTGTGTCTCTTTGAATATCTCACCAATAAGCCTTTTCAGAACATCCTCAGAAGTGAGCAGAATGGAGACTTTAGATAAAAGTTTCACAACCACCATCTCAATATGATTGTATTAGCTCCACTGTACATTTGCAAAGAATTTAGGGAGTGCAGAGTCCCTGATGGATTCTGTCTTCTATACTGGCTATAGCAAACTACCATAGGAAGTGTTTATTATAATACCTTTCAATTAATTTACTTTTCCTGTCTCCCCTGCCTTTCATGAAATATTGAGCAACAGCTCCGTTCAACTGCTCAGTGAAAGCTGCTCTGTTGTTCAGAAATCTTCATGGATATAACCTTGGCATTTCTGTGTTTCGAGAATGCAGCATTTTTATTAAAGAGTTGGAGCAGTAAAAGCAGGTCATGACTTCCCATGTACATCTCTGCTCTTGTCCTTGTACCATTTTAACTTAAATAATCAGCTTATTAGGGCAAACACACCTGAGGATGTGGTTTTATGTCACCTCTTAGTTTTACTGTGGGCTACCACTGACAGAGTTTTATGTCCCACTGTCTTCCCTGCCTGACTTCTTTGCCTTGGTGCTAGTAATTGTGCAACCAGAAAAATGAGCTATATGCCTGGAGAAAATATTTTTTAATGGGTATGTTTCCTGTCATCTCTCTGCATGACTGCTAGATCTGCCTCAAGAGAAGCAGTCACTGCAAAATGATTCCTCTTGGTGACAAGCTAAGTTAAGGATAACATGAAACTCCACTTTATTATGAAAAAGTGGCTGAACCAGTTCAAGCACGTTGAAATAAATTTAATGAAAGTAAACTCTGGATGTATTTAATCAGTTTGGTTCCTTTTCTAGTGTGAAAAAGGCAGTAAATAAAATACCCAGTTAGTTAATAAAGAATGTATATTAATAGATATTTACCTTTTGTTGTGTTCACATCCTTTTTTTATGTACGGTACTCAGGACTGTGGGGAGAAACACTGGGAAATGAAATGCCTAGAACCTGTTTACAACCATAGAGCTTTGGTGTAGAGGTTGCTTGCCTGTTTTGTTATGTTTTGGGTTTTCTTGGCCTCTTACTGATCACAGGGTGGTCTTACATACCAAAATACTAACAGATAGCAGAGGAAAAACACATGAGAATGTAAAGGTATTTTTTATTACCAAAAACCAGCACATGATAACCTCCTAGCACCTGAGGACTGGATACTACTGCTTTGATTGTGTGACTTTTGTGGTTTTTCTTTTGCAAAGCTAAGTGTGCAGTGTCATGTGATTGTTCTATATATTAAAAATGGTGAAAATGTCATACATGTCAGCATAGATGTTGTCTGGGGCTCAAGAATAGAAAATCTGAATCAGGCAAGGGACTCCTCCTACTCTAAAGCCTTCCTGAAAAAGATTCTCATTCATCTCTGCATATTAAGATCAGGTGATAATTTGTTTAGTTAATCTGAATTAATTTGTGAAGCTACCTGTATTTTGAGTTAAAAGATAGATGTTATTTAAACGTTATTCAGTGTTCTTACAGAATTGCACTTGAGGTCAAGCTGAAATTTTTGTTTTAAATTGTAATTTTTTTTTCACTCTGCAGATTTGTTTAAACTTATGACCACTGTAGAAATTACCAGGGGAAACTGGAAACTTTAATAACTGATAATTGGGGCATTCAGAAGTGCGGAAAATTTGGGATGCAGTGTAAGACCACAAGATAGCATTAATGAAATATTTTTATTAAGTCAGGAACTCCGAACCAGTGGCTCAAGTGTTCAGATACTGGGTATTCAGAATGGTTCCTCTGTGGATAACAAAAGTTGGAATTATAATGATAAAATTATCAACAAACAGCTAATCACTTATTGACCTGCATCCTAGGAGTACTTAGAAGAGTACTTGAGTGTTAGTTTTCTGTAGAATGACTACTTCCTGCTAAGAGAGCTTTGTATGCTTTTGGATACAAATGTGTGTTCTCTCTGCAATCGAATCACTAGTGATCTGAAGAGTCTGGTAAGCTGTCTGCCTTTTCTTCCCTTCTGTAGCTGTGTACGATCGAATGAGAGCAGACCAGAAGAAATTTGGTAAGGCAGCATGGGCAGCAGCGGTGGAACGTATGGAAAAGCTTCAGTATGCAGTTTCTAAGGAGACTTTGCAGTTGATGCGTGCTAAAGAAATCTGTTTGGAACAGAAGAAACATGCGCTGAAAGAGGAGGTAATCTTTCGTACCAATAAACAGAAAAATAAAACATGCAGAAAACCCCCAAACCTTAAAGAGCATTGGTGTACTTAAAAACAAACAAACCAAACCAAAAAATCTCCAGACTTGAAAGTAATTATTTTTCGGCTTTTAATAATATAAGTCTGTATTTAAATTTTTATTACTCTCTACCATGTTAGACAAATGGAGTTGCAACGTAGTTGTAGTGGTTTATGTTTTCTGTTCGCCTTTTCCTGGTTAGTCAATCAGGACGGCAGTTTTTACTGTTAATGTTGACAGCTATCCAGTGAGATGAATAGAATGAAAGTAAGGGTAGGGCAGAAATCTGCTGCTATGTCATCTCCACACTTCAGCTCTCCGAGGCTTATGACCACCTTTTTGGAACAGTTCTGACATTCAAGATGGAAGGTGTCTGACTGTTAGTAAATACACACATGACTAGCCTGTTGTACTTCACTCTAATCTTTAAGACAGTCTTCCAGAGAGTGTTGTGCTAACTACAGCTTTGCTGAGGGAAGAGTGCATGCATTACACTGTGTTTGAATGCTTTATCAGAAAAAAAAACCCTATTTATTGGGTTTTATGACACCTCTTCAAAAGCAAGAATGCTGCAAATCCTCTTTTTAAAATTTGCCATCATATAGATATTTGGTCCTAAGTACTTTCTGGAATACTAATGTTAATTGACATTCTAGCCAATCATCTGCTTGTTTTTTAGATTGATTTTCAAAAGTTTCAGCAAAATTTTGACTAAAGCAGTGGCTCTGTTATGAATAGGGTAATCCCGAGAAGTCACGACTTTAACACTGTGTATACTGGCAGGTTTGTAAGCCTGATAGACTATGTGCCTATTTTAGGAGCTTTTATAGAAGGCAGCTTGATCTGCAAGGAAGAGAGAAAACATGCAAGACCCAGAGCATTTCCTCCATTTCAATGCTCTTTGTATTTAGAGAGCCAGGAGTTGTCTGGAAGCCTGAGTTTATGAGGCTATTGACATCCTTAGCTAAGACATGATGAGAGAATCCAGAAATACTAATTGGAAATATTGTATTTAATATCTTCACATATTTAGAGCAGCCACACATCATCTTTTTCTGTAGCACATCTTATTTTTCTCCCAGTGGAGACCTTCTGTGAATTTTTATTGAATGACATCTGAGTCTGGTAAGTGAGTGATTGTTTTCATGTGCAAAAGCATTAGAGGCTGCACAAGAAAAGGAGAAGTTCATTGCAGTATACTGGAGGGTGAAGGGCTCTGAACTGAGAGGTTGGGGTTTTGGTGATGGAGAAATGAGGAATATCTTACAGGTGTCCACAGGCATGGTGCTTTGGGATGGTGTTTTACAAGGAACAGACAGCTCTAGGTCAGAACGTTGTGATGGGGATATATGACGACAAGCTTCTGTTCGGAAACATCTTTTTTGCTTTGAGATTGTAAAAGCCCAAAGTATGCAAAGCTGGATGCGACAAATGTGACTGGAAATCCCATATTGGACAAGACGGGTTTCAGTCTTACCATAAATAAAATATTTGGTAATTACATTAGTATTTGGAAGAGATGACAGTAAAAAGCCAAACTAACAAACAAAAAAACCACCAAGCCCCCCCCCCTTCAAAACAACACTAACAAAAGAAGTGAAAAGGTGATACATTTTCTCCTTTAAGCCTAAGAAGTTAAGACCTTCCTACTGTGCTTAGGTGTATAAACTTGATCTCACTGAATAGGAAAAGGAGACACATGGGAAATAATACACTTGTTTCTTTTGCACTTAATTCCCTCTTCTCCAAATCTAAACCGACCTCGCTGATTGATTTTTCAAGAGGGACAATAAAAATGTCCTCGTTTCTGTAGTTTTCATTTAGTATTAATCAAGCACTTTTTTGTTTCCTAAAATGCGTTCACACTGTAACTATATAGAAAGCTACTACATCTTCCAAGTTACTATGATATGAAAATCACCTGGTTAGGTGATTAGATTAGTTTTGGTGTTTTGTGGGAGGATTTTTGGTTGGTTGGTTTGGGGTTTGGTTTTGTTCTGGTTTTGTTTGTTTTGGTGGGGTTTTTTGTTTGTTTGATTGGTTTTATTGACAGCTGAAAATGTTAGCCATGTGATTATCTGTATTAAAAACCAAAACCAACCAACCAAATTCTACACAAATTACATTCTGTGCTTTTTTATTTTCCTGATTTGTACCTCTGAAGTTCCATCTGTTGTTGTTCTGAATTTTGTTTGAGGGGAACGATGAAAACTTTCCTTTTGAGGTAGACCAGAGTCTGCTTTTGAGGACTGGTTGCCAAGTCTTGTCCTCATGACAGTAAACAGAACCATTAAATGAGAGTGAGAATCCTTTGTAATTCTCTAAGTATGTAAAATAGTTTGGGCAAAAGTAAGTGAGTGACTGGAGACTTAAATTCCAGCAAGTCCCATCTTGCATATGTAGGATTCAGTAACTAGTCTTCCCTTTTTTCCTTTTAGAAGTGTACAGTTCAGTTCTAAAGATACACTTCAAAACCAGTATTTAATTTACATCATAAATGTTCTGTGATATTTTCATAAACAAAATTATATTCTGAGAAAACACTGCTCTTTTTTTTTTTAAGAATATTTTTTATAGTTTCATAACTCTAGGAGTACTTTCCTGTACATTATGCCTGAATCAAAGATATATTTGCTTCCCATGACTTTGAGTATTTAAGTATATCTTGCATTTCATGACTGTCATTCTATTTTGGCATCTGAAAAAAAAGAATTTTATTAAGGATTCTCTTCAAGATGGCATGAATAGCTATTTCTGGAAAATTAATCATCTTTTTGTAAGAAATAGTGATTTTGGTACAGATGCAACATAATATTTTTCAGAAAAGTATGTTTCACCTTCATAGTTTTAATTGTATCTTTTTTAAGCTTTTTCTTTCAGTGACAGCTTTTTGGAAAGGCTGAGTAAGAAGCTAAAATTGGGAAATCTTTGAAGATTTATTCAAACATAATTTGAATTATTATTTTTAATATCAGATTAGCAATGCTTTTGCTTTCTTCACTTTCAGTGTTCAAATTGGAAAACTAAATTTTTTTGTAAAGATGACGATTTTTTTTTTCTTAGTCTTACATTAAATATTTGTGTAATATTCACCAGTTCAATCAGAAGTTCAAAAAGACTTTGAAATAAAAGCTATTTTAAGTTGTCATTGTATTTAAAGAAAACAGAAAGCAGGAAGCTTTAAGCACCTCAGGTGAAGTAATGGGGTGCATTCTATAGACAAAACTTGGGAGTCATAGTTAGGCTTTTAATAATGCAATGAGGCATTATTAGAAAATGACTCATTACCAATGATAACCTACTTTGGACTTAATAGTTATCAAAATCCTACATAAGTTCTTTTGCAATAACCTTATTACAGCGTAGTTTATTTTTATACTTTTTTTACCCAGAAAATCTATTTTAAAGAGTATTGAAGAGGACAAATCCCAGCATTTGAAGAGACTTTTTTTCTTTGAAGGATTTTGTGCATCAATGACACTTAGTTCCCATTCACCAAGAGAAAGAAAAAGATGAGGTATTTATGGTCACTTGAAACAGATTCACAGCACTGTTAGAAAATCAGAACTGAAATACCTTCTCTGGCAAACCATTTAGCTACTGTTTTATAGGCATAGAAGTTAAACCCAGGATATTTCTTTAAAAAGACGAAAATGCTCAAGAAACTCATTTATCAGGGTTTCAGCTGCACATTAAGACAGAAAGAATGACAATTCAGAGCAAAGACCAGATCTGTCTGTGTATGAGGACATCATTGGTGTTAAGCAGGTTGTCTCTGGATTTTTGAACATTTAGTCTTAGAAAAGAAAAAAAGCTTGTAAAAACAGTGGTGCACCGTTTTGATGGGGAAGAGATGTTTTCTTTTAGTGTCTGAAATTTTTCTGATTGCCCAAGATACTAATTGTGAGTGATCATCTTAACCTCATTTTTTTATAATATCATGTCCTGTAGTCTATTAAAATAACTCATAAATTCTTTAGAATGGTTTTCTGTTGGTTTTGAGGATGAGTTTCTATATTCACACAAGACCTGAGGTTTTTCCGTGAATTTTACTCCTTTCTTCTGAGATTTCTGAGACAGCAACATTGATGAATTAAAATGAATACTTGAACTAGAGAACAGTCAGGATTCACATGAAGTGGATTGAAACATAACTTTGCATTCTGTTTGAATAGTAACAGATTACTTAAAAGGCCGGATAATAATTTAATAATAGCTATTAATATATATTGCTAGAGGAAAGTAATAAGATTTTTTACCCTGAACTTCAGTTTTATTACTTTGTAAGTGACAGCAGATGAGAATGACTATGGTCCTATAATCTGATAGCAATACAGTTCATCCACCAGTTCAACAGGGTGGTACAGCAACAGGTGCTCTCAAGTCTATCAAACCAGCTATTTCCAGCAAAGGGAGAAGTGTTAGTGTCACTGCACTTGGACTTGAAAGATGTCTTCTACACCTTTCTTCCATGCATTTTTGATTACCCAAGACAGATTAGTTCTAACTGGAGCAGTTGCAGAGAGGGCTACCACAATGATGCCAGGAATGGCAAGTCTGTTTTACAAGGTGACTTGAAGGGTTTTTGACTATGAAGGCCAAGGTAATACAGAATTGCACTCCACAAAAATACTAATGGGAATAAATATTTGTTAAGAGTGATATATGTTCCAGTTCAGTACTGGTGCAAGAACAAATTATATTATCTAATTGTGAATACACTGGAAATATGGCAAAAGTTTTCTGGCAATTAGGATGGAGTATCTGGTAAAGACTTCCAATGGGAGTAGCAAACATGGAGGTTTTTTTGAAAGCTTTTTTCTTCTACAAAAGCAGAATAAGAACAACAATAGCAACATGTAAATTATTTTAATAACTCAGTTTGTGAAAGCAGTTCAATTTAGATTTGTCTGAGAGCATTCCATGTTGGCGGAAAGCTGGATTTGATGGCCCACACGCCCGTATTCCATGTTTGGCTCTTTTTATATTAACTGTATCATCTGTCCCTTTGATATGTGTGTTCATAGTTCCTGTCAGAAGCTTTCCATTTTAACCCATTATATCTTTATTTCAAATGTGTAGGTTTAAGATTATATATTTCTGTCTTAGAACTGTTAGGAAACTTGAGTTCCTACCCAGGTTCTTCACTTAGTATGAATGAGACAACAAAGACCATAAACACTGTTACTTGAGTTAGGGCCAGAGCGATTTAATTATTTGCTTGAGTTAATGCAGAGAGTTGTGCATAGCAAGAAATGGAAGTCAGATGTCCTCAGTTCTAGTTCTTTGTCCAGCTGCAAAATGTTTCTTTCCTCTAGCATTCTCACGTTAAAGTTATTCGTGTTTCTTTCACCATGTTGATCAGCCCTAGACCTACCAAGGGTGCAGAAAATTACTAGTACAGATAGCAACTTGTAACACTAAGAATTGAACCACACTTAAATTTTTAACAAAAAATGCTGAAATTTTCTCAAGAGTGATGATACTCTTTTGAATTATCGCACATATATCACACTTACTTAAGAGTTTTAACATAAATGGTTGAAATTAAGGGTGTCCATTTTTCTTTTTCGTGAGGGGCTATCATGTTGCTCAGATATCTGCTTAAGAACCATATGACTATTTTCCATTGCTGTTGCACCTGAAAACTGAATATAGTGGTGGTGTACCCCTAAAACAGAACAGGTAGCTGGTAGCATCTGTAATTTATGCTTGTAGGGCTAAGATTCAGTTGTCAGGTCCTTTATCAGCAGACACAGATACAGCTGAACGAAATACCATGCTGCTATAACTTGATTAACCAATACTTTTGAAGATGGCTTGTTATGCCTCTGTGCAGTGTTTATACAAAGTATGTGTAATTAAATTTGGGAACATATTTTTTTAAAATAAAAAAACGTATAGTTGTGAGTGAAATTCACAGTTCACTGACAAAGCTAAAGTTCTTAGCTGTGGTAGAAGTTTGAATGGCAGTGCCTTAACTTGAGACAAATAAAAACCCAACAAAAAACCCAGCAAAATGAACAAACAAAAAACCAACCAACCAGCCAAATTCCACACCACATTTTGTTGCTATGGTATTTATTTTTTTTTGCGATGAGAAAAATCCTTTGAAAACGCCAAAACCAATGAACAATAATACCTCTTATATGGAAAAACTGGAAGGTTCAAGACAATCAGTCCTTTTGTCTTGAAAACTAACCTCTAATTCGCTCCAAATATGCCATCATTATGTCATTTACTGTTCTGGTCGCAATTAGTAACTTAATATGGATGCAGAGTAATAGAAAGGCACAAGGTGTGAACTGTGGAATTGTCCTATGCAGTAGTTGGACTCATTGATCCCTGTGGGTCCCCTCCAACTCAGGACATTCTATGATTCTATGATAACAAGGCATTTTGGTGTCACACTGGGCTGAAACACGTATGAATTACGCATTATTGATTGTAAGACTTTGTTACATTGTTACTCACTTAAGGACTTACTGAGCCCTTCAGGCTAATAGTTGATATACAAAATATGTATTCAGGAAATACAAGATATAGTAGAAGAAATTTTAAAAATACACATTACAAGTGTCTGTCAGTCTCATATGGAAAGATGTGTAATATACAGAACTGTTTCCTTAGTGTTTAATTCAGTTGTGAAATCCCTGTCAATGGATTATAATGCAGGTGCCAAAAGCATACATGCTGCAAAAAGTGGGACAGGATGAATTAATCAATTAAAATCCAGTAAGTCTGTTATGTATAAAAGGCAGCACTGTGGCTTAAGCCACATTTCATCAAAATTGTCACAGATCTTCATTAAAACTTAAAATTACTTTTCATCCATTACCTGAGATAAACTATCAGAGATACATTTTTTGAGCAGGTGGAGAACTTGGATGTGGCCCTAGAGCTGTTACATGCAGAATGTAGAGCTGCACTGCTTTTAATTCCCTGCAAAGTGGGACAGCACATAGGATCCCCTTGCATGTTAGTATTTCTTAAATGTGACCTGAATAGCTAACAGTATTGAGTGGCTAGATCTTGCTTGGCTGAATGAAAGAGGATGATTTGCGATCACTTTGGTTGTATCTTGCGTCACTTTTCTGTGTCAGACATATGACATGAATAAGGCTAAAGTGTATACATAAGTATTATAATCTAGTTCTCTTTTTCTGCTATGAAGGACTCCAGAAATAATGAAACTTCTCAGTTAAGTTGTCATTACAAGAGAACTGGTGTATGTAATTATCTCCGTTTCCACCAGCGTTCACTTTTTTTCCTCAGTTCAGGTTTAATGACAGTTTTAACTGTAGTTTTCTAGATGCTGTTAGCAAAGTGACTTTTAGACTTCTTGGACTGAAGATCAGAAAATATTAATTTCATTATGTATCTTCAGAGAATCAAGTAGTGGAGCAAAAAGAGTGGAAGGGATGTTTCACACTATGCACTATATGACTTGTCACTTTGATGGTCACAAAGAATAATCCAATGCCGTGGATTGTTTTATTGTCATATAGAAAAAATGTCAGATATGAAAGATATCTGAAAGTGAGTGGCTGATCAAACCTATCCTTCTCCTGACATGTTCAATTTTAACATGTTACATTTAGTGTACCAGACTCTATCTAACTGTAATTGTGAAGTCCGTGGTTTTGTTCTCATTATTGTGGAGTCACGTGTTGTTTTTTGGTTTTTTGTTTTTTTTTTTTTCTCTTTCCTTTTAGATGCAGAGCCTGAAAGGTGGTACAGAAGCCATAGCCCATTTGGACCAGTTAGAAGCTGATTATTATGATCTACAGCTTCAATTATATGAAGTGCAGTTTGAGATCTTGAAATGCGAAGAGCTGCTGCTGACAGCACAACTTGAAAGCATCAGAAGACTGATGTCAGGTGCTTTATGCATTTAAATTAAGATGTAATCTGTAAAGGATAATTCTCTTCCTAAGACTCTAGTAAAGCCTGTTGGAGAACAAATTCTTCACCATGTGAAGAGATGGGTCTTCTAATATATGTACTGTTAAATTAAAATTTATACCTGTTAATAAGGCTTATACATACACACACAGCAGTTTTGGTCTGGTTCTCATTGGCTGTGTTTGGAAATGTACATACAAGATATTGTGTAAGTTCTGGAAAACTAAATTTAGGGAGGAGGAAATATCTTAGTTACTGGACTTGGCTCACTAAAAATTTGCATTGCTATTATAAATTTATTTGAAGTGATTGGTTTTCTAAAGGTATTCCTGCAAATTGAGAGTCCTTCGGCTAAACTTTGAAGCTTTTGTTTGAAGCTTATATTGACATCTCACTGATATAGAGCAGTTTATGCAAACCTAATGTTTCAGGAACCTCCTATACCTTGTTTACTTACAAACTATGGAAATGGTACAGGTAAATCATACAGCATTTTTGAGTCCAGTTCTCTTCTTTAGACCTTTCTATAATTAATATTTTTATTCACATGAGCTCTGTTGTATTGTTTAGTGCATAGGGCTTGCAGAGCAACTTTTGTTATGGATATAAAAGTTACTTAAGAAGAGAGATTTGAAGCTGCATTGTATTGTGAGTTGCCTCTGGAATCACAGATTCTTCTCACTGTTACGTGAATCTCCTCCTTTTAGGCTTGTGATGGCAACAACTGTAACTGCACATATAGAAGATGAGGATTGCAAACTCTGTAAATGACTTAAAGGAATGTGGCTGCCTTGACTGTGTGCCTCTGTGGAGAGCTAGTTAGTGCTTTAGAGGCAGATAGTGTTTGTACTTGGGAACGGTAGACATTTAATTTTGGTACTGAAGACACGGTATGATTTGCTTACTGGCAGACCAAAGGAAATCCCTTGAACGAGAGGCTGGGAAAGAATGCGTATCGAAATTCTTTCTCTTTGATATAGTGATAGTAAAACCTAAGAGCCCTCAGAGCTGAAGCCTCCTGTAAAAAGTCAAAGGTCATTATGACTTCTTAGTAAAGCTTTCTCCAGAAATCTCAAAAAACCCCCCAAACCCTACAACCTGACCCAAAATATGTAAAACAGAACCCCTACTCAGGAAACAACCAACCTTCTCCTTCCCTCATGGCAACAAAATAGTTCACTGTTCTGGCTTCCCTTGCAGTTTTAAATTTGTAAAGTATCCTTTAATAAAAAATCCAAAAGTGCGTGTTATTTTTTTTTTCTTTTAAAGACAGCCATCTATGTTAGAAGGAATTACTGGGTTTTTAACAAATTTTAGTTAATATCTCATAGTACAGAAAATGAAAAATACGTTTCTTAAATGTGTGGGAGTTTTACTCAAAGGATGAAATTACTTCTTTGGACTTCACTTAGGTGGAGGGGGTAGAACAATTAATGTGAAGAATGTGACACTGAAATGGCTGCCATCTCTTCAATACTGTTCAGCACCTAATTTGAATGAAAGCATCTAAAACATACAGTAGTCTTAGTATGTGTTGTCGCCTATGCAGTCAAAGAGGAAAGAATGGTCTGTTGCATCTTCTGTTATGCTTCATTTTTGAAGTGTACTTACAGTCAGTAAAGTAATAGCCTTTATTTGTGCACAGCTGTATGATTTGAAGTATGCGTGTCTTAGTGACTTGTAGAGGCTATTGCTGTTCTTTACCCTTTGACTGTATTGGCTCTGCAGAGTTATTTCAGAGACGTTTGGATTGTGTTTTGATTTGAGGGACATCAGCAGTACTGCTAATGACGTCCCAACAGAATTTTTTGTGAGCTTGATATCATTTGGCTGCCAGTTGTTGTAAGCTACAAGAAAAACATTTTCATTTGCAAATTCAGCACATAGGATCTGAAAAGTATCAAATGATAACAGATTGTCATATCATAAACAACAGGAGTAGTTTTTTACTGTCGTTAACCAAGTACCTGCAGTGAAATTCACAAAATGTGACTTTATTTAGGATTTTAAAGGGTCTTATACTATTCATACAAACTATACATAGCACCTTGTATGATGGTTTTATGGTAGATGCATTGCTGTCAACAGAGAATGTGATAGTAGGTTCCTGTTTTGGTTGGAGAGTGGCTTGAATGAATGCAAATGGTATGGATTTTCTATTAAAAGGAATATTTCTAATTATTAAGTCATTGAGCTGTTAGAAGCTTAAGCACGTACAAATTTATAGATATTTCAAAGCTGTAGAAAACTCTCGGAATGTTAGATGGAGGTTGCAATAGAGTTGCCAAGGTTTGGTTGTTTTTGTTGTTGTTTTCCAAACAGTAGAACATGATTTAGTATTATGGTTTAGAACTGGTAGATTTGACTATTGTGCAGTTGAGCTACTGGTGTTTCACCTGTTTAATTCTTATCTATAACTCTGAATGAAAGTGTTCTAAAGCCAAATTTGCATGTAAATTCTTCCATTTTATAAGTGCATGGTAAAATATAATAGTTGTTAGCCATGAATCATATTTTTACTCACCGATGTCTCTAAGTGGGTTCTAGTGACTTGGCAGTTTTACTTATGGATGAAACTGTCATGCTTTTTTAACTGAGTGCTAAAGTAAATAATATAGGAGGTCTGTTTTTATTAGTTTTTATTTTAAGGTTAATATACTGCTGTGCTTTCGTTTCTGGTCCTGCTGTGTCTTCTGCTGAGCTGAAATTAGCATGACAATCAGAATTTTGGTTGCAGCAGAGACTACACACACAAGTAACATGAAGTAACCACAGCTTTTAAAATGGACAGCATACCAAAGAAAATCCTGCCTCTCTCCGAATAATCTAGTAGCAGAAGCAGGAGGAAGTTACAGTCTTGCTGTCAGTAGTTGATGAAGTTGAAATGAGAAGGTTGGGTGGTGCTGCAGAATTGACATTGACAGTCATGCCAGCCATATCTGCCTGTTTCAGATAGCAATAATGCTCTTGGTGTGTTACAGAAATATCCTACTTGTTATGCCAGTGAGATAAGGAACAAGAGGCCTTTGCTGCTTCTTCATCCCAACATTCAGTTTTGTTGTCTGATTCCCCTTTTGTTAAATTAACAGTAGGCTGTGGCAGAAGAATCTCGTGCCAAAGACTCCAGAAAGAGTCTGTAAATCCTGAACTTTGTAGTGAAGACCAGAGCATATTACTGCACATCGTGGGGCCCTTGTGTTATTTAAGAGACGCAAAGACATGTGGACATTGTGATCAAGTTACGCTACAGATGCAAGCATACATTTAGAGTTGTGTTTGGTTTTTAATGCTCTGAGATTACCTGAGTACCAGGCTGTGCTTCATTGCTGTTGGTTTCTTTTCTTCATATAAACTTTAAAGCCCTACAGTACTTTGCTGTTTAGTGCCTTTCATCTGACCTTTTGATAGTCCTCTGAAGGGACCATAGAATTCTTCTACATTCAGTCTTGCAACTCGGGAGGTGGGTGGTGGTTGTTGTCGTTGAAAGAAAAAAATTGTTCATCAAATACGAACTATTTATTTGCCTTTTTCATTGCTGACATTTTTAAAACAGAGAAGAGAGATGAAGTGGTATATTATGACACTTACGAAAGTATGGAAGCCATGCTTGAAAAAGAGGATATGGCAACATCTATACACTTGCAAAAAGAGGAGCTGCAAAAATTACATCAAAAAATCCGCCAGCTGGAAGCAAGGCGTGGACGTATTTCAGCCAAGAAAGCCTACCTCAGAAATAAGAAGGTATTATTAAATTGCAAATTTCTAGCAGAACATATTATTACATTGCAAATTTCTAGCATAATTCACAAATTTAATAAAACTTCAAAAGGTTTAATTTCAAAACAACTTCCAAGTCTCCCAGAATTTTCGTGAGTTATGTTTACTACTTACTAAAAGATGTTTTACAGAGTACCAAATATAATAGCAGGTGTTATTAAATTGATATTAAATTGATATATTTAAGTTTCAGTTTACCTTTTAACTTTAAAGGACCCTTTAATCACTTTGAAGTCAACAAATAAACTTGTTTCTATTAACTAATCAGAATACTTTCATGTGGAAAGTACATGCTAGAATTAATGTTTTTACAGAGACTAGTTTTATATATGCTAGCAGAAGAGAATTTTCAAATATGTGTTCTCACTAATGAGTTCTGTTTTCATTTTCTTACCTCATCCTTTTAAACTTACGTGTCATTGATACCCTGTATTCAGCAGATACATATGAAATCCAGTATACTTTATTTGTAAAACTAGGTGTGCAATTTGGGACCACTTTCCTTCTTCATGCATTACATGGTTTGGATGCTGTGCAGAAAATGGTTTCAGTATAGCTGATGTTGTGAAATTCTGTATCAAGTGTATATAAATACATTTATTCCTTTTTTTCCAAAAGGATATTTTTATTTTTCCCTAGCAGTTTGTGGTTACATGCGTATGCATTATTAATGAGCAAGGTAGCTTAATGAGTAGGATAGATCAAAGTTCTGAGAAGGCAATATAATACTTGTTATAAAATAGGTTTCCACCCCATACTATATACTACAAGGCTATGCAGAAGTCTGAGTTGAGAACTCATTCTAGATTGGCATCTTGATGTGAGAGATGACCCCTTTACATAAACAGTTCCAGTACACTGAGGGTAAAGCCTCCATAACTCATATATCTATTTCTGTACTTGAATCTGAAGCATAACAGAGCAAACAAAACATTAGTTGATACATTTTATATTTTGGATTTTTTATATTTATTGAGTCACCATCCTGTCTCTGAGTAACACAATATGGAGAAGACTATAAATAAATTACTATGAAAGAAATATCTCTTGTTAGCCAGTTGTGGGAAGTAGTTTGCTTGGAGTCACTGAGTTTGTTTTATGTGAGTTTGTAAAAAGAAAAAGTACCAAGAAGCTGGGCTTTTTAGTGCTTTAAGGGATAGGTTCTATCTCTCATGTTATGCTAATTAATATAGGCTCCATTATAGTAGTTATGCTATTTTCTCCCAAATATGTGAAGACACTTCTTGACATCTTGCAGAGTACACAAACCTGTTCAAAAGCAACAGCCTGGTTGCTGTTTGTTACTTAACTTACTGGAGTTAACAAGTTGACAAGCAAACCTGAAGCAGGAGTAGAGATTTTTTAGCCTTCTTATCTGTATAATAAACTAGTCACCTTCATTTGTTTTAAGGTTATGCTGTGATAAAATTCCTTGTTTAAGCTGAAGGAATTAATTCTAGGCCGTAACAGTAGTTGCAGCATGCCTACTTGTGCACTGCGATATGATGCAGAGTTGTTGATGGTAGTATTGCTCATGTGGGTCTGCATGCAGGAGCGACATCGTCATGTCTGCTCAACATTGTGTTGGAAGAACGTGGGTATACTGCTTTCAGGACCTGGGGTAATATCTCCATGTGGAACCTCCTGCTGGACGTCACAGCATGAACATCACAGCACCCTCTGAACTAGTCCCAACTCTACTGATTTCATTGCCCAGCATAGCTTATCCACAGTTGAGTGCTACAGTGAGATACTTAGCTTTCAGATTCTGAAGAAATCACAGATTGCATTTAAACTTGTATTTAAACTTGCAGGGGTAAACAAAAGATTATTTTTTTTGAGCAAAAAAGAATAGGCAGAATCAGTTGTTGTGTACCATTTTGCAACACTTGTTGGCCAGAAAAGAGCAATAGCCATTTTGATGGATATTTTTCTTAGAGGTATTTACTACAGCTGCTCTTATTACTGCTAAATAACACAGAGCCCTACCAAGCTTACTAGTAATTACCTGAAAATAAAGCCCCTTGTGGCTTTGATTCAAACATAAACTTTGTATCTTGAGTGACCATTCAGGTGAAACTGCAAAACATCATTAATGAGCACTGTAATAGTGCCTGATGTGAGCAGTTGTACTTCACAAAACTAGAGGGGAAAAAGGGGTTTTGCTATGAAGAATTTGCAGTTTGAGTTAAGCATGCAGAGCAAAGGTACAAATGGGTTGCAAAAGCAGACTCTAGATGCTGAAAATGAGCACAGTGATGACTGAATGCTAAGTGGAGGGAAAAAAAAGAGTTCTTGAGGGTGCATTTGGAAGGTACATACTATGTGGTAAATCTCTTTCTCAAAGTCTGCCTCAGTTAAGAAACATATTGTTGAACTGAGATGAGACACTATTTAATGCTTTTCAGACTCTCTTCCTGACCATGCTTGGTTTAGCAAAGTATCTTAAAATAGAACTGTAAACAAGTGTTCTGTTTTGGATTGGGTTGAAGAGGGTTTGGTGTTGGTGGGTTTTGGTTGGTTGGTTGGGTTTTTTTCCCCCCTTTTTTTTTTTTCCTTTTTTTTTTTTTTTACTTTGTTGGTTCTGTAGTTGAAAACAAAAAGCAAGCTGTGCGTTAAGTGGTATATATCACAGTCTTGTGATGTATTTAGAAATTATAGTCCTTGTTCATTATTAGCTTTTTGGCAAATGAAGATTCCCTTAGGAGAAAGCCCCTTTTCTTGCAACAGATATCATGATTAAGAAAACAATAGGAAATTACTTTCTATCACCAGTTTTTATTTTTTTGCAGGAGGTCATTTCATCAGCTGGGAATTTGAAAATCTTTTCTGTTGAGGACATAAAGCAGTGAAAGGGAATCAATTACTCTGTGTAGAATAAGACTATATGTAATATAAACACAAACTTCGGTGACTCTAGTCGCTATTCATTTCATTTTTCAGAAATTCCTTCCCTGTCTTTTCACAGTTGATGCTTTTATTTTTTAATGATGTTGTCATATATTGTAATTTTTACTTAGAAACTTTTGCTAGAGGCTTGTTAGAAACCTCATTCAGTTGTGATTCTGAATAACCAAGCCAGCGTTTTTTAAATTCATTATTTTACTGAGGTTGCTGTTCTTTCACTGTACTGCCATGAGTATAAACTCTTTATTCTCATATTTTTTTATACAAACCTATTTGCATTTGTTAAGTAATAATTTCCTGATATTTCTTTGTGTGTGTCAGGGAGTTAGTTATTAAAAAAATTATATTTTAATAGCAGTTTAATTATTTTTCTTATTTCTTGGAAGCTAGTTATGGATTTTTGATGCAGGATAGTGCTATTGTTATCCCAGTCTACCCCCTGCTGGCTGCACAAGGGTATTAATTAGGTTATCATATGGAACCAGCAGCTGTTTTATTAGGGAGCTAGATTTATAGCAAAGATTCAAGCTAAAAAAAAGATGGTGTAGAAGGCGTTTTGAAAAATACCTTTGGAAAAATAGAGTTGTGAAGAAATAGAATTATTTTACATTCCTTATCATGAGCAGACTGGGAGAAGCAACTGGTTGCTGGAGCCGTTTGGGGTATGTTCATGATTTGTGCTTTGATCTAGAAAGCTTTCTTACATGCTGTTGTGTCCATTTAATAGGGCTCCTTTACTACTTTGCAAGCCCGTAGTTTAAAGCACAGCCCATGCCAAAAGAGGTGTGATGTAAATGCAGTGACAGCTGGCATACGGTTACCTGGTATGCTTTCATATTACTAGTATTGTTGTTATTATTAGAACATAAGGGCATAACTACTCAGAACACTTAGAGTAAAATATGGTTTCTGCACATACTGAGCTTACTAAATGAGAAGCTAACCTTTTAATTGGGATGCTTTTAAATCTGAAATCAAGGCCCACTGGATCTAGTTAAATATAATACTAATGCAGATCTCTTTTACCTATATTACGTGTTACTAGTCTTAAATGTGGTAGCTTATCCAGTGACGACAGTTGAAATGGTTCCTCAGCTCTCCCTTTTTGTCTTCTTAGTAGAAGTACAGTTGGATACTGTGAAATCAGTCAGATGATTAAAAGAGAAATGAACATTACTTCTCAATGCTCTCTCAATTCCATACAGTTGGTCACCATCTTTCTTGAAGTGTGGCTCTCACTGGGCATAGTGCTCCTGCTTTCCCAGTGCTGAGAAGGAAGGAATACTTCACATGTGCTGCAGGATGTATTCCTGCTCATATATCAAATTGTGATTTTTTTTCTTTTTTGCCAGAGATTGTTGATTTATCTTGAGCTTGTCATCAGCCATAATCATCCAGATCTTTTTCTTTAATGCCGCCACCTCACCTTTTTTTCCTTTACCCTTAGTTTGCTGTCACGTAATCTTTCACAGGTGGAACCCTGCATTTGTCACTATGAAACTGCATGCTTGTTTTTTATAGACCATTTCTGTAGTTAGTTAAGATGATTCAGATTTCTAATCCTGTGCTGAAAGATGTTTTATTATTTCAAGTCCTAATTACATTAAAGTAGGTTGTTTATTAGTACAAAGTCAGCACCAAAACAAATATGACATGGTTTATCCTCTTAACATGCTTAAAATACCTTTCATTATTGCTCTTAATCAGAAAGATTTAAGTACTGATGCTAAAAAGATGTTTCATAAAAGTGTGCACCCCAAGTATTTATTAGACATGTCAAAACCCCCAAATTTAACATGTTTTCTCATTGTTTTATAATACTTTTTTGCGTGTCATAACATACATTCCTCATTATTTTAGAAGACTTTTAATCAAAATTAACATATAAACAGATAATAAAGATAAATCAGCAGTAGTATTACAGAAAGTCTTTCAGATTCTCTAATAATATTCTGAAGCTATAGCTGTGTCTGTGAAATGCAGAAATGATGTAGTTTGTACTTTAGCAGTTAACAAATTAAATGGATTAACTTTTCCAGCTGTATTAATTAAAATATTTTCATCATGAAAAAAACTCCACAAACAAACAACCAAACACACATTAAACCCAGAAGTGTTTAGCTGTATATATACACCTTTGGTTAAGCTGGGACTGTATTTTCGCAGAAACTTACGCTTTTGTGGGAGTGTTACCTATATATGATAACAACATTGGTGGTCTTACTGTGTAGAAACTTCGAAGACAGCATGGTATTTCAGTCGTATGCAGGAACACTGGCTTCCTCTTTATGTGATCACAGTCTGTCCATAGTCACCTTGTAGGAGAATGTAGCTTTCTCTGCCTTTCCAAGAGTCCAATTTTTTTTTTTTTTTTTAAATAATCCCTCCCCTCTTTGTTTTGGTGTCTTTTTGCCACTACTGTAGTATCTTGTTTGGTGGCCCTGACTCCATTAGCTGCCTCTGACTCCATCAGCTGCCCCAGGCCATGCTTTTCCATGGCAAAGCTCCTGTCTGGCTGTACCCAGTGAAGCAAGCTGACTGATGCCTAGGAAGCTCATCACTTCGGTGTCCTTCTAGCTGCAGCCACACTCCAAACCGTTTCCTAACATTGCCCCCCTCTTACACAGCCATGAGATCTGTTTCTAACTACACATTGGACTTTGTTCTAGTTCTGTGTGGTTCTCGTACCAGCCCTAACATCATTGCCCACATTGTCTGATTTCCTGGCCCTCAGTATTGTCCTATGAAGTTGTCTGTCTTGTTGCTGCTCTCAGTTCCTGCACATGCCTTGTCTTTGTAACTGATACTTATTCAGATCTTTTTATATAATCTATACGAAGTTTGAGTGTCATCCTGTTTCTTGTCATCTATTGTAACACAGCCTGTTTTGGTTTTCTTTTTAACCTGTTCTTACTTGCAGGCAGTGTAATAAATGTGTGTTTTAAAACCAGATGTTACAGATGTAAATTCAGTATAAGTGAACCTCCTTGTGCATACATACGGTTCTAACAGCTTTATTAATGTTTGTGCTTGCAGATTGTACGTAAAAAAGATTAACTGAGTTTTATATATTGGAAGCTGTCTATTTGCATAAACAGGAATACGTAGTATTTTTGAGAGTTAGTTATTATCCATGTATGCAAATACAGACTTTTCAACCAGCTGTTACTTGTGTATGTTCTTTGGACAGTCAAAAGAAATAGGTTTGGATTTGTCTGTCTTGAGTTTGTGTCCATTTTATGGTTTGACTGTAAGTTAAATTAGTTTGGTTAGATTAGCTCGTCTGAGATAGGCTTTGTAATTTTTGTTTTTCTAAGTGCTATTTGCTAAATATGACATTGTACCCTGTAAATCGATATTTGAAATTCATATTTTATAGATAAGATTTTATGTTGCTACAGGAGATCTGTATCGCAAAGCATGATGAAAAGATCCAGCAGCGTCACCAGAGTGAGGAGGAATACAAAATGCACCATACTGTGCAGTTAGTAAGTATGAGTTTTCTGCTATTGAATATAAACTTTAGTTAATAGTTTGCATTCCTCATTATACATAATTAAGAGAGTATTCAGAGTGATAGCTGTTTTAAAAAGAAAGTGTGTATCCCTCACCTTTACACCATGGATTTCTGTGTTGTATTGTGTATGTTGGTGAGGAGGATTATGTAGTGTGTTAGGATGACACTAACCCAAGCAAATAAAACAGTTCTTTAATGGTAGGTTCACAGTCTCAAGTGATTACTGCCAGTGTTAGTTTGTTACCACGTGCACATACATGATTCTGGACACCTCAGAGTACAGCATCAGACATGGTGAGATGAGTAAGAAAACCATGCTGGAGCACAAGTCTTAGGAGCAGCTGAGGGAACTGGGGCTGTTTACCCTGGAGAAATGGAGGCTGAGGGGAGACCTTATCGCTGTCTACAACTACCTGAAAGGAGGTTGTAGCATGGAGGGTGTTGGGCTCTTCTCCCAAGTAGCGAGTGATAGGACAAGAGGAAATGGCCTCAAATCATGCCGGGGAAGGTTTAGATTAGATATTTGGAAAAATTTTTCCCAGGAAGGGATGTCAGGTATTGGAACAGCCTGCCCAGGGAAGTGGTGGAGTCACCGTCCCTGGAGGTGTTTAAAAGATGCACAGATGAGGTTCTTAGGGACATGGTTTAGAGGTGGACTTGGAAATGTTAGGTTGTTGGACTTGATGATCTTAAAGGTCTTTTCTAACCAAAATGGTTCTATGATTTTATACACTACTATTTATACTACTATATGCTGCTATTTATTCTTGAATGTTAATAAGCTCGTTCATTATTTTTCTTCTTTCTACGCAAGAAATCACTTGAATTGTGTTGTATAGAAATGTAGTTCCAGCTGTATGCTACATGCTTCTCTGCACAGTCTCATCACAGAGAATAGGCCAGGTAGTCTGACTCTTGTGCTGAACATAACAGACTATATCTTAAAGAATATTAAAATTCTGGGCTAAGTCTTGGGAACTGATATTATATCAATATTTAATAAAGATCACTTACAAAGATAAATTGAAATCCAAGTCTCTTTAATTCAGGCTTCAATTAGATTAGTGAAAGTGATTCTGTTTCATCCTTATACATTTTTAACATTGATACATTTGTCCAGGAAGTCAGCTGCATAATTTATTTTATGAACAGGCAACTTGCGAACAACAGTATGTATTGTCATACTGTTTCAGGAACTTAGAAAAGTACAGGTTTTTTTCAGTTACCTTACTGTAAGGTAAGGCGATGGAATTTGCTGTGTGGATTGTAGTCCATTTATCACTCTTAAAAATAAGACCTGACAAAGCTTAAGGACTTTCTTGTCTCTGAAATATTACAAGGCTTTTTCTTTACTTACAAATTTGCCCACTTGTATTATATAAAGAAACTTCTACTATATTTTGGCTTTTTTCTGTTAATAATGTGACTGAAAATTTGTACTGTTATTGTAACATAGGTTTTCAGCCACTGCTATTCTTGAATAGAATACCTCAAGGGTGTCCAAACCTGAAACCAAATAAGAATTGCAATTTCACTCTTCTTATTTAAAAACAAAACAACCCAAACCAAAACAAACAAAAAACACTCTTGAGTTTGAGACTGCTTCAGGAAGAGTTTGACCTGATTGCATATGTAATACACAAGTGTGATGGTAGAGCTATTCTTTCTTCTTGGTATAATCTTTTCTATACTTCTGTTTGAACTTCTTTGCCATGTTGCTCTGTTCTTTTCACCACATGCTTCCATTCCTCTCTACCTTCTCCCATTTCCTGTCCTTACTATTTTTCAGACATGTTCTCCTCTTCCTCTCCCTCATGCGTCTATACTTACCTCTTTCCAAATCACAGGAGCTGGTTCTTTGTGAAAGGCACAAGTCCACTACCTGACTTGTGAAAATGGCAGGCAGGCAGACACTGCTTTTGTGTTCACTGAATGACAATAGAAGTTCACAAAAGTGCTCAGAGTTTTTAATTATGATGAATATGAGCTTTTAAAAGTAATACATAATTCTGGGAGTCTTTTAAAAATAAAAGCTGCTGTTTCTGCTCAGAGTTTTCTTCATAGTCGCCTGTTCTATCACTTTTCCTGATCACTTGTGAACTTGCATACAATGACTTTTGCTATCTGATAACTAGCATGCACTTTCAATAAATTTGACTGAAGAATAGTGTTTTGTTTCAAAGATGTAGTAACTTTCCTGAAGTTTTGTGAAAATGGATGGCTGGTTAAAGGGGGAGGATCCAAATGTGTGTTTTCACTGAGGCAGGATACCCAAACAAGAAAAAAATACAACTGTCTTAGCTGCAAGGAAGAGCTTCAAATCTTTGTTGAAGTAAGATTACAGGAAATCAAGCTGGATTAAATAATGACAGCTTAAGTTAACTAAATTTAAAACTTTTATTCACAGTCGTAAATTATGATAAAATGTTTACTTAATTTGCTCAGTATTGGATTCGAAAGGTGGCACCGAGTTCTGTGATTTCTTGCACTGAGAAGATACGATTTTAATGACTTGTTTTAAATGTACAACCTTGCAATTTGGACTGTCATTTTGTTCTTGGAATGATACAAAATGGATACTGGTTTGCTGTCTGGCTAATTTATATAATTTTTAATTTAAGGAGACTTTTCTCAGTGTAATATTCTGTCACATCTCTAGGTATCCTCATCTTTCAAGGTTACAAGTCTTTTCCTGAAATCTTTCTCTACAGAGCTTTGCATTTCTTCAAGATTATAAAACATGAAATGCATACTATTTTTAAAGGGAAGACAAAGGCCAAGTTTTGAAGTTCAGAAATGTGTTTATTTGAGAAATAGATTGTTAGGTAACTCGTAACAATTAGTAGAACAGTTATTTAAATTCAGCTTTTTTTAATGATGCTAAACATAGCATTGGATGTAATATTTACATGTTTTCCATATATTTTCTCAGAAGCGAGATCAACTACAAGATGAAGAGGAAAGAAAGAGCTCCTGGGTTAGTCAGGAACGACAAAAAACACTGGACAGACTTCGCACATTTAAACAGGTAACAGAAGAAGAGTTGCTCTTTTCCGCCAGTTTCTTTTGCAAAAGAAATTTTCACTCATTCCAGGACTATACTATGCTATTAGCTATTGTCTTTCATTTTATAGTTCAGTGTTCTTCGGAAAATTTGACACAAAATAGGGCATTGGTGGTAAGAAATTCCTCTGGCCGTTGTATTCCCCATGCAGTGATAAGCTTCTGTTCACTCTCACCTCTACACCTTCTGTCGAGACACTTGGCAAATGTTTGTGAAAGAAATGTAATCTAAATGCTATTTCCCACGAAGAGCATTACTATCTGACATTCCCCCACTACCAGTGATTACTGGAACATAGGCCAATACTTGCCCCTTCCTATTACAATGTGTGTATCAGAAAATGGATAGAAGATGGAATGAAGGGGAGAAAATAAGGAAAGAGATGTACGTGAGACTGTATTAACAGGCAAAGACTCTTTTTTTTGTTTTGCTTAATACAGAAAAGAATAGGTATGCGAAGTTTCTTTGCTGGAAAGTTGTCTTGTTCGTCAGTACACTCTTCATATCTTTATTGTTTGCAAGTCGTTTCAATTGCATAGCTTCTGTAAATTAACGCAGATTTACTTATTTTAACCAGCAGCTGTTAATGAACCGACTTTATGTATGAGCGTATTGATATTGTTAAGATCTCTGTTGTTTTAGGCCTACCACAATTGTGTAAAATGTATTAGACCTGTCTTTCAGAAGCAGTTTAATTTTTTGCATTAAAAAGGCCATGGATGAGACTAATATAAAAAGACAGATATTGAGGCAGCAAATTTAAGAGCTAAATTAAAAACACTGTGGGAAGTCTCAAAATGTTTGACATTTTCAAGAGATATCTTTTTAAGCAGTATTATTAACATCAGAGTCCAGTGCATTAGGTCCAGGAGGATTCTATTGCAGAGGGAGCCATTGACCAGTTTTAGAACAGGAAAGCAAGAGGAAATTTTGAATTTTAGTTCTCAGTGTCAAATGTGCAATCTGGTTCTCAGTAAAATCCTAATTCTAACCCATGTATAACCCTGACTAGGCCAATCACATATAAATTGGGCCTTAACCAAGAGTAAAAATTAAGAAAATGGATAATTTTTGCATAAAGCTGAGGATATATTTACTTTGCTTTTACATCCAGAGCAAAATGAATTAAAATAGCAGATGAATTGTACTTGTCAGAAAGGCAAACACTAGTGACATGTATTTACGATCTAGAATAGTGCGATGCATGTGCTTATCTAATTGTCAATAACTTACTCACCATAGCGGTACCCTGGGCAAGTAATACTTAAATCAACCAGACTACGGTTGGCCCATGCAAGAAGGAAATGTGCAGCCAGCTCAGTGTCCTCCTGTGTCGATCAGCCTCAATCTTTGCCAGCAACCATACAAATCCAAGAGAAGAAAGAAGGGGTGGAATTGGAAAATGCAGTTCAGCCTTTGCAAGTGGAGGAATCCACAAGCTTAGAACAACTTCAGGATCTCTCGTTACCTCCCAGTGGTGTTACCTCTGAACTGCCTCATAGTAGTACTTCTCCACTCATCGGTAATGAGCATCAACCAGAGACTGTTACTGCAGCACCGCTTCCACCCCCATTGCCTCCACCACCTCCTCCTCCACCTTTGCCCTCCAAGGAAGAAGCCACCAAATCCTTAGAGAAAGGTGACAGCTTTGTTAAACGTCAGAGTGAGGAGAAAGGAGTCCAGCACTCTTCTGGTGTGCCACCAGCATATCTTTTTGACAGCAGTCAGCTAGTCAGTGCCAAGAAGAAGCTGAAGAAGACCGGTGATCTAGAGGGTTTACAGAGGAGGAGAGGTAATGTTTTAATTTCTGTGCATTTAATTGTAATGCACATCAGTTCCTCTTTTGAATTGCTCTACAGAAAAGTGTATGCCATGATTCATTTATAATTGATGGGAAAGTTTCAGTTGACAAATGTCCACAACTCAAACAAATGTTAGGACCTTTACAGTAACATGCGGTGTACTGTTCAGTTGGACAGAAAACACTTGTGAAACTGATTCCATGACAGACCACATTAGACTAGGTAGAAAATGGAGCTGAACGTTGCCTGAAATAATCTTTTCCTATTGAGCTTACAGCCAGCACTGCAAATATTATATGCTTCACCTGAGGTTGCAGTGTTTTATAAATAACAGAATTTTACATAATTTATGAATTAGTAAAATGAATACTTGTCTTGGGACCTAGAAAACCTTGAGAATGCGATCTTCAAGGTTTCTTAAAATTTTCACACAAAAATCCATAAGCACTCAAGTACCCTTGAGAGCTGAGTAAGAATATATACGTTTAACTACAATTGGAAATTAAATCTGTAATCATTCAGCAAAGCACGTTAAGTAAATAGTTAAAATATCAAAAACTGCCTTAGGAACTAAGGAGAATGAATAGAGGACAAGGCTGAGCTGGGAGATCTGTTACAACTTGTTGATTCTGTGCTACTTGTTTTTAACTGTTTATCACATATATAAAATGGGGAGAATGGCGGGTATGTTTGAACAAAATAATCCTGGTGTTTCAGTGGAACATATTATATTTGAGCTAAGTTTTTATTTGAAAATCAGAGATGGGATTTTCAGAAGTGCTCAGCTGAACTATTTTAGTGGAGATCACTGAAAAAAAGTACCTGGAGTGGGCCCCTTTCACAGTGCTGTAATATGGCTCTATTAGCATTTTATTAAAAATTCTGTCTGGCTCTGTCAGTTGCAACTACAGAAAACAATCATCCATTGACATTTTCTCTCATCCAGATAAAATCAAAATTAGAACTGTCTTCATCAATCAGACAGAAACAAGAATGCTTCCTCTAGAATTGTCCTTTAATGATTGAAAACCCTTGAAGCAACTGCATAGTTACAGAATTTTTAAGCTCTTATGTGTCTTGCAGGTTGCAGGTACAGTGTCTTAAGTTCATTATCAATTTTGATGCTGCTGTGCTCCATTTTTCTTTCTCTGCAGTCCTGTTGTTTATTTTTCTGATATCTGTTTAATCTTGAAATTTTATATAAACTGTGTATTGTGTGTGCAATTTGATATATATGTCATAAAATGACAAACATAAAATCAAATTATATCCTCCCTCTTAGGAGTATTAATGTCTGCAGCAGGAGTCTACCTGCTGCTCTGTATGCCCTGAGATGTTCCAAGTCTCTAAGTGGCTTCAGAAATTTGTTCCTGTATGACAGACAACTGTTTTACAATCCTTCCTTCCTTCTTCAGATGTGCAGTCCTGTATTCTTCTTTTCTCTTTTCCTTGTGTGTATTCCAACTGTCTGGGCCATTAGTCTGATGGGCAAAGCCAACCCATAAATGCAAAACAGGTTTAAAAAATGTATTCTACCATATACGGAAAAAACCTGTAGGCAGATATTCATCTGCTGATTGATAGGTGCTGCACATTGCATGTGCCAGTGTATGCAAGCTATTTCAAGCTGTTGTACTTTATTGTAATACATTCTTTGAGACAGAGATCTTACCTACTTGTCGCTCTTCAAAGTGCCAAAGCCTCGTTTTCATTTCTGCAGAGAACTAGTTTCAAATTTATGATAAAGAAAGGATTTGTCATAAAGTGTCAGCTCTTCTCCTTTTTCATTAATTATAAAGGAAGGGAATTTATATAGGCACAGTGTGACTAGGTGCTAATACGTGAGTCCAGAGAAGCAGGAAAATGCACACTTGCATTTGACTGTATGGCTGCTTCCCTCACTGGCATGTAGTAATAGTCATACAGTAGGTAAAATCAGCCACAAAATGCAAGTGCTGAGAATGGACTGTGCAGTCCAATACGTAAGGTACGTACTCAAAAGTCAAGAATGATAATGTAGTAAACACTTTCAAGTGTGTTGGATTCATTGCAGCTATTCTGGTTTTCCTGACTGCAGACAGGAAAGCCATCTTGTTCAAAAAGTTTTGCTACCTGCCTGGTAGGAGTTTAAGTGGTTTCAGAAATTATAATTGTCTGTGTAAACCAGTTTTGACCTGATAGCAGGGAAGATAAATTTGGAGGCTAAAACAAGTAGAGGAGCTACCATTATACTTAATAGTTTGGGACTATCACATTAATAGTATGCGGCTACTTTTTGGTCTGTAGGATATATAAATGAAGGCTGATAAAATTTAAGTAAAAATAATACTGAAGGTCTTTTGATTTACTGCAGTGAGTTCCCCAATGGATGAAGTGCTGGCTTCCTTGAAACGTGGCAGCTTTCACTTAAAAAAAGTTGAGCAGAGAAGTCTCCCTCCTTTTCCTGATGAAGATGATAGCAATAACATCTTGGCACAGATCAGGAAAGGGGTGAAACTGAAGAAAGTGCAGAAAGATGTTTTGAGAGAATCCTTCACAATTCTGCCTGATACTGACCCTCTGACAAGGAGCATCCATGAAGCATTGCGACGAATTAAGGAAGCATCACCTGAGTCAGAGGATGAAGAGGAAAGTTTGCCTTGCACAGACTGGGAAAATTAACCTGTAATTAATCTACATTTTTAAAAAATATATTTCTTCAACACTTTTTGTATAACAATAGTGGCTAAGCCTCAGGTTGTGCATTCTAAGAAACTTAGTGTAAATGCAACTAAACTGTCTGACATCCAACGTGGTATAACATGCATGTAGGAATTTAGTATCCCTGACTTTTCGAAGAGTTTACGGTTCATAGTAAGGAAAACTTTTGTAGGCAACATCTTATCTTTTTATTGTTTGAATACTTCTGCTCAATATTGACAGGACTGCTCTTATAAAAACCTCTATTTTATGTAGTAAATTTGAAGGGACTGTTTGCAGCTTACCAAAAAGCTTTAAAAAACTTTTAAGTAACAAAGCAGCACAATCACTCTTGGACACACCTCATACTTATTTTCTAACTACTTCTGGCCTTGTAGGAGTTTAGCATGTTTATTGTTTCAGACTGAGTAGCTCCAATTGAAGGAAAATTAATTTTGACTGCTGAGCACATTGAAATCTCATTGGTTACCCTGTGTGACTGACTCTTTGATAGCTTGGTTTCAATATGTAAACTCTCTGATTTAATTGAATTTCCAGACTATAAATAGTAAATATACATATGTAATTTATACTTCTGCTACTCATATGAATCCCATGACCTTGCATTACTAAGCTACAGTGCCTGAAAGTACAGATGTTAGACTTCAGCAGATGAAGTTAATGATTTGACAACAAACCAGAAATTGTCAAGAGATCAGTTTTCAAAATTACAGCTGTATCAGTAGCATAAAGACATTCTTGATTACAACAACAACATGACAGTGGTGGTTCTTTTCTGCTATTGGCATGTGGATGAACATAAGTCTCAATGAAAGCTCCCACTAAACTTAAAATTTGGAGAAAAAAGAGGTATGGCAATCTGTAAAGAATTTAAAAATCTGTTTAGAAATCAAAGTATTTCAAGAGTATGGAAGATAAATATTTATAATCCTTGCAACACAGCTAGCAGTAGGAAAAAGGTAACCTTTTTGGATATTTTTAATCAGTCATTCCTACCATGGTTAGTTATTACCATAGCTGGAGGGTGACTATTGATAAAGTGCTACAGCTGTTTAAAAAGTGATGGTAACTTAGCCCATCATCTGCCAAATGTTTTGATTATGAAATACCATGCCACAAACTGTTCCATTTGGTATGCTATTTTCAAATAATAATGTTTAACATTTTTAAAAAGGAAAATAAATGTTGCCTTCATCTCCTCATAAACTAGCCATTGGCCACACTAATGGTTTAATACTGTTCAACTATGGCATGCTCCTTCTATACCAAATGTACTCCTAGTTTTGGAATTGAAAATCAAGGAATGGAGGTGTACTTAACTCTTGCTGAAAGTCAAAGTGAAAATAATTTTGCTTGGATGTAGCTTTTTTCTATTACTTGCATACTGAAAACTCCCACTACTACTGCCCTTCAGAAATCAAGTGACAGCTACAAAAAAAGACATACCTTGGAACTGACTTGGCTTTCTCAGTGCAACTATTCTCTTTTCATTTCCTAGATAACTGAGCAAATTTAAACTTTTTTATTTGACTTTATGATTTCAGTAAGTCTAACTTACTCTTTGGGATCTTGTTTGCCTTTTCGAGCAAGAATACTCTTTAATACTATGGGTCATTGGAAAAAAAAAAAAGGAATTTGGCCAAGAGTGACTTTGAATTTTCATTTTCGATTGGAAGTGTATCCTCTTAGAAGTCTTATGTGTACATTGCATACAACCTTTTTACCAGTCTACAGCTATGGTATCTTCTCCTTTTAAGGATGCACTCCTGTCCAGTACTGAGGTCCCATGTAATCACTTGGACCTAAAGTGGGGTGCAGTGTCAGAACTTGGAGTGTGTGCTCCTTGGAATTCTCCACACATCTGGGACCCGCTTTCTCTTACCAATATCATGTTTTATTATGAAAACAATCCTGTTTTCATGAGATGAGACTACTTAACAGATAGTACAAATTTGATTGAATAATAGTTGTGCAAAATAGCTAACAGCTTAGAAAGGGAAAACAGGCCCCTGCTGTGGAAGCATGTGAAATAATCTGGGAGAACAGAGATTGAGACAAAGCCCTCATAAAATTCAACTAAATAAATGCTTTTCACATAGATGAATGTGCTTGCTTGAACATATAGACCAGTGACACAGAATTTATTACACAAGAGTAAAAGCTAATGAAAGTCTGCTGTAGAAATCACAGAATACTATTTTTTACTATAAAGTTATCCATTTAATACCATGCTTTAAGACTGACCTGTTATTTTTAACTGTAAGCTCTGCACATACAAAAAACAGTTCATAGAGATTTGGGGTTGACGAGTTATACAAAAGGATATTGGCACATATATTACAAACTATACTTAATACATGTACGTCCTTGTAGGCTAAATGTAATGCAGTTATTTCCCTTAGGAATGAAGGCTGAAGGAATGATATAGGTTTACCAAGTGCCAAAAAGTATGTTAAGGTATATGCAAGGAGTATTAACAATACCCACTGAAGTGGTTTCATTGATTATTGAAGTTTGAAGACAAACTAATAGTAAATAATTCATGCAGGAGATCTACTCATCTCTTGTATTACCTGTTTTATGAGTTAATTTCTACATAAAGTTACGACTAACTTTTTAAAGAGCAGTTCCTTTCTTACGGACACTCTAAAACCATGTACAAAAATGTTGAGGCATTCTGTGAATTGGAAGTACAGCTGAACAAGCCATATAAAGACGCAGTAGCTTCTGTAAGAAAAACTAGCAGATCACTGGTTATCAAAAGTGTCCCAAGCCTATCTGTGTGTACATGATGGCATACACAAATTACTACAGTACATTTAACAGTACTGTAAGTAATGGCAAACCTGTGCTTCTGGGAGAGACAGACAAAGCGATGGATAAAAGCGAGCTTTTGTTCTCCATAGTCTTCTAATCCAGTATTTTGGGACTTTGAGAACTGTAATCTGTGTTCCCTGCCAACAAGACCAGAAAGCAAAAAAAAGACCTGGTCATATTTGGTGTGTCCTGGCTCCAGAGTTGATATATCATTACTGTGGGAGCAAAGAGAATCAAGGCGTTTGAAGGCTCTTCTCAGTATTGCATGTTAGAATTGCCTAATATGTTGATCAGAAAGTATTTGTACAGCTGTTTAGCTTTTCAGATGTTCCTTTTTTTTTTTCCCCCAAACAGGTGATTCACAGCTACTGACACAAGAAAAGAGACCCAGCTGAAGATTACTTTTCTTCTTCATTTCTGAAAATTCAGAGCCAGCAGTTATCACCACCAACTCCACAGGAGGCTTTCTTTGGCAAAGAAATTGTCTCTCTTTGGCAAATGATTCAGTAGATGGAAAAAAATGGCCTGAAATTTTTGGGTCACTCCTTTAGTTTGTTACAAAAATTCTAGTTTAGGCAGAAAGCTGAGTTGTTTAGATGTGCGTTTATATAATCAAGAATGCCCAATTGTTATGCACTTTTTATATTTGCATTAGTAATGTGTGACCAGTTAAATGAAGGGGGCATTTCGAGTTGGGAGAACACTTGCTTTTAGAGTAACTTGGGGATTTGGCCACAACATCAAACTAGCTATAAAACCTCCCCTTCACTGCATTGAATATATCATCTGCTTGGAAATCCAATTAATAGCTCTTTGCAGAGAAGCTTGCTATGTAGCAGTGTGATATTACGGAAAGAGCAGAATTCCTAGTTGCTCTGCAGTAGCTGAAATTCAGTAACGTGCAACTAAGATTTTTTTTCTTCTTAGTTTGAAGAAGTGTATGTCAGTATCAAAAGTAACAAGTGACCACAGCACAATGAGAAATAAGAGTTGAATTCAGTACATACTCAAGAATGTCATTGTTTCCAACATGGTACATTTAGCAAGACAAACTACAGGACCTTTTTAGAAGGTCATTTGTAGTCTTGCACCTTTTTAAAGCAGACATTTTCAGGCTTTTTTTAAAACAATACTTAGCCACGCTGAACCAAGTTAGTTATACTTTTATCATTTAAGAAGCAATATTTTGTAATTTAATACTTAAAATTATTTTTCTCTTTTGGTTTAAAATGGCTTTTGATTACTATAAGCAGCCATGTTTAAAAAATATCAAAGCACTTAAACATATTGATAATTCAGTTGTGAAAATCATACTTCTATTGTTGGTTTTTATTATTCTGTTTAGTGGCTGCAAAAATGTTTGTACTTCATACCCCAAAGCCTACTGGCTAGAAAAAAAAGTTCCCTTTTGATCCTGTTTTTTTTAAAGGAGCGTTACAACTTTCTCTGCTGTGAATACTTAGAAATAATCTTAAAGTTCACGGCTAACAGCTGCAGGCAGCTACTCTTACAATACCACAGTACTAAGAGGTATGTCAGTGCAGAGATACAAGTAGTCTTGTACCATCTAGAAATTCCATGTGATATTAAAGTCAGCCCATTACAATCCTAAGAAAACTGAATTTTCACTAGTGTTTTATTTTAACAGCATGACACACACTGTGTTTAAGAAAGTCACAGTCCCTGTCCTCTGTGTAATGTGTTCCATTCAGTGTCCCTGTTGTGACAAACTGCTATGTGGATTTAGGTGGATTTTTTTTAAGTGGAGAAATGCAGTGCTGCTGTAATGTAATGGAACACATACTGCATAAACGTTTGTCACAGGAGATTTCACATCTTGCCATTTCTGTATATAAAGAGGAACAGGAGCACTTATCTTAGCAATAGGCTCCGTAACTTAAAGGAACCTCAGCTGTTGGACCCTTCAGTTGTTTTGCTGTGGCTGTCCTGAAATCAAAGCTCTGTCAAGCATCTGAAAGGTTGTCACTTTACCTTTGCTGTCGACAGGAATTTTTTTAACCTTGTTGCCTTATTTATAAAGTTAGTGAACATTCAATTTCAAAGTACCTGCGAGCAACATTACTGTAGAGTTGGATTGATTTTGCTGTATTAGTTGTCAGGTCTGTATTATTCTGTCCTGAGTTCAGCTCTGTGAAACACTTGGTACTGGCTTTCCAAGGACCTAAAACTACACGATGTTTTTTGTGTGGTTGTAAGCTGTCTAATACTGTGTTCACGCAGCAGTAACAGCAATTTCAAAATTCATCATAATCATTTGACATTGCCTGTACTGTAAGCTGTGGTGTATTTTTGCTCTACATTTGTCTATACTTCCAGTCACAACACGTTAAAACTGAGGTAATCAGATACATTTTTGGCTCTAGCACAAAGCAGAACTATGACGTAGAATGGTAATGCAGATTATACAGTTCATCTGAAACTTAGTGCTAAATTAATAGTGGTAATCGAGCAACATCTAGATCCATTTTTTGCTGTTTTCCAGCCTGCAGTTTTATTCCTTAGAATATGCTTATGGGACACGAGCAAATTCCCAAGCCAAGGAAAAACAGTGTCATTTTAAAGTATAGGTGGCAATGGTCCCTTTGCACAACATTTGTGTCTAGAGTTTACCACTGCATTGTGATTTATCTAAATAGCTCCATGCTGTACTGTACTACAGTTCTCAGATTTGTTTGCCACTTGATCTGTCATCTTTGCCTTGAAAAATGTGTGCAAGAAAGATTTCTGTCCTTAATCTGTTTTATATTTAGCTGAAGTCTTAGATTCCTGTAATAGCTTAGTTTATAGAAATGGAGTTCTTATAGAAGCTGGTATTTTATGTGCACAAAAAATTATTTGTTACGCGGAACATAGCAGCTTCTGTCAGTTCAAAACTGCCATCTTCAATGTGGAAAGTAAATGGTTTGGTTTTTTGGGTTTGGTTTGGTTTTGGTTTGGTTAGTTGGTTGTTTTTTCCTTCCATATACCGCTAAAGAAGTATTCCTGGATTTTAATCCTCCATGAGTCACTAGATGTCACAATTTCACATAATTTTCTGTTTCAGTATAAAAATTGTGCATATGTAGCATACAGGCTAATGCATAAAACTTCCCATCCTCTGTAATGTGAAATTTTGCATTGCCATGGCTTGAGCAGCAAGTGGGGAAAGTTCAGGTATACTCGCAAGAAACTTACAGGAAATTATGACAGTCCTGCATTAAGATCGGTTCCTCCATAGCTGAGAAAAGGCGTAATAATTGTGTTGGTCCTTGAGAGAAATTGTGGCAAGCATCACTACAGAAAAAACATGTAAACACATGCAAGGAAGGAGAGCCTCCATAAAAAGACCTTTCCACCTGTGATTAGTATTTTTCATTTGTGGCTGGACTTCGTTGTTGTGGCTGCCTTGTTCTGTTGCTAGTCATTTTTCTTAAGCGGCTTGTTAACTTTCATGCATTTTCCATCTCTAGAAACTTCTTTGTTCAAATTAAACTGTTTTAGTATAGTGTAATTGAGATAAAGAGTTGGAATGCATAATGCATAATGTTTATTGTACAAATGCTTACATGAGGACTCAAAAATATTTTACGAGTGGGAACAAGAAATGAAATACTCGATTTCTACTGAAGTAACCAAAATGTAAGATAAACAGCAGTAGTCTTTGACCAGAAATGGAATTTGCATCAACGTGAATTTCCTGCTCTCATTCACAGAGGTTCCAGTCCTTTACAAATGACCAATAGTCTTATTTTATTCACTTTGCTATGTTTGCAGATGTTAAGTTACCTGTCTAGAGTAGATGAAGGCTTTTTATTTTTCTTAGACATCAGTTTTAGGGTTTGGGTTTTTTTATATATATATCTGACAGGCTGCATCTTACACCAGATACCTGTAAAATAGTGTGATTATATATTGTGTTCTTTTGTGACTACATTGGGGATAGAACTCAACATGCTTCACTACATTATTTGTGAAGAATCATTTTGAGTATAAGCACTATATTCTGTAATGTTTAATATTAAAGTAATGACAGATGCATTACTGAAGATGCAACTTACTGAGAAGAGGAGGCAGAAACTTTTATCGGTTGATGTTACCCTTATTCCATTTGTTGCACTGAATTTCAGGAGTGTAATTTGTAAATCAAGTTTGCTCACGTGTGTAATCAGATTTTATTTTCATTGTAACGCTTATGTAATTAACTTACCTGGATATATTTCTGGTAATGATTCCATAAGCATGGACAATATGTTGTTGTTACATTTAGCACTACAGAATTGATGTTAAGAACAATTGAAGCTTCTTGCAAAGAAAAGGAGTAAACAGAAGCACCTTACTGAGAGAACGCATTACACAACTTCAGTGCTATTGGAGCTGACAGACAGTAGGTCATCCTAAACTTGACTGCAGATTGCTCTTTGGTGTAATAAGCACATTGACATACTGCTATCAGTGCTGTAAAAAATACAGTAATGGCTGTTTTTAACCTATAAATATACTGTAATTTAAATTTTTCCTACAAAAGAAATTTATATTTAATTGCTGCCTAATACATAAATACTTAGAATTTTTAGGAGGGCCAAGGGTGGGTAGGCATGCCAGTGTATTTTTGGGAGGGGCTATTGTATATACAGTTATTTGCACTTCCAGTTCAGTTTGGCTATTAATCCAAAACTCCCAGCTCTGACTGTGGTGAAACTGCAACCTGACATTTAAGTATTCTTAGTGTGATGCAGGTCTTCTGTATTGTGGCCCACAGCTTCAGAATTTGACAGAAAAGGTGATCTTTCCTTTGGCAAATGTGAATGCTCTGAGGTACCTCTAATACGGAAAATGACCAAGCAATGAATATTACTCTGCTGAGTTTCTAATATTAATGTAGAGTATTATTTAAAGGTGATACAGAGGCTGTTAACCAGTAGTGTGACTGTTTGGATCAAGTAAAAAGGATGACGGCTGTCTCGGTGAGTGTCATCCAAACTCTGCAGAGATTTTATTCCAGGCACTGTCACCTATTTGGTAATTAGTTTGCCATAGACTGACTTGATGTTCAGGTTCAGAAACATGTTTTTTATTTCAGAACTGGGAAATAGGTGTTGGGGATATTCATTAAACACCTCCCAGTGTGTTGCTGTGGTTGCTATATGTTTTGAATTTCATTTTCAATGTATACAAATACAGCATCATAAAAGCTTAAGAAATACAGATGGCTGCAGGTCGTCTTGCATGAGGGAAGCCAGTCAAGTTTAATGAGACTAACTTCTTAGTTAAGCCTGTTGAATAAATGAATAATCAAAAGAAAACCAATTTGCCATTCACTAGCTTGGTGCAATATTATTGGTAGACTCAAACACTATTATTAGCACATTGTGCTTGGCTTTAAAAAATGTTCTTTACTCCATTATATTCAAAAGGACCTATTAGATGCATATTCTATTGTAAATGACTTTGCAAATTTACTATGCCTGAAAATGCTCCACGATATAAAGTATTAAGCAACAAGTATCTTAAAAAAAAAAGGTCAAAACTAAACAAACATTTCTAGCAATACCTAAAAACTAAAAACAATTTAACTGTCTGCCTTCTGCTCTTTTTTCTTTAGTGCAGCTTTTCTGCAATGCGAATTTATTGCTGTGTATTTCTTGGGTTTTATTGTCATGCAAATTTAAACCTGTACACAAAGTACTGCACTCACCTTCTTGTACATGCGATGTAACATCATACTCACAGTTTTGGTGCTTTAAAATATTCCTTTTTTCTTTATTAAAGGATATTTATTTGACCACTGTCTCGTTTTAACTTCAATATGTACCAACATTAAAAATATATTTTTATTACCATTTCGTTCCCACAAAAAAAAAAAAAATACTATCTCGTTCATTTAGGTTTCCTTTTATTCTTTTAACTCCTTAAACTGCCTGTCATTGCTTAATGGCAGATGGTTGTGCTTAAGCTCTGTCGCAGCAGGGAATAATTATATTTAGGTAACATCTTTATAAACTAAACGTCACATAGACAATTTAAGTGTCATAGAAGAATCTTGCTCTTAAATAATGCAGGATGTTTGTGCTTAAATACAGATCACACACACTTTCTGTCTCTTAATCAAAAGACAAAACCACTCTTTTTCATAAGAGTGAAAACTGAAATCCAGAAATAATAGGCGCTTAGCTGACTTAGGACATGACGCAGCCTCGTGGAGCTCACTGGTGGCGATGCCATTGCAGGGAGAGCCCAGACAACCCCTGAGAAACGCAAGAAATGGGAATGGAAAAGCCCCACTCAAAAGCGTGGCTCCTCCACAGTTTGCTGCTTTGGTATATGTGCTACATAATATTTCAAAAGCAAACTAGATTGTATACAAAGAACTCAGGTAAGTACCTGTATGAGTGTTCCAAAGAGATTAACCTTTGGGTTTTTTTCTGGGGGAGGGGAAATACCCCCAAAAATAAATGACCAAATCATGTGCCAGAGTAGAGTTGGCAGCTGATTGGTTTTGGTTTTTCCTATAGCAATTTTGTGTTATTATTTATGTAGACATAAATCTTCGGAAAATATTCATGGTGTGCAGAGATATGTTTGTATTCTATCTTGTCCTTTCATTTGTGTTCCCGGTATAAGAACTACAGTGCAGGTAAGCCAGTGTAGGCAGGTTCTATGCCCAGCTTGTCCCTTAACATAAGAAAAAAAAAAAATTGATGTATTTATGGAACAGGCACTTCTAGTGCAATTACAATTCTGAGAAAACAAGAAAAAGCTAAAACATTTCTAATAACAAAGTGAAACCGAGGTTGCATTTCCAGCACAAATCTACACTGCAGCATGTCTGGTTTAGGTTTTCTAGTGGTGTTTTTCACTTTGATGACAAGACATATGCTGTTAATTTTGGGTTGTGGCAGAACAAGAAGAAAATGTGTTTTGAAATAAGCAAGTTCTTGGATCATCCATGGATTTTCTTATGGAGGAAGAGGGTTTTATTTGTTGACGAGGTCTGCTGCGCATGTTCTCGCTGTGCCCTCTGTACTGTGTTTTCTGCTCTGCAGGACAAACTTCTATCCAAGAGTATTTACTACCATCAGCTGGTGTCTGCTTTGGCGTTGGCTTCAGAAGATAAGTAGCTGCTTTTTAATGACTCATGGGTATTTGTACAGGTTGGAAGTATATTTAATGCATGCATCATATCAGAATTGCAAATTAGTGAATATATCTGTAGGCACACTTGGAAGGCAGCAGTATGCTGCTCAGAATAAGGCCTAAATGTTTGTACAAGACAGAAGATGGGAGATGGGTAGAACTATCATTTATTTTTTTCATGTTTGTTACATGTCAGGTGTAAAGGAAAGGTACAGAGTAAATAAATATTCACTGGGCCACAGTCCTCAAACTTGTAGAAACCAAACACCACCTCTTTCTCACAGAAAACAGTGGTAAATGTAGGGTTTGTTTCTGTTACACCACTTAATACTCAGCAGAGGGGACAGGGAGAAGGGAGAGAGGTAAAAATGGAAAGTGAGTTTGTCAGATCTCTTTTTCCAAAACCATGAACTGTTTCTTTTCTCAGCAGTTGCTGCTGCTTCCCCCACAGGGAGAAGCCAATTTCACAGGCTTTGTTCTTCCTGCCGTAGGAGGGAGTTTACGTAAATCCTGGAGTTCTACAGTATTTCTGAATCGCCAAACCACCAGCGTGTCACCGCCACCACCAGAACCTGAGCTGGATGCTCATGTCACAGATCACTTCTCTAGGTCTGGTGCTACAGAGTTTTGCCAGTGTGGTTTTACTTTTTAGGAGGGAGGGATGTTAACCTAACATTAAAATAGCCTCTGTGAACGTCAGATGTAACATGTTGGTCATTAAACTGTTAACAAGCATTGCTTTGCTGACACAAACTCTACAATTCCAGAGGCTTTACCAGGAAGCTGTAGCAGCATCGCCATGTAACCTGCCTTGCTCATGAAGTGCTGCAGGTCTGCACAACTGCAGACCCGACTTGCTCCCACAGATACACCTTCCTGCCTTTCCCCCTTTGCGCTGAGATGCTCTGTCCCTTACTTCCTCTAAACATTACGCAAATCTTCGCCACTGTCATGCTGACCGCCCAGTCCTTCATCAGCTGGAAGACAGCACATCTCCCTTGGAACCTTGCCTCAGCAGGAAAGGGGGGCATAAAAACAGGCAGAGATTATCAGTGCTGTTACAGCTGCTGCCTGTCTGGGTTAGTGCTGGGATTCACTAATTAATTAAACAAAACTCTGGGAAAACAACATAAAAACTGCATTCAAGATCACTCCCTGTATCTGCTGCCTTATCCCTTTGTTCCTACTGTATTTGTGTGCTGTCTGTGGGATGTTTGTTGGAGATGCTTGTGCCACAACCAAGTCACCTGTATTACCTTATTTTTGCTCTTTTGCCTCACCATGGAAGGCAGCAAACTTGACTTGTCTGAGACATCTCCCTACGCCCCATGTTGCTTATATAAGGCCAAGCACATTCATGGTCTTTCAAACAAAATTCGCTGGTTACTAAATTCCTTATGTCTTCAACAACTTCTGTAATTTGCATCACGCTCCCTCTGTATACTACTGTTTAGAGGTAACAGGAATAAGAAAAAATGAAGAATCATGCAATTCATACAAAGCATTTATATTAACTATACTTTTTCTTCCTCAGTACTTTATTTTAAGCCCATTAAATTTCAGTAGGAATGTAACTGAGTTCTTAGCGTACAAAATCATCAATGCATGCTCAAACTGCCATGCACGTTAACCGCACAATTTAAACAACACAACAGATGTTTTATGAATCAACTTCATACAAAACATCAAGTGATGGCCTGTTTATCCCCCCACACCCACTTGCTGTGGGTAAAATGACTGTTGGAGCGGACAGAGTTCTGCAAAAACAGTATGACAAAAAAGCCATTGCACACTGCTCTTGGTTTCTAATGACATGTTTAAAAAAAAACTATTGAATTTGCATTACAAAATAAAATCAATAAGATATGCAAAAATACAACAACACACACATCCTATCCTTCTGTTGCTGGAGCACATATACCTGTGTCATTGCCATAAAAGTTTCCTGAAGCTTTCTACTGAAGGAAGGCCACAGCCTCTCCAAGTGACCCATTGCAGCGCCTACTGGTTGAAAGCGTCTCTTCGTATCAAAGCTGAAACATAAGCTCCTTACTTCATCTCCAGCCCACTACGACAGCATAAACAAATTCTTTCCACCCACTTCCCAACAACATTTTACATATCCCATCACCCCCTGGCCCCCACCTTGCGTTGTCGCTCAGCTTTACATTAAGCCACGCTCAGTGGGTCAGCCTGGCAAGCCCACGCTGGCCTGGGCTGGGCCACTGGTGCGGCTGTGGCCAGGTCTGGCCATTCATGGGCCATTTGTTCCTCTGGTGCCCGCGGCCAGCAGATGGGATCAGGAAAAGCTGCATGCCAGCCAGTGACCCTGGGAGCGTATCTGCTCTCATTTAATCCATCCTGGGAAAAGACGAGAGGAGTGCAGGACTCGTCCTCAGCCAAAAGTAGCATTAGTTAACCATGCTTGATTGGGCAAATCTCTGTTCAGGAGATGAAGTTTGTCACTTTTCTTTCAAAGAAGAAAAACAAAAGGTGTCTACTCATGCAATGTTTTCAGGGAGATGCAATGTTTTCAGGGAGCACACGAGCTGCAGGTTGCCTACCAGGACATGCTTTGCTTCGACTTGTATACAAACTAACATACAGTACATCGAAAACACATTTAAATACTCAAAAGCAGTTACAGTCCCAAGTCAATGCTATGTCCCATTTCACAGAAAAATAAAACCCTGCAAGTCTTCAGCTTTTAATTTGCAAGAAACTTTAACCAGAAACTCAGTGTCCTAACCAGCATTTGTCAAGTTTGCACTATCAGCCATCTGGGATAAACCTGGGTTCTCCTCCCAGCCATCAGCTGCCCAACAGATCGGTAGTCTTTCTGCCTTCTGAGGCCCAGAAATATGAATTTGCTGAAGTCCTTAGTGGGTACTCAAGGTTTCAGGGATGCTTCTGAATAAGAAAGATTTGCTACTATCAGCACCAGGTTGGTTAAGTGATTGAATGAAAAAATGTAGCTCCTGCTCCCTTTGGAGCCCACCCAGTGGAAGAAGCCTAGCTGTTTCCCAAAAGGACACTAAGATATTTTCCATTAGCCCATCGATGTGTCATTGCAATAGCAAGTCATGTGGTTTCCTAAAAAAACAATCTGATCAACTGAAATACCGTAAATTATAATTTCTTCACTTATATCTGTCACAACCTTCCAGCCAGTGAAGACCCGATCCCTTGACACACCACTGTCACCAGTTAACTGTCTTAGAAGTAGCTGCATCCCAGCTTTCACCCCATTTGAGACAGAGCTGGGCTGATGGGCTTGCAACGTCCTCAAGCAGTGGCTCCTTCTTCCAGTGCAGCACATCGAAAGAGACTTAAAATGTCATGGTGAATTCCAGAGCGACCTCGTGGCTACCCCAGAGCTGTAAGACCAGCCTCAATGGCTGGTTAATCTGTTCCGTTTTCATCCTGTGAGTAAACCCACCTCTCTGGCAGGGTTACAGACGTGACTGCACCTTCGGACACACCGAGAGTCCCTGGTGCTGCTGCTTGCTCAGCCACGGGGCTGACTCCTGCTGCACTCCATCAGGCCTTAATTCCTTCTGGATTTTAGTTTCGGGTATGTATGTCCTTGTTGCCGCTTCATTACTGAAATTTGGCCAAAGTGTCACAATTCCCTTAAAAACCTTTGAACCTACAACACAGTTTGCTGCCTGCCTGTCCTGCCAGTCCAGACTGTGAGTCTTGTAGCCAGATTTCCCAGCCTGACTTGGGCACATTGCAGCTGCTGCAGAGAGGTCTGCTCTCATCTTTGTACCGGCTGGTACTTCCAGAGAAGTTTCCAAATGTTGCTTCAATTCCTTTGCAAAAGATCTCTCTCCTATCCTAGCTGGAGACAGAAATCCTCTGTCTTGATGGGAGTTTTTGCTGCCTGGTATACGATCCCTTTGTTTTAGCAGGAAAATCAGCTTAGTTTCTTCTGAAAAAAAACAAACCCAAAAACCAACAACCTGCCAATCCTGCCACATTACTGTATTTTGACTTGAGGAGTCAAACACACCTTAAAGGAATTTTCTATTTCTGCAATGCACTCTTTATCAATAAGGAGCGTACGAACTCCTGCTTTCCGAAAATACTTGCTTTCCTCCCTGTCTTTGATTCAAAATACTTCCTTGTGGCATGCTCCAGTAATGCTTGTTTTAGAACATCTCAACAGTTCTTCACTGCCTCTTCTTTCGGCTTCTGTGGCTGACCGACTCCTTCACTGAGGCTGAGATGTTCATGCACAACAGACAGCACCCTGTACCTACAGATACCTTTTATGTATTTTTTTGTTTGGGTTGCTTATGTGCCTGTGTGGTGAGCAGGACGCTGGATGTTTAAGTGTCTCATTCCAGAAGCAGTTTAGGACTTTCTTACATCTATTGGAAACATGTGCTTGGCTGCTCCACATTATGAAGGAGAAAAGAACAGCGGCAGAAAAAAAGGAAAAATACAAGAAATCTAGGATAAAAAGGTTTTGACTTGTAGTTTCAAATGATAACAACAACAACCTCCAATAAATCATAATTTCTTTTTCTTTCGAAGAGGTGTGGAAAAGGTGCTTATACCAACCCAACACATTACTCTGCTTGTTTCAGATCTGTAGAATGAAATTTCCCCTCTGCTTTCTCCCCTTGCAAGCAAATCTCCAAATGCGCAGAATGCTCCAGAGCAAGAGGGTTCAACTGGCAACAATGGGGCTACAGTTTGAACCAGCAGCTTCTGAATAAAGGACAACAGACCCTCTGGGGCTGCTTGTGGGACAGGAAGCACAGCAAGTGCAACCACATTTTGGGCTGGTTTCCACACAGCTTGCGGGGTGCAGCAGTGGTGCAGAGCAGCAGGGACTTGGTGCAGGATGCTCAGACTAGATGCTACTTCAGTCGCTCAGCGACACGTTACTGTCCTGGCTCCTCTCACTAGATGGAAGTCAAAGAGAGAGCTGTGCCTTTCACTGACTGATACATTTCTGGTTCCCATTGGTGCAGATTCCTGAGAAATAACACTGCTGGAATTACAAAAATAGCAGTATCTTCAGATGCACAGAAAGTAGATTTAATTTTTACATTTCCATGCACAGGTAAGGGCTGTGATGTCTCTCTTGCAGAAAAGTACAAGATCATTTTTCTTCCTATTTCTTTTGTTCAGAGAAAATTCCCATAATCAATTTCAAAGGTCTTGTTCCCTCTGTGAAAATCTTAAGCTTGCAAATATCTCCATGACCATATTTAACTCAAAAGGGGAAAATCCAAACACGCAGATTATACCTCAACATACCTTGTCAATGTGCCTCTTCCTCTCCCCTTAGCACCTGGATGCCCATATTGTTTGTGAAGGTCCTGAGTTCTGTCTCTTTCTCGGTCTACTGGGAAAAAATTCTTCCTCTTCAAGAATGACCACAGTCACAGAAATGTAGGTTCTCCTCCAAGAAAATTTGTGCATTGCTATTCTCAATCTAGTGGAAGCAAAAGCGGCTGACACACTGCTGGATCCATGAGAGCAGATAAGAATCCCCAGAGCAGGGCTGGACAAGGTCTGAAACTACTTCAAAGTTAAAAGAAATAAAAACTCCAAAACCCAGCTCAGAATTTTGTTACACAAACACCACAGGTGATAGGAACTGAGGGCAGGAAAAAACAGGGTGTGTTGTCAACCACTACTGATGACCAATACCGATACCAGACCTCTAGAGCTGTGAAGACGAAATAACTGAGAGGACATGGGGCTGGTTTGCAGACTGCCAAGGCTCAGGCTGTGTTCATGAAACACACACCTAACTCTGACCTTGAGAAGCCACCAGCAATCAGAGCAGAGTTTGGGGGCAAGCCAGGTGTGCTCGATATTAGCACGATGTTAGTGCCTAAGGAAAGCAAGATCCTTCCTAAGAACTTTTTGCCGCCGCTGGCAGTTCAGGTGGCCTGTCCTTTGCAATGCAAACCATTCTCATCTATCTTACACCTGCCAGTTCTATGTAACGGAGTCTTTCTGACAGCTCAGCAATTCCCCTCCACCCACCCCAAGTCTGAAACATCTTCGATGGTTACTCCTCCTTCCCAAGGCTGCATCTGAAAATGACACAAACCGCCAGATGTTCGGTTGCAGCTGAGCTCTGCTCGTGCAAGACCCAGCGAGGAGGGAGGAAGTGGGAATAAGTGCCCCCTCTGTTTCTTTGGTCCTCAGATGAGCTGCCAGCACTGCAGAGGCAGCACGGGCAGCTGCAGGTCCCTGAGAGGTTGTGGTGGACGAGCTGCCAAACCCCACGCGGCGTGAAAACGCACTGCTGCCGGTAGTATCTAGAGGTACTGCAGGTATCGTGATATAAACTGTTGCACCTGCTTCCTGGCGATGTTGCATGGCCAGAATAGTGGACAGGAGCTGAACCGACTCCAGGATCTAACACAAACATTTGTGTTCCCAAACATTTAACGTAATGGGGAAAATTAATCCTACTTGCCTAAAGTCAGTGGAGTAAAACAAGGAAGTAATGCTACTAAGCAAAAATAGAGACCTTAAAAATATCTGTTACTCTGTGGCATGTTCTCAGCTTAGCACCATTCAGAGGTAGTGCACATATGCAGCATTACTAAGAAAATGTAAACAAGACAATTTGAACATTGCTTCGCAGAGTCAGGTCCATTTCCTGAAAAAAAAATCAGTGTATAGCTGCGCACTTAGCTGGCATGTCCAGTTACTGCGACTGAACTCTCTGTGTTTGGATGGAGTTTCTGGATGGTCCTTTTTTTTTAGTTGCTTTTTGACATCCAGACCTCATCTCTAATCAGATTTATCTTTGGCTTCAAGATCCAAGATTCTGTGATCAACCAAATTAAGTGCTTTTACTGACAGCTTTTACTGATATCCCCAGTTCTGCAAGAGAATTAAGGTCTGCAACAGTTTTCCATTCCTCTCTCCATGCGGTATTTCTGAAAAAGGTTTTGATTTTGACTTTTGAATGCGGTTTTCACAAAGTGCCATTCAGTAGCCGCTTCAGTACAGAATATAAAAGATGGCAGAAGAATTGAGGTTTAGCCTCTCACTGAAGGTAAACCTGAAGTTAATTCCTAACTGGTAGAAAAGCAATCAGATATCAGAAACCTTTCACAACTGACAACTGAAAAGACACATCCCAAAACATTCATCTTTAATTGATACATTGTTGATTCTTGCAGGGTTTTCTTTAAAGGCATTATCCTGGCAATGCCACCAATAGCATTAAACAATACTTGTTTGTGTTACATCTGGTTTAGCCCTTTATTTATTTATATTTTACCTGAAAATGTATTTTCTTAGAGACCTTATAACAGCATTTCTGCATTATCAGTTCATTTTGTTCTCCTCTTTCCTGGATTTATTAGCCAGGAAAAGGAATCCCCAGTCTGTAACAGACAGATTAATTCACATGTTTTACTTTGTCCACATAGAAAAATGCAATTTCTAGATCATTGAGGCATATGGATTATGAACAAGACATTCCAAAAACTAACTATCCAGACGGGGATATACTTACAAAAATCTTTTATGTCAAAGTCAGGATTTCACAACATAACACCCTAATGCAAAATCCAGTAGCACCTGAAAGATTAAGGTAGCTGCTGCTATCACTTGCACATACTTGAAAAAGATTCAAGAAAAAAAAAAAAGAGTAAAAGTACATTCTCCAGAGAACAGCAAGTGTATTTCAAAATAAAAACCTGTATTTTTTGTTTTCATTTTCTTTTTTTGTTTGTTTGTTTTGTTTTGTGTTTTGTTTTGGTTGGGTATTTCTGTTAGGTTTTTGGTAATTCTTTTTGCCTTTTTTTTCTTTTTTACAAGACAGTAGTTGCCATATAACAAGTTATACACGATGTGACTGCTCTCCCCTCCAGTGCAAGTTCATGGTCATACTTACAGTACTCAACACCGTTTTTTCCTATACATCTTCCCATAGTTTCATTAAAGATAGACATGATGTGTAATACCTGTCTCTGGGAAAGTAATGTTCCAAATAGGCAACTTTTATCTTAAAGCAGAAGTGGAGAGGCTATAGTAGGTATAGCCACCTAAGTATGAACTTTAGGTCACAATATCTAAACACTCAACCACTGTACATAAACATTAAAAATAGTCTTAGCAATAGGATTTTATTTATATGTGCACTTATGTCCACCTTATCCCATATTTTTGTTTGACAGCTATTTGGGAATTCAAAGGTGCAGCCATCAGCAATTGTATTATTTTAAAAGAGAAATGAAGTGTATCTACTCTATGAGAAAAGAAATTCTCAAATATCCATTTCCAATTTTAAATTTAATTTAAATAGGAAAATATTAAAAATGTGCACATCTAAATTTTTCCATGTTCTGTATATACATATGTGTGTGTACGTATACATAGAAATACTCATGTACCACACATATTCACAAAATTTAAGTGGAAATATTTCTGTCCACTATTTTCCCACATGTAAATGACATCATATATTTAAAAATGTCAATAATAATATCATTAAAAATAATATTACATTTATTCCATCATCAACTTTCTGTGTTTTTATTTTCTTCATCTTTATTATGTCCATTGAGCATTAACAGGCCGGACTCTGCTTGCACTTCCACAGATGTTATGCCAAGTGAATGTTGCTGACATCACATCAGGGACACATCTGGTTTACAGCAGCTGAAGTGACAGGAGAATCAGGCCCAAACATCCCCATGTAAATTAAAAACTTGTCGTATCTGCTCATCTGGACCTGATGAAGATACACACACCACCATTTAAAATCCACTGAATGAAAAACATGTAGCTCACCACAAAGTTTTCAACCAGTAGCACGCTGAACCAAGCTCCCCCCCCGCCCCTTTAATAAAATAAGTGAGAAAATACGCTAAAATATGGAGAAAACTTAAACACTGTGTATATTACATACCATATAATACATGAGGGTTTAGCTTTTGATCTAAACCGTTTTCCTGACTAGTCAGGGGAGACCTGATAAATCACTGGTAAAGAAAAAAAATGGTATTATAGAAATAAAGCACATATTTCTAATATAAATGAGAACCTGTGTGTATTATGTGTTATATACACACAGTACACACATGAAAACAAACTTTTCTAGTTTTGAATAGCAGTCTCTAAGTGAAGAAAATAGTGTTGTACAAATTTAATAAGCAGCTAGATTTCATGTTTAACATTCAAATTAATTTGGGGAGCAAACAAAGGTCCGTGCATCTTATGACTTTAAAGTCAGACATTCATTCATACATTTTAAAAAAGCCCTCTTCAACATTACAAGCAATTTATGGCAAGAATGTACTTTGATGCAAGACACATGACACTTGGCTTACCTTTCAAAGAGGTTTTTTTTTTAAATAAATCTATTATATAAAGAAATGTGTGTCTGCCAAAAGTCTGTTAAAATTACATCAAAACAATTTTAAAACCTGCTCACTGAGGATAATTGAATTCAAATTCCTGTTTTTAAACATTTAGTTAACAGTTCAGAATATTGCCTGGTGTAGTTTCAATAAAGATGTGATATGAAGACCCATAAAAGAGTAAACATGTCTCCATTTCAATTTGCTATGACAACAAAACTTATAGAAATAGCTTTCTTGGCTGGACAAGTTCAGTGTACAAGTAATCCCTTGCAATAGCTCTATGCCCTTAACACAATCTGTAATAAAACAGCGCTCCCCATAAGCCATTATTCACAAAACCTGAAATTCATGTGACATTCTGAAAACGTTTCCTGCAGAACAGGTTAACAGTTAATTGAACATACATATTCAATATATGTATCAAGGCCAGAAAACAAACAACTGGCTATTCCTTGTTATCTGTGCACGTCAAATTTTACATTTAAAATTCTCAGGGTTTTTTTGCCCTTTTTTCTTTTTCTTTTTTTTTTTTTTTTCTTTTTTTTGGGGGGGACTCACCTTCCATCATTGGTTGGTTTCAAAATATAGTTAAGTGGAAGACCGTATCTCACTGTAATTACATGGAATTCATATGAAAAAGTAAACCTTACATTGGACAATATTGTAGAACACCAGAGTAAGCTCCATAAAGAGATACGGTATCTTCCAGTAGATATATGTATATATATTAAAAAAAACCCCAAAAAACCACCAACCAACCAACCAAAAAAACCCCAAAAGGAAGAACTTTATACAAGCAGTTATAGTAACTTTTTTTCAATTAAAGATGCAATTCTCTCTCACTCCTGGCAAGAATAAATTGGTAATGGCACTGCTTTGCCACAGTGCAAAGTATCCTGAGAAATTATTAAGAACAACAAAACACAGGGCTGTCATCACCAAGTTCTTGCACAAAACACAGCAATTAAATATCTTAAATAAATAAAACAGCAGATAACCTATATTGTGTCTATCACAAAAAGGGGATGTGACCTGGGACACTGCTAATTCTTCCATCACTGGTAATTAGAAAAGGATTGCATTCAATTACTGTTAATATCTTTCAAGTTATCTATGGCCAATAATGTACAAGGAGGTAATTTGTAATTCAAGTTTTTTTGTTCATTTTTTTTTCTTCAACTAGCTACAAGCTGAATTCTAAATTTTACAATGAAATATGACTCAAATTTAAAACGAGCCCTCTCAGAGGAGCGTTTTCTAATTTTGTGCAACTTTGATGCAGAGCCCAACATAGTCCTATGAAGAGAGACAGTGCATCTTTAAGCTGATTGGCACTGAAATCCCATTTTCTTTAGCTGCATTCTATTAGCTTGGCCAAGTTATCTCGTAGCTCTGTTAGTTCAAATATTTTTCCATCAAGAATTTCTAAAAGTGTCTTCAAGTTATTGCGAAAAGCTTCTTGCTCATTCTGACTTTTCTCCAGACGTTGCTCTAGATCAGACAGCTGGCCTTCCAGGTCTTTGTTTCGAATTTCTACTTCCTTCAGAGAAAATACATAACATGTTAATGTCTTGTCTGCAAACAGAAAGCAGTCTAACCTCCTGCTGGTATTCCTCTGCTATTTTTGTCAACTGCTTTTTAAAACCATTTGCGACACTTTAAATTTTCCACTAAGCCAAAACCAGAACTTAAAATTGTTACTACGATTGCGTGTGTACCACCACGTCCTCCATTTTTCCAGTAATTCATCTGAAGGACAGAAACTTTTGGAGAGGGGCAAAATCTAGCCAGTGTACAACGGATCTGGTTTACTTACTCAGGTAAGTTATTGCTTGTATCATTCAGAGACGTGCCACCTAGTGAAAACAGCTTCTCGAAGGTTTACTTAAGTTCGAGTACTCCCTGATTTAACCTACACGAATTGCTCAAGGACACAGTCCCCATTAAATGGCCTCACACAGAAGCTCATCCAGAACACAGCTTCCTGGACGGAGGAGTACTACCTTACTCCTGTCCCACATTACAGGCCTTTTCACCCTGAAAACTAGGGCAGAAACATCAACTAGCAAGACAGCTGTTGAGGTGACACTGACTGTAAGGAAGTTAAACCAGCGAGCGCAAGCTGCATGTGGTGTCTCGCTGCAGGGTGCCCAGAGCTCCCACCCCAGGGCGGACAGCGGGGCTGGGGGGGCCACCGGCCGCGGGGATGGTCCCTTCCCACACAGCGCTGGGAGGACTGAGCAGTGACGGGGTACAGGCAGCTGAGGGGACCCGACCTCAGCCAGCTCAGCACTGGGTGGTGAGGAGGAGAAACCCCTGGCACCAGCCCGCGGGACCCCCACAGCTCGGCTGGCGCCGGGCAGGGGACGGGGCCACGGCTGCTGAGCTTTGGGCAGAGCCGGTGCCCTCTCTCTTCTGTCAAACTACTGGTGTGACAGTCGTGCGGGTCTGGAGTAGCGTACTGTTATTTGTCACGTTCATTGCACATCTCACGAATTCATTCTAAACTTCATAATTTCAGTTATGAAAAACTTTCAAAGGCAGAATAGAGGCAGTGTACTTCATACACCCTGTGGAAGCGTTCTCTGGAAAAAAGCATCGTGAATCCATTTTCACATACATTAACGTTGTTTCAGCACTGCCTCCCTTTGCGGAGGCTTTGTGTCACAAAGCTTTAATGGGCCCGCCCTGAGTTTTTACAGCACCTAGTTCCACACAGCCATAGCAGGGAGGTTTGGCAGCAGGCATTGCTCCCGGCACCACGACTCCTCTGCCCGCCCTCCTCCCCACTGTTTTCATTACGGTTCTTCTGTCTCCCTCAAAGCTGACAAATGTACTCATGTTTATACATTGGAGAGATCTCAGCTAACCACAATAAACAACCTGATCCATGCAGAACATGTATGTGGGCAGTCAAGAGTAACAGATATAAAATGTCAGCCTTGTGTCAAAGTCCATGGCCCAAGACACGTTTCCACCTGTGAGGGGTCTGGCGGCTCCACCAGCCACTGCATCCCTGGCCAGAAGAGGGATGGGGGCATGTGGCCACTGCCAGTTTCGGCTCCCAGCCCCTGCAGCAGGGCAGAGCTATGGGAACCCCTGCAGCACGGCGGGTGGAGAAGGCAGAGCATGAGGAACCTGACCTCCTAACAGTTGAGGTTTCTTGCGCAGCCAAGGGTTATGTCCAGGCTGAACTGGAATATCTGCCTTACTTCGTGTTTGTAAATGGGCAAGTTAAAAATTACAGAGCTTTGGGCACTGGTCTTGAACATCACAGCTGAGAGCAGGAATCACCCCTTGCTGCTGGGACGAAGAGGAGAAGTAGTTTAATCTGTTTAACACTGAACGATATAGTTGCCAACGGATTAAAGAAAGCTAACTGAAAAGAGTATTTGTAGAAACAATGTAAATTAAAATACACACATGCTTATGTAGTGATTAGATACCCCACCACTGCTATAAATGGACAAGCTAACCGATAATAACACAGCAATACCCTCTGAAGGCTCTCCTTCATTAAGACTACTCCTGCCCTCCAAGCCGAGTACTGGCAAGTACTACGTGGTGTAGTGACTGCACGGGTTCAAGGCCCTCTGAGGCCAAGTAACTGCAGTACAGGACAAAAAGGGAAATTCAAGGGCCTCTCAGCTCTGCAGGAATGACACAGTCCTTTGTTTAGCTCACTCAAAACCCATGGCTGTTTCTCCATGTTTGCTCATGCATCCTACTTCTCCTGTCACTGCTTTTCTTCTACTCAACAGATGTGTGTACACTAGAAGGTCTCCTTGCCACTGCTCTTAGCCCAGAGATAACTGATTTCTATAAGGAGGCAAGCCTGCGATGAAAGGGACCACTTTGGAACAAATCCATGGGTACATTAATGGTTTTATTTCATGAAATCTGGGCCTGAAGAGCATCCCATTGGCTTGTATCTAGTACTGAAGATCATCTTTCAGGCCCTCCTCAGATGCCCTTAAACTGAGGAATTGTTCTGCTGTGAGCTGTTAGGGTGGGAGCACCCAGGTAAAACTGAAAGCTTTATGTTGGCCGTAGGAACTTCCATCCATATTCAGCAAAAGGCGAACTTTCCATTACTACTCCTTGCCCTCTATCTCTTCAAATCAGAAAAGCTCCCTTCTTTTGTTTAAAATTCCAGCTTCCATATTTTATTTATATTCCATTTTTGACATCTCTTTCCTAATCCATATACATTTAGCTTCCCAAACATTTCCTCAGATTTACTTTCTCCCACACTTCCTCCTGTTTTATTTTCCCTAACTTATGCTTAACATATTTAATAATGTATGGGAAGTAGAACTACCTGAAATATGCCAGGAACTGTTGCTTTTAATTTCTGCTTATTCCCAAATTTTACATTTGATCCTTACACATATTTACCCTTGATTAGGATTAATTATTTTTGCAATAGTATCGCATTACAAGTTCATGTCTAGCTAATGTGCAGTTTCCTCTTACAAATCAATCTACCTCAAAACTGTTGCTTCTTGATTGGAAGAAGGGGTGTCCATGTAACGTAATCTGTTCTAGTTCTGTCATCTCACTTTATTTGCAGTTAATCTCATCTAACAATAAACTAACTCTTCTGATATTATATATTCAGGCCCTTTGCAAGGTGTATTTTACACTGTTTTTTCAAGCTCTTCTTACAGTGGGCACAATCATTCCTGATGCATTGCTTCATTTTAGAAAAGAAATAAATTATTAACAAGTTATGTTTGTTGTTTGCACCAAAATAATCTTTTGTGGAATTCAGTGCAAGGATCCAAACAAAATATTCAAACTGTATGCAACAGCTATACTTAGGAATCAGCCACAGTAATAAAGATATCCTGACTTACTGTGAGAGTTACACTGGTCATGACTAATTGATATATCTTCTCTAAATTGCTAATGAAATTATTAAGTAACAAGTGCCCCGATACTTACCTTTCACAGTGATAACATACTGCTCTTCACTGGAATTTGCCAATGATGGATTTCTAATTCATTCCCTGACACAAGTTTGTCAGAAATGCAATACACCTCGACACAGTAATTTCTTTGTATAGCATTTTTCATACAGGCTATATTCCAAAATATTTTAGAGTTATATAATCCATTTTTAAGCACAAGAGGGAAAAAATAAAGCAGCAGAAAGAGTGAGATGAACAGATACGGACCCTGGAGACAATCACCCTGAAAACATTTGATGAATCAAGGAAATTAATAGATGTGAGATGGTTGGTCTGGAGCTACAGAAGAAAACAGCATTTCACTGACATCACAGATTGGGGTAAAGTGGCTCAGAAAAGGCCAGTATAATCAAAACAGGACGATTATAGCAAAGCAAAGGCTCAAGGTCTTTTGGGTGGGCTGCATCAGGTCAGTAATAAGCATTAAGCTTAAGAAAGACAAATTTTAACTCAGATCGTGAGTTTTAAATTTACTTGAATAGAATCATACAGAACTATTTTCAGAAACTGATCACCTACATTATGATGTATGGACATACATACACAACATATCCATTTGGTTACTAAAGATATAAATATACCAAAAGGAAGATGCTGACTTTATAAAGTACAAATTTTAATAAAAGCTTAGCATTTTCTAATCTTTCATCTCTTACTAGTCTCTCAGAATTCTGCTTGCTAAGGATAGCTAATTCCTGGCTCACTTTCACTTTTCATATGATCTTACCCTCAAATTATTGCATATTCTACTGCTAGAACAATTTCCAACTTTCATTATAATCTCCCTTTTGAGTCTTTCAGATAACCACTTTTTCAGCTGCCAACTCCCGCTTTCAGCCTAAAGCCAGCAACAATTTCTGGAATAGCGGAACAGGCAAGTTCAGGTACGTTCAAAACAATCTTTAAAGATTCTTTAAAGAAATAACATACTTCTTCCAGATAATTTGACTTAGGAATGGGAAAAATGAATAAACTCATTTTGGTCTTATGTGGCTATTCTGTAGGTTAAAATGAGATTCAAGGAAGTTCCAATTCAAGTAATGCATTTCAAAGAATACCTGCTTAGTGATTTTTAAGCTGCTGCTAGTCTGATGGGACTTGCTTTCAGTGTGATTTGGGTCGAACCACAGAACAGCGAGGGTCACCTTTCAGTGCTTTGGATTTGGAGCTATTTAATGCCTGAGTTGCCAGTCCCATCAGAACTCTGAATTCAGAGTTTAACTCTCTTAAGCTTTGGGTCAGCCTCACTCCAAAGGCAGGTTACAAAACAGAGCATATGTGCTGGCTGGTCAGCCCAGTGACAGAGAGGAGCTCAGATGTGGCAAGGGAGGGTATACTGAGGCCACACCGACTCTGGTGGGCTGAGGTATCTGGCTTTACATATAGTAAAGAAACAACCCAGAAAAAAAAAACAACAATAAAACCAAAATAATTCTAAATAATTCCAATGAAATGTCAAAGTGTGTTTTTAAACTCTGTACTACGCAAGAACACTTTGACCGTTGCTTCCTCAGGGCACATTTAAAAGCTGAACACAAACTCATTCCAACCCAACGATACACAGCCTGACATTTTCCATGGCACACAAGACCTCCAGGAAGATACTGCAGTGAGAATGAGACCACAACTGCCCAGGACATGTATCAGTGCAGGACTTCTGCTAGCCTGACAGTACTCTGTGGACTTGTAAACGAAATTTGGGTGTGCTCCCTCGGGTAAAATAGCAACTTGCAGCAGGTGGAACTTTTTATACAAATTCCTAAGGATCACCCCACCCACCATTTTGCAATGTGGTCTAACTTACGTATTTATCTGGCATCTCCAGTGAAGGCAGTGCAAGTTGGTGATGTGAACTGCTCACACGATGATTATTTTTCCCTTCTCTCTAAATTAAGATGATGCTCACCTAAATTAAGATAGCTCACCTGTAGCTTCTGGGTCAGAGAATCCCTCTGTGCCTGGAGCTCTCTGGCATTGTTGATTTCTTGTTTCAATCCTTCTATTTCCTAAGGGAGAAGAAATAACCTTGCTAGCAATGTGTTACCTGGCTTGGCCTCAGTGCAGGGGAGCGGGATATCGCCTCTTCTCCTGAGCAAGCCTTTGCAATGATACCAAAACTGGCAGTTGGCCACTGCCCATCACAGCACATGAAGTTTAAGCCCCAATCTCAATGCTCCTGAATCACGGTCCCTAAACAGCAATTCCACTGTGAATAAACAACACTACAGATAAGCATTCACTTCTTAAAAAGAAATGAAAGTTTTCCTCTCCCACACAAAAGATCTGAAATATTTTTTTCCTGGAAAATTAAGGGTCCTGTAATTAGAGAAACAATTTTATACTTTAAATTCTATTAGAATCTACCCCTCTCCATTTTTTCAACAGAAAAATCCAACTTTCATCTGTGAGCTGCTTGTTCTGCCACTAGCAGCAGGGTTAAGCATCAAAAAATTGCCTGCTTTGACCATTGTTTTCTGATAAAAGTGAGTCTAAAAGAAATGGTATCTTTAATTTAGCAAGAAGAAAGTAATAAGGTATTAAAATAATAAATATAGATAAAATAATGAATGGAAGAGAAACTTTTTCTTAGCTTACTTTCAGGAGACAAGAATAAAAACAGCTAATGAAACTAAAAGGTATCAAACTTAAACCTATTAAATACTTTTCCCCGGAAGGGCATATTAACTTCCCTGAACTACTTTTGGGAAGATTTCTTTGCAGCCAACAGCTCAGCAGAATTCAAAAGTGGATGGGCACCAAAATGGGACACATTATCAAGCTGAGGCTAGTCTCCTAAGTATGAGGGAGTTTGTAAAAGGCTTTGTTCCATTTTGGGAGAATATTCTGTAACTACTGTGCCTCTCCTGTATCCTCCTTGGAAACACCTGAAAACTGCTCCACTGGAGGCAGGACCCTGCAACTCCTTCCGAACACGCACACCAGCGCCCACGGCACGTGTCATGAAGGGCTCGAACGATCCGGTCTTACATGGGGCAAATAATCCTTCACATGCAGCTCCTTCCACCTCTCTTTTCCCATCCATAAATGGGCGATTCTTGATCATTCTGTGGCAAAAATCTGCTTTCCCCAAGACCCATGCCAGCGCAGGTGTTACTCCAGTTCCTTTTATTTTCTTGCTGCTGGTCCATCCCAGGGAAAATGGCACAAAAAATATCATCAGGTTTCAGGTTCTGGGCTTGGAATATGTTTAAGGAAAGGGCTGATCTTAGGGGGGTCATAAAAGTCAGCTGTATTAACACAGCCTGAAAAACAGATTGGCCTGAAAAAGGCATTGGTCTATTACTTGTTCCAAACCCAAAAGCACGTTTACGAGAGCTTCCCTTCTTAGTGAATTTGGCCTGCAGCAGTGTGATGACTGCTCTGTGGAAACCACTTACGACTTTTGCAAATAGAGATGCTTGGTAAAAGCAAACAGGAAAACATGATACACCTTTTTGTTGTTCAGATGCCCAGCCCTATACTGGACTGGTATAATTGTATACACAGAAAAATGTTAATAATTTCAAAGAAGCGGAAGAAAATTTTACTTTGTATCATCTGTAAGAAATAACGCAGGATTTACCAGCCATCACAAGCTTAATATCAAAAGTCTTTAGAAATGACACAACAGAAAATCCAAGAATAAATAGTAGCAAATACCTCTTCTTTTTTCTTCAGTGTAGCCTCTAACTCCTGTATTGTCTGGTTTAATTCTGTTTTATGTGTGTGGACTGCATTGGCTTGACTGCTCACACACTCTAGCTCAGTCACCTGTTGAAATAAGCAGAAATACCACATATAGAATTAATTTCAACAAATTCAAGGTACTATTTCTTCTTCGCATCAATAGCTGCATTTGAAATATACCCTTAGTTCTGGACGACTTATGTTGATTAAAATTGTGAAGGTGCTTCTATGAAGTTAGCATAAAATTCCTTAATTAATTGTTTAGCATAAAATGGTTGCTATGACTTCTTGGAAACAATAAATTTAATAAGTTGCAGGCTGAAAAGAACATTTAATTAAAACCCACACTTACTAATTTTTGAGATTTTTATGAAAGAAGCCGAATTACCATTTCAGAGTCAGTAATGGCGAGGCGATTAAACACAAATCTGTCTGTCTAACTAACCTCTCCATCTGACACTTTTTCATTTTTCACCATCTTCATCAACTAAGCCAGAATGCTCACCCACTTCCTAGCAAACCTATTAACATTTCACAGCCTCAATTTCTGACTTGGCATCCACAGTGTAATAGCAGACACTCAGCCACCAATGTACAACTGCCAACTTCCTACTTCCTCTAGTTTCACATCTCATCTCTCAGTCACAAAGCCAACAGCTAACGGCACAATTTGGATTTGCATGGTTCCTCTTTATTAGTAGACAACAAACACTCTCCATCTGCCCTTGGATAAGTTAAGATACCTGGCAGTGGTACACCCTTTTTATTTGTGGGGTTTTTTTTAATCAAAGAGATGTTAATATCCTGTCACTCACAGATAAACAATTGTCAAAACCAGCATCTGCACTGAAGAAATAAAATCCATGCAACTGGAGTCTATGCAGAAAAGTCTTTGTTCATGTACCTCTCAAATTACAGATCAAGATATCAGGGCACTCTCACACTGCATGTCTGCATGGATGTGTGCACTAACACCTATTGTTTCATAATAAACTGTTGAAATATTAAAAATACTATTTACAACCTAGTAACTCATTTTTATAGTGAAGATACGAGCCCGTCAATCTTAGTATATAGTCTTCAACAGAGCTGCACCACCTACCTACACTAATAAATCTGGCCCCCAAATCCTTTGAACAAAGTGCTACACAATTCCACCACAAAAACCTTTAGGTCTCCATTTAACTTTCTTGGAGAAGTAGCCCTTAGATGGAGGGCAGGCATTCTCCAAGACAATTTTATTTCTTAGATAAAAGAACATCTTGAGGAATCAAGGTTGGTGCCCTCCAGCACTCATGTAGACTAGCTAGTGAAGCCACTGTGATTCCAGTAATTTCAGACTCTGAACTATTTATAGGCTCAAAATTCACTGACCATAGAAAGAAGTCAAAGGAAAGCCAAGATGAAATACAAGAAAATTAAAACAAAATCCCTATCAACTTCTCCTTTCTGAGTCACAGGGCATGAACTTCTCTGTAGCAGCCATGACAAGTCTAGTTTCCGCTACCGGAAAACTGTGATGAAACTTTTTTGCACATCGTGTTTATAAACAGAGAAAACTGAGATTACAGCAAATTCTTGAGATGGGTAAGAGGAATGAAGGATGAGGATATAGCTTGGTAATACAAAACCTCACACCCCATCCCAAAGAACTATCTTACTTGCTGGAATTGTCCCAGAAGAAATATCAGTGTTCATGGCAAAAAGTAATAGCAGTCTGCTCAGTTTTATATGCCACTAAACATGGAAACTGAAGTCTTAGAAAATTTACTCGATTTGCTTCAAATTCACAAAAATGTCTATTTAGATTCCTCGTGACTTCTACCAGTTGTGACTGTTACGGTACTCGCCACTACAATAACACAAACACAAACGAACAGAATTGGAACACAGTGACCATGATTAACCTATGTCTACACAGTGTCCGAACTAGCATCTAGATACAGCAAGAATCACAGAGGCTCAGAGTAATTCGGACTGGAAGGGGATGCTGGTGGTCATCTAGTCGAGGCCTCCTGCTCAAAATGGGGTCAATTTTGAAGTCACGTTTGGTTGCTCAGTGTCTTGCCTCATCAAGAACCCTTCCCTATCTTGCAGAGCTGCCGCAGTTTTTCACAGGTTCCTGTATTTCTGACATTGTGGGTTTATGCAGAGCTCTAGCTCATTCCAAAGTTTTGCGGGAACTGTCAAACTCAGTCACCTCCCCAACTTGCGATGTTTAACGTCTTGAACACTTCCAAGCTTTTCCAAGTCTTGAATTGGAGGTGGAAGCCTTTGTGAGCCCATGGCTAGGGTTGTTACAGAAACCCACGGTCAGGCCCTCTCCAACTCATTGTGAAAGACCAGAGTGTTGTATGGTAACCTCCAAGAAGGCCAATCTCTCTTTTTAAACTGTTTACACTCAGCTCCACCCACTGGCTCTTACCAAGCACTGCCACAGTGCACACTCATTTACACAAAGTGTAAGAGCCTCAACTGGAGAGACAGAAGAAAACTCAGTCCTCAAACCACGTCTGTCCTAGCACCTAGTGCCTTGGAAGCAGGCGTGCAGAAGTGTCTCATCCTGTAAGTAAGGAAGCACTTGCACCCTCACGCTCCTCAGTACGCTCCAGTCCCTACTAACTCAAGACACCTATTGAAATTGCTTAAGCAAACACAGCTAATTTTGCTTGAGCAGAGCAGGGAGTGCTTTCACAAACCCTCTTGCCAGCAGAGGCAATTGCTGTCAGAAGGGCAATTAATCACCAATGCTAAAGGGCCTATGATGTCCTACTCTGGTCCAGCTTTTCTCTGGGCAAATGTCCATCTCCTACAGCTTATGCAAGAAAAAAATGCATTGTTCAACTGTTTTGTTTACTGTTAGATGAAAAATCAGTAAGTTGGAAAAAAATAACAAATTCCATTTTAAAAATGGGGTTACTTTAATTGTAGTCTTATTTTAATGCCCATTCCTACAGAAAACTCAAAACATGTCAAATATCTTCATGATGTTATCTTCTTGAATATACCTATAAAAAGGCAAATCATATTGTGATCCTTTCAGAAAAATCCGTAAAGTAAGATGGGCTAGAAAATGATGTGATATAAAGAATATGCAGTTTGAAAAGAGAAGTAACAAAAGATAAAGCTCTAGGCAAAAATCTGGATAGCATTTACTTGCTCTATTTCCTTGTTTCAAATTGAATTTATTTTTCTCATGACTAGTGGCCCAAAAATCATTAAAAATAACTGTTTATGCATTATGCACAGAAGGAGGCATAAAACGATGCTAAAATGCTTTAGTCTGACCCTCCCATGTGCTATTTTCAGGACATCTCCTCATTTGGTGTTTCATCTTTAAGAGCAAGGCTCAATCAATCCTTCAAGCCTTTGCACTGAGCAATGTACCTGTGATTAAGCCGTGTTTCTAGTACAGAAGTCAGACTAAAAGAACAGCCTTTGAACAAAAACTGATTAAACAAGGTTCTTCTATTGTGCTATTGTAAGACTGCACTGACTTGCATATCTGAAAAAAGTCAATATTGTGGTTTTGTATTTGAGACTAAAAATGAAAAAAAAAATTGTTCTTGGCTGCTTCTTCTTTACTTTGCACTTTTCATCCAGGTAAGGATTTCACATAGGAAAAAAAATTCTAAAAGGGCTTTTTAGTGACTATTCACTGAGCTAGCTCTTCCATTGTATGGCTGGCGTTATATTTAACTGCATACTTCAGTGAGAAATACATCAGCTCAGAAGGCATCTTTTTCTGGCAGAGCCTAGACCTTCTCAGCAGAGGCCATTCTAGAGTTTTCTGGAAATTTTAATCTAGGTTCAACAGCCCATAAATAGAGTAAGGTGCCAGGCAGAAATTTTCATTGCAGCAGACAGCTGGTGCACACTGCACTGCTGGGAACACCAGGGGAGTCAGGCTTTGAGCCACGTAACACAACATGGAGCAACACCCTTGATGTGAGCTCAAGCTTCAGAAGACTGAGGAACCTCTCACAGAAAACAAACCAAATCAAATCACAAAGAAACCAAGAGAGGAGTTGCATCAATTCCCAAAACAGACAACTACTTCACAAGTAAAGACTTCAGTTAGACAGAGGCAAAGAAGTGGGAATGACAGAAATATTTTGAGTGGTCTCCTTCCCCAAGCAATTATGGATTGCATGAATCTGTGCTGTGTTTGCTGCAGGTCGATTCATTTTTTCAAACCACTTTCTTGAGATAAATTTGTACACTTCTAATCTCAAACAACAATAGTTTTTATTCAGCATCTTAAATTCAGTACCAAGAGATTATGAAGTTCCTTCTAAACTTCGTATAGAAATCAGTTCAACTGCTACAGAAATGCAAAGAAAGGCAGATTAGAATATATTTCCAGTGTAGCTGTAGCCTGTTTTATATACCTGACACGATTACCTTGTTGTTTCCTAAAGGCATTTTTATCCCTCCTATTTACTGCGGAGTGCAATATCCAAGGTCTGCTAGCCCAGGCTACAATGCAGAAGAGGCAGAGTGCTCACATGCAGGACTGAATTTAAGTATGTATTTTAGTCTAGTTGAGTTACATCCCTAAATGGATCATAACTGTATCTGTGACAACATTATTCCATCAATAATTCAAGATGAACCTCCTACAAAGAAAAAAGAGCCCTTTGCTTTCCACAAAGAGAAATTGTGTTGCATGGCTCAGCAAAACTAGGAGTAACTGCATAAAGTTTCACATAATTTATGCAGAAGCAGCTTCTCAGTTCTTTATGGTGGATAGTAAGATGCAAGACAGCATGCTACAGGCCAATCATAAAAATAATTCCAGTACAGCTTTCAAGAATAAAAAACTCTAGAAAGATGTGTGAAAATGTGAAAATGCAGAAAACAAGGAAAATTGTTTTTCAAGGTTGCTGCTGAAAGAACAAAAATCACACCATAGTATTATTCATATACATCACTTCTGACAGCAAATTAATTATTGCAGTTCTCCAAGCACTCATAGATAAAATGATAACCTGGGGGCAGGAGGGAGTTTTGTGCATTACCAACAATACATTACTTGTTTCACCAGAGAAAACAATTAAAGATTTTGCTGAAAAGGGCACATTTTACTCTGTGGGCACTGATGCTTCAAGCCATGGAAATATCAAAATGTTTTCCACAGTTATTCATTTCTACAGAGATGAAAAAGGAATAATCCATCATCTGCTCCATTTTTGTGAAGAAAGTAATGACACTGCAGTAGGAATTTTTGAAAATATAGGAAGTTTACTAAAATTGATGCTTTAAGCTTCAGCCGTGCATTATTATTTGCAACTGATAATGCGAATACTAACTTCAGGGGACATCCCCTTCTCTGTCATCTAATTAGCAAATACTTTTTCCAGCTATTTTGCCAGCTCATGAAATACATGCAATAGCAAACACATTACAGATATATCATCCTTTCATCCTGAGGATTTAAATCCAGTAATCTCCTCATTTTTCTAGGAGAGTTTTGGAATTATAAGATATATTTCATTCTACAAAGCTTTGACCACATAAAGATTTTGTGGCATGCCTCCACCAAGTATGCTTTTTATAACTTGCAGACAAATGGATCTTAACAATTTTCTTAGGTTTCTTAGAAACACGAATACGAGAGACCTGCCTATGAAAGCTTTTATTCCTTTCACAGAGTGACAACAGTTTGGTTGGTGTTGGTTTTTTTTTTTTCAAATTATAATTTGGTTTATGACACGTTCAGTGAAAGTGCATTCTCAGGAAAAACCTAATGAAATAGTCTTGGGTCCTAAATGCAAATCTGCTCTAAAAACAAACCAAGGCAAACAGAAGAAGACAGAAAAGACTTGCCTCCAGTTCACTGTACATCAAAAAAAGCCAAATTCACATTTTGATTTCAGAAATATAACCTGGATCACCTGCTCTGTCTGAAAAGAGGCTGTCTTTTTAGTAAACTGTAATTATTAATAAAGTATTGAATCTTGACAAAGATGTAGATTATTTGTATTAGGAATCACACACAGAAGCAGAGAATACATGCTGGCTTGAGAAAGTAAACAGAGAATACATGCTGGCTTCAGAAAGACTGTCCTAGGAAATGCTCTGCAAGTCTAACATCAAGACTGACAACATATACCATTTCAAAAGTAATACGGAACTTACGATAGCTGAAATGGTTATTGGAGAAGCAAAAATGTATATCTGAGAAAAACCCCACATATCCTCTTAAATAAAATGCTTGTATTTTTCCTTTGGTATCCCCTAATACCATGCAAAAGAAAAGGTGGTCAGCCTCTGCAACGACTTCTCAAAGATTTTTAAAATATTACTCTGGATTTCTTTTTATTAGAAACTAGTTCCACGACGAGAAGGATAACTGACCTTACAGAGACAATGATAGCCTGCTCTGAAACATAAACTCTTTTTTAAGGCAAGATTGTAAGTTCAAAAATAAAAAACAGTTGCTACATTCCCATATGTCTTCTAAAAACTCCATTATCACAGTCAGAACAATTAGCCTTTCCAGATCTTACTGTGTCATAGAAAACTCTGATACTCCCCAGAACATCTCTCTTGAACATTTGGTCAATATTTTACATTATGACCTCACTTGGGCAAGAGCTGCCCTTTTTTTTGCCTTTTCAGGAGTTTCTAGTGCAACAAGAGTTTACTTGCAATTCCAGACAAAAGGATTGCATACGTAAATATATGGACCTAGTGGTCTATTTTTTGTGCACTCAGAATTGGTACATCTACACACACATCTTTTCAAACAAATGCACAGACAAATACTAACAAAATTATAATCTGATGGTTTTGGTTAAATTGCAAAGCTACCCATAGCTACCCTGCAAAATGCTCATCTATTTACATTATAAACAAACGGTACCAAGCTGATCTCTAACCACATGCTAATTCCAATATCTTAAGAAGGAAGCTGTACGTGGATAACTTTTTTTTCTTTAATCAACCAAACGAAATTTAAATATAGTGTAAGTTTGGATTGTTCAGTGGGGGTAGGAGGGACACAGTCTTAAATAGGGGATGACAAGGCATAGTGTCCTGGTTTAACCTGAGCTAGCAATCACAACCACAACAGCTACTCACTCACTCCCCCTGTTCCCCAAATAGGGGAGAAAATCAAGAGGGAAGGGAGAAATTGTGGGTCGAGAGCAGCTGAGTAGCCAGTCCTGAGAAGAGGGAGAGCACCCTGGTCCCGAATGGCTGATCCCAGAGAGAGAGAGAAAAAAGAGAAAAAGGCTGAAAGGCCGAAAGGCCGAAAGGCCACTGCAAACAGCAGGATGGCGAAAGGCCAAACTAAAGGAACTCTCAAATGGAACTCAACCAGAATGGAGCAGAACCAGAACGGGTCTGCGTCTATGTCTCTCTAGCTGGAAAACCCAACTCTCATTAAATACGAAGCATGACGCTAATGGGACGGCATATTGTCAGTGATCACCCTGGATGTCAGTCAAGCTCTGCCCCATGCCTGCCTCCCTTCCTCGCTCCTCACACCTGCAGGCACAGAGCTCAGAACAGGCCTTGGCTCCCAGACAACAACTAAGACACCAGTAAGCTCTTACGTTCTCTTTGTTCCAACTCTAAGACACTGGAAAATTACTTGAAGAAAAATGATAACTCTGTCCTGGGGTGTTATCTTCTTGTTCTCAAAATGACCGTGCTAGCTACGAAAAAGAAAAGTACCTAACCACCTGAAGAAAATCAACTTGCTCTCAAACCAGCGCACATAGGCATCACATAAAAAAGGCAAATTGCCAATAAATTTCTGGATCAAAACTCCATTCCTATATTTCTTGTTACTACACCTTCTGTCACTTTTCATGCTTCCACTTTTAGATACTTTTAGATAATGTCCTTCCTTGGCCACATAAACCCCGTTATTTACAGTAGTCCCACACTAGTGCTAGTAAGACTTCTCAGTAAGTATGAAGCCCACAATATGGGCTCTGATTCAGAAATTAACTTTATTTCATCTGCATGTTCAAAATTTAGTTTCGGTTATTCAGTTATTAATGCAGCTGGTGGAAACATGGAGGTGATTGCTAAAGGATCTGCAAAGATTTTCTATAGATAATCTCAGCAGATGGCTTATATAGCACTCCATAATTCTTGCAGACCTTAATAACTGCTTTTAAAGATTGTTGTTTTCTCTAAGTGGCACAGGAATAGCCCAATAAAATGATCACAGTTTTATTTCTGTATGCTCATGCATTTTTTAATATCCACTTTTAAACATCTTTTAGCAGTAGTGAAATTAACATCCATTATTTGTCAGGTGGCAACTATGTAAGATGTATTCATATTTATTTCATTCATTGAATAAAAGAAACAGAACATAATAGGCTAATTTTATCTTATTTCGTAGGAAATCCTGGTAAAATAACAAGCTAGAATTCAAGAGTTTACCTCTCTGTTCTTTCAGGAATACCTAAGAGTGTGATCACTTCCCTTTATCTCTTTTTATCTTATGTTTCTTTTGCTGCAGATGAATAATCTTCAAGGACTGCAGCTCTTATTATTATGCAGTGGTGTTATTACTCTGTGCTATTGCCCAGTGTCATAGGATGATTTACTTTAGCCATTAGCATGCAAGAAAAAAATTCATCATATTCATTTTTAACATGACAAAGACAGAACTTTGGGTTACTTTCGATAATTCATATCACCATTCAGTCCTTTCCTTATTGTGGTAGCAGGATTAATGCTAGTAGCAATGCTACTCTACGTGTCTGAAGTAGCTCACTTCAGGGTTTTTCTTTCTGTTACTGAGCCATTCTAAGCTCATGAATCTCTTTTGATTTCAAAAAGCTATGCCAGGTGTGTAGGAGTGTTCCCCAACCCTGTTTAAGGGAAATCCTTGTTATTAAGTTGCTTTTGAGCAGATTAGAGGAGAGAAGGCTGTGAGTTCCAAGTTAAGCTCTTGACTGGGCATCACATCTTCCCCGAATTATCATCTCTGTGTTTGAGAGGGAGAAATCCATACACTTATTTAGCTAGCTTTTGAAAAATACTACGTCAGACAAAATATCAAAGTACAGCATGTCTGGATTAAGCTCATAATATATCAGAAGAGAGCAGAAAACTTGAATTTATTGGGAACTTTGCACTCAGCCACACTGAATTTGTATTCTGTTTCGTCTCAGTTGTAGGTATTATTATTGCAGAGAACAAATGGAAGGAGGAAGATAAAGGCCCCAGAGAAAACAGATAAATTTGAAAATATGAAAGACTGAACTGACAGATGAGTAAGTCTTACACTTAATCAGAAATGACAAATAATAAATGAAATTATTTTTTTAAAATGCAATCAAAATCAAAGAAAAGGGCATTTTAGCTTTGCTTCTGTATTTTAAAAAGTTTAAAAAATGTGATACACGGAAAATCTATTTCAGTTAAATTTGGAAACAATTATAGAATAAAAAATATTTGGCTTAAAATAATGTAAAACAAATAAAAAAGCAAAGTTTACAACACATACTGTATGAGATGAAAGACCCTGTTTATCACGGTGAATGAACAAAAGAGGAGATAAAAGAATGAGACAGAATGTAAAATGAAGGGATGTTTGTAAATAAAACATGACAAAGTTCAAACTGTGGAAAAAGGTACCATAAGAAGTCAACTCTTAAGACAGGATTGGCAGTAATATTTTTAATATAAAGAGAAAACTATTTATGTAAATAAGGCTATTCATAAGGCTATTTATGTAAAGAAGAAACTAAAGATGGAAATAATAATACAAAGTTTACTAATCAATATGCATTACTTGCCCCCACACACCACACTTGACAGAGGATATGAGTCTGCTGTAGCTTGCAGACAGATGACTCAGGCACCAAAACTTGTATATAAACCTAACGAACATCAGAAGTGAATACCACAATTACATTATATATAAACCACATAATATATTATCAAATATATTATTAAATTGAACTAAATACAGCAGCTAATGTCGGCAGTACTGTTCTCACTTGCAGTTTCTTTTTGAAATGGGGCACTATTTCAGTTTGAAAGATCAGTCTCCAGCATGTAGGTTAGAAGAACTCTTGTGTCACACCATATGAATAACAGATTGAGATTGATTTTTTTTTTACATGATCTGTCTACTTTTGACTAGAGAGTTCTGTTTATTGGGTTATCTAAGTCTATATTTTTTTAAAAGCAATTCCAACAGAGGGCAGTACTCCTGATGAACTATCCTCCCGTAATTTACAGGCATGCCCAGAGAGACATAGGCATGGGGTGTTCCTATATTCTACATGAGATATCAATAAGCCCCAAGATCAGAGATTACAGAAACATTTCATACAGGCACGTAAACGGTGATCAGAAGAGCACAGTGTAGATGATCCCATGTTATAAGATTTTTGCATTCCTGAGGAAACATAAAATAATTGCAGGAAATTTGCTGGGCGAAGGTTATGAAAACTCATCAGTTACTAATGAATGTAGCTACAAAGACTTTGTTAGTACTTCTGTCAATGGTAGTATCATATAAAAGCAAAGTGACATGCTAAAAATTCCTATATTCATTAATTGTATTTTCCAGTAACAGATTTTAAGTAAGATTTCAATAAGAGCAAAAGTAACAAAAAGGGATCTTTGCCTGTCTTGTTTGGTTGGGTCTCCCACAGCAACTGCAGCTGCTGTTGTTGTTTCATGTTAGTTTTCTTTCTTAGGTAAGGACTGTATTGTCTCAACTTTGCAATAAAAGCTGTTAATACATTTTATTAGGAAGAATGTTCCCTCATCATGTCCACGTTTTCACGATGAGTTCTTCACTGTTAAAGCCTATCTGGTGTTCAAATATACCTGAACATCTGCACTTTTAATACGAGGTTGTTATTTAAATCATTTTATCAACAATGACTATTATCATATATTCACAAACGTGAAGCACAGCTTAGAACTTCCACCCTTCTGAAGGAGATGCTTAAATGAGACGACAGGCAAAGCAAGAGTCTCTCTCTGTACACCACGACAAGCTTGTGTCTGATTGGAAAATTTCTGAAGCAAAGCAGTTTTGTCAGCAACTGCCAATTGCCTGAACTGAACGCACTTTGCAAAAAGCACCACTTTAATTACACTTCATGCATTTCATCCATCCAGCTATGGCACATGCAGTTACAGTCCACTGGAAATTGCTGTTCTTCCCTATCAAACCATTTGGCTGAGACTTCAGGATCCTTGTCTGCAAGTCAGCCGAGGAGTAGGACAGCCCCCAAAAACTGCCATTTCCCAAAGTTTCTCAAGCTCAAGGGAATTCTTGCTACTCTTCCACATCCCCAGGTTCGATGCAGCCTGCTGAATTTCTCCCCTGACAGATGAAAATGAACCTTGTTCTTGGGAATACTAACAGCCTCCAGTTGGAGAGGTCCAGTGCAGGTCTGAAGAATCCTTCACAATTCACAGGATTTGGTAACTGTAATTGCCATACCTCATTTCATATAGGTGAGTACAGCATACAAAACCAAATTAAAAGGTCTGCCATGTTTGCGACTTCACCTTTCCCTTCTTTTCAGCATATTCATGAAATCTGTTTTCATGCAAAAAAGCAATGCTTCTGTTTGTTTTTATTTTCTTAACTTCTTAACATCTCCTTGATATTTTTCTAAGTTATCTGATACTAACAAAAGTTACACTGCTTAATCAAAGACATCTTTCCTCCATAATTGTGCTAATCTTGCCTTCACTTTGCACAAAAAATGTGTCCTAAGCTAGGATGACCAATTCATACAGATAAAGGTGAATAGATTATGCAATACCTTAAGCGTCACATGTGAAAAGATAAATGAAAATATTGTATACTTGTTTTCGTAATGCAGCCTTCAATCTCGCATGCTTTATTCCTCTCTCAAACACTGTTATTCCTTCCCCCACTGTGTAGTAATTTCTGGTTTGCCAAATGAGCTCTTCAAAATTTACCAGCAGCAGCTCCTGTGTGAAAGCAGGAGCAGATCTCTAATTGCATATAATAATCTTGAATCTATGTTCCGTTTTCTTTAGGTGCAAGGATGGGAGGAAACTGTTCATCTTTGTTATATGTGGAAACTACAACATGGTTTCTTTAACTTACAGATTTTATGTCAAGCTTCTGTGGTCTTAAAAGGGACTGAAGTGTAATGCTATGGAGAAGGCACTGAAACAGATGTGATGGCATCAAATGAAGAATGAAAGCTGGCAAACATGTCTTAAGGTTAGATAACTTCCTGCAACAATATGCTTTGCAGAAAAAGAACTGGTACTGTACAAAGGAAAGAATTTCCCAATGGAGCAACTCTGTGCTTTGAAGCAATCATTAATTTCTGTCTCGAAGACTAACCTAGAGCCCCAACAATAAGCTTACTTATTTTACTTGGAAATGAGCAAATACGGTCACCAGTACTTCTTCCTCAAGGATCCTGGCCATTTGCCTTGACTTACCCGCTTATGAAGACGTTCTGCTTCCTCCTGATAGGCAGCGAGTTGTTGTTTCCATTGTTTGACATTGGCAGTGGACTCCAGCAGGGCTGCTGTGAGCTTAGCGTTATTACCCTTGAGCGTGGCCAGTTCTGCCTCCCAATGCTTGCTGATTGTCGAACTGCACAGACAGAATGAGAATGGTGAGTGCCCCAAAATCTCTTCCTTTTTTTTTTTTTTCATTAAAATGGCTTCTAATTTTTTTTTTCAAAATACCCAGGAAAAAACAGAATTTTGCAAAAATCCTACGACTGTATGTCCAAATGATAATCCAAATGCTGAGATCATCAAAACTGTAAATTCAGAAAATAGAAATATATCATTATTGGAAAACAACCTCTATCCTCTCAGTTCTGCAGGGTATTTTATTTTTAATAAAATGTTAAGGATGATGAAATCCACATCAGCTTCCCAAAAGCAACAGTGTATAATTCTATAATATGTATATCATTAGTTATTATTTTAATACATACATATTGAGTGAAAGTGCTTTTTTAATCTACTACTTTATGAAATACATTGTAGAAAAACATTTGTCATCAACTTGAGTAAAGAGAGCTAATGTAGTGCTTTGGAACTGCAGCTTAGTTGTCTTAATGTAAACCTTCTATCACTGAAATGTACTTTCTCTTATTAAATACCATATATAATTTGTACTTGCAAACTCGAAGATATTTAATTTCAACACCATAATACTATTAATATGCCTTTCCTCAATAATATCAGCAAAGAGACTAAAGATCAAGGAACACAGAGATATTATTGCTTTGTTGCAAAGACAATGTTGGGGTTTACTGGAAGTAGCCTATGCAGGAACATTCTTTGCCTAGAGTTTAGTTATTCTCTGAGAAAACACAGGGCTTTAATTTTCACAGGTAATTAGTTTGCCATCATCTACAGACTCTACGTTTGCACTCAGTATGCATCTCAGACACATCGGGTGAATGTATAAGTGTGCAAATAGCTCATTAATGCTTACTTGTATAATGCTAACAGCATATGAGGTGCACACCTACATGGAAAATACACACAGAAAATATTTCACTTTGTGAAATAATGGAAATTATGGAAATCATCATGGAAAACGAAACACATGTAATTCTGGTCAAAATGGTTTTGTACACAGTTTCGTGATGAATTATGAGGAATTATAATAATTTAATTATTTATGATAATACACATATTTTAATATGCTTAATTTAATTATAAATTATTACTATTTTTTATGTAAGTGTATAGGTTTATGTGAACTTTGTACATATGAACAATGAAACATTCTGCCACCATTTCGCGCATCCGGTTTCTTTCTTCCATTTCATCATATACACAGCCCATCCCACTAAACCATATTTCCAAAATGTTATGACTCCTGTAAGTGCTTCTTAGGTGTTCAAACCCAAGCAGCCATTCCATACCATTTCAGATCACATCTACTGTTTCACTAAAACATATTGTCTGATTCTTCCAGGCTCCAGCATTTCCTTCCAAAGACGCTGCTTTGGTTCCTTGAACAAGCACACAAATTCCTTCAGAAGCGGAATACAAGTTTTTTCAAAATGCTCTAGCATTTTGTGATCTATTCAACTAATTAGAAGTTCACCACTGGAAACTGTAAATTTTAGATGACTACACTAAAATAATGACAATCCTACTTCATCAGTGAACACTGACTCACATATTGAAGATGTGAACAAATTTCTGTAATAAGGTCTGCTCTTCTGTGTCTCTAATCAGATTTACTTTTCACTTACAATAGCACAGCAGACCAACAAATTCTGTAAAAATAATGCAAAAAAAAAAAGTATAGTTCATTATCATATTCCTAACTCCCCCTTGATGTTCTGATCTGGCAAACAAATATCCATTCTGGCCATTTCATGCAAGTGAGTAGTTCTGTTTAGTAGTCCTGCTCTGGCAGGTCTAGTAGCGAATTGTGCGTGCATGACACTTACGCATGTTTACAAAATGTGCCTTACTACTCATCTTTCCCCACAAAAGACACATACACACCAGATTTTATACTGATGTAACAAAGCAGATCAAAAGCTTTGTATTCGGGACAGTTACATGATGAGAACTGTTTCATCACTTAATATCCTAATTTAATATGCAAACAAGGAAGTGAAGGGATTTTTTTCCCAAGTAATTATTTGTAAACCCACAATGATAAAAGGTAAACTTCTAAGCCATGATGATGCCAGAAGACAAACTCTCAGGTGCTGCTGAGTGATAACGCGAGGGGGATTCATGCTGTGTTTCGCCTCCATCTTTGCCCAGTGCCCTTACTACCCTGCCAAGAAAACAGTCAGGAGCTCTTAAGTTATTGCTTGTATACTGGAATGTCAGCATTAAATATGAAGCACATATTTTCTATTACTGCTATGGCTACCCTGCTTCAAAAGCCAGAAGGTTTCTTTGGAGCTGGTTGTTTTTAAATTGGTTATTTTCCATAGGAATGCACCAGTATTATTTCTCAATCATACTTTTTATCCCTAAGAGATCTACATAGGGGGCAAGAACATGCCTATTGTAATGCAGAAGTTAATAGTTTGTTGCATGTGCTTTTTTTCTATAAATAATTTTTACTATATCTTCTATAGATTGTACTATAGTTCCATAAAATAAAAACATATTACTTGAATTAGTCTAGTTTTGTATCTGATAATACACAATGGCTTCTCAACTATTTAGACTTATCCTGTTTCTTCTTACGAAACTCCACATTCTCTCACATAAACACAATCATGTGATGGATGTCCCCACAATCATGGGATGGATATCAGGAAACAGAACCAAAGATGATAATTTTTTATTTCATAAAACTGTAATTTGATTAAAATAGCCCATAACCAATCCTGGAGGTACTGACTGGCTTTTTTCAAATAATTCCCTGACAAATTAAGAGCAACAACAACAACAAAAGATAATTAAAATTATGCTTTGTGGATTATTTTGGTTAAAACTGTATTTATTTGGTTTTAGATTAATTATTTTAGGACCAGACAAAAGCACGCATACAGCAGGCTGTTCTTAAGCTAGACTAAGAGTATCTGCATTGACGCCTAGATCTGTAGAGCTACATTGGTTCAACGAGAACTCTCCCTCAGAAGAGAAGATGCTGGGGCTAACACCTGGGAGAGAGAACATATAGATCCAGAAGCTGAAGGACACATGTGGAAAATTCAAAGGGTTTCCAACAACTGCTAGAGCCCACGGCCAGAATTTTGGTGGTGGAATATCTGCACTACAGTCCTTCAGGACAGACACAGGAGGACTGCACATACTCGTTCTCTCTAAAACCTTTTACTTAATTCCTGTTTGAAAGGCTCTTTGCTAAACAGTATTGATTTTGCCCTGGATGCATCAGATTCTGCCACAGAAAATACACACACAGCTCTCTCAGCTTGTCCTAACAGTTTTAAATATATAAACCAAACCCAAATCATTCCTCAGGTGTTCTGAAATTATTTGCTCTAGGAAGTACATAAAATAAGAACACTTACTCAGTGATCAAAGTGATCCAAACTGCAATGCAACTTCTACCAAAACACCTTTCAGTTTTGCACAGAAGTGCAAAAAGAAAAACTCTACCTGTGCATTGGGGGACACAGGCATACACATTTGCAGTCCTGTGGTGGAAGAATTCAATCTGTATAAAGATTTTATTTTTTATTTTTATTCTTATTTTTTTCCTGAAAGTCATCCATCCCTTTGCTGGCAGTGTCATAATTTCATCATTCATTTCTTCAGACCTGTCAGAATTAACATCACTGACTGCCTGGCGCAGTCAAAGTTTCAAGATGGTCCTTCAAAAAAAGAGAGAGATATCCTTAACAGTCCTACTTGCTGCCCGTTTCTCAGCGTGAAAAGCTCCATCAAACTTTTAAAAATACCTGAACAGAGAACAAAGCCTGGTCATTTACTCTGTGAAATTTCTGAACATCTGATAATAAGAGAATAAACTGTTTTGCATACATCAATAGATCAGTGCCAAACACATGAGGGAAAATGGGCCTCCAATGGATAATAGCAAAATATGAATTTTATTGGCTCAACTGATCATGCTATACAAAAAATGCTTTCATAACAGAGGTTTAGGTCTGATTGCATAGAAAATTATCTTTACAACGACAACTGTTCATGCTGTAAGCACTTTTTAGCACACAGAAGGTCAAAACTCCCCTGAATCTCTGACCCTTGGTGCCGGCCACGGTATCTGATACGTGTGTAACCCCAGGCACGTCCACAGTCAGAACACCGCATGGTGCTCCACCATCAAGGCAAAGGGTTCAAAGTCAGATATTTAACATCCACGGCATCCAGTAATTTGATCACTACCACGAAACACTGTTGGCTGGTATCACGCAGCCTAACTGTGACATTCCCTGAAAATTAAAAGCAGGAGTCAATGATCTTCCATACTTAAAGGCATTCCGACCAATTAACATCAGGCAAATCTCCGTGTTCATCAGGGATTAGTTACAACCCCAGTAAGTCACTGAGGAATGGCTTTGCTATCTGTCCATCTGTGACCTGAATAGAATGCCAGAGGCTATAAATGCATGATTATCTTTCTCTGCAAAGTAGGTCACTTAAGGAAAATTAATCCGAAAAGCTCCAGCCACCATGTTTAGCCAGTTGGAGAAGGCTTGCGAAGGCAGGGGGCAGGGAGCACACGTTAATGACTTGCATTCAGAATGAAGTTATTTTGAGAGATGCCTTCATGAAGCAAAGAAACAAAAGCAATTCAAATAAAGAGATGCTTTCTGATTTTTGAACCAGTATTGCTTACGCACTGTTTGCTGAGTTGTATGCAGCACCAACACCATACAACATAGTTTAAACTTTATTTCACATTTGAAGACATAATATGTGTGCAGAATTCTGCTTTATTAATATTTTATGGGTTTAATATCGTATTCAGTGCATAAAATGAATTAATTTAAACCTGGATTTCTTACTACAGCGTGGTCATGGTTTCAAAGACCTACAGTTACTCAAGAGCACATAAATTCTTTTCTTCAGGTGTCACTGTGATCTGCACTGCAAGTGTATGGTGAGCAGCACTGTGCTGGGACAGCAGAAATGAGGAGGAATTCAGCTGAGTAGAGAACGGATTACTTTCACTACAAAATTTGGCATCTGGTGTAGTAACTAAATCCACAAGACTTGATAAATATGAACAGAGCAGAGTCCCTGTAGCTGCTGCCAAGATTATAAATAGTGGCATGTGTTGGAAGCAGCCCAAGAGTCTGGTGGAGTCAGCATTACCAGCGGAGAGGTACATCAACAAGTTGGTAACAAGGCACTAGCTGTGCTGGCAGCAAGGGGTGATCCTCTCTGACAGCCTTGCTGGTGAGCCTTACAGAGCAGCTCTTCATGCTTAAGGAAGCAAAGGGGACTTGTGAATTATTTGGTTCTGTTACAGCAGCATCTAAGAGCTCTAGTGAACTCAAGCAGTGCAGCTCCTTCTCTTCGGAAGTGTAAGGCAAGTGTTTGGGTTTATGCAGAACTCCCTGGTGCATCTGGGAAAGAATTCTGCACAAGGTCCTTAAGAAATCCTCCATATGAAATATGCCTCAGATAATGGTGAGGTCCCGGGCTGGAAGGGTGAGATCTCTGCAACAGGCTACACTTGTTATTCACTACATCGGAAGGATGTGACTGGCCTATTAGATGGAGATGTTGACTTCTCTGGCACAGAGGATGAGTGCAGCATCCCTCAAGGTATTCCTAAAAGCTCACAAGAATCCTCTTCTCATTCATGCTGAGAATGAGAGTTAAGCTCCTCACTTCATGTCCTGATTTAGAAGAAATTTTAAACAGGCATTTTGGGAATTTCACCCCTTTTCAGAGATTTCAAAATGCATCTTCTGTGGCCATCTATTAAGTGTGTCAAATTACTCCATGACAGAAAGGATTTAAAACATGATGGGTTTAGAGTTTGTCCTGCTGTTAGTCCAACGTACCATACACTCTCAGTAATGATGCAGAAATTTCTCCCTCTCTCCTGAACATTCAAAGCAAAACTGGAAACAGAAAGGGGTTTTGTCATTGATTTAATTATACCTAACTAGGAGTCCTACAATGAGTGGGAAGCTGAAGAGCAAGCAGTGGAGTGGATCAGGTCCTGTCTCCCCATTCCAGAAAGAGGCAAGAAAGAAAAGTTTTGAGTTTTTCTGCCATTTTAGTCATCACACAAAGCCCTCTGCTTCTACAAGCCCAGTAGATTCAGCCACTGAAGACTCCAAACTTATGTACATAAAGGACACAGTCATCCACCGTATAATTAAATAATTAAAGACCAGAAAAAGAGGGAAAACTACGGTAAGAATGACAGCTATTCTGAGAAGAAAACCTAATAAAGAAAACAAAATTGCCTCTTCACAGCTACCACTTACTGTCTTATCTGTAGTTGTGACTAACTGGACACATACAAAAGAAAGTCTTATTGACAAACTGGGATTTATTAAAAAAGGGTAAATCCTCTCAAAGTTACAATCAAGAGGTAATTACCAGGAAATTGCTTTGAGTTAAATATTTTGAGTGAGGACAATGAGAAACTAATTAATATTCAAAGAGATTCTTATCCTTAATTGGAGTATTCAAAAGAATTTTTAGCAAAGGAGGATAGTTCCCCTGGGGAGAGAAGTAGAAACATTAACAGAACATGAAAGATGTGTTCTTCCCTGTGGGATAAGGAATATCTACATGATCTCAGTGGAGTTACATGAGCACAAAACCAGGGAAACATAGTTGTGAATCAACTCTTTAGATTGGTTAAATGACAAATTCAATCATAGCAAAAAAGACGAAGAAGGCCCTTAAAGCACATGGTACTTTAAGTGAGGCGACTAATAACAAAGCCACACACACCTACTGGAAGTGAGAAACGCAGCCGAACGGCTGAAATCAGCAGGTGAGAGTGTAACTTTTCTGAAAGTCTATCATTCTCTACAAATGCTGAAGGTTTATCCCACTCCAGGATATATTTTGTTTTGTTTTGCACACCCTTTTGCTCAACTCAGAGCTACAATATGCTTGAACTCCCAATTTATATGTCACTGTAGAAGACAGAAAAGCAGAAGCTTTTTCTGCAAATTTGGGCAGAGGGGTGCTTATGGAGCTATTACCGATTTCTGTTTCAAGGTGTTTCATATGTGATCTTTCACTTCTGTTCAGACTTTCTGTTTGACCATGTGCTCAGATTCTGAATCGTCTGAAGTACCATGCAGCCCACAGATGGAAGAGCTGCCTTTCCAGTTCTGTTACAGGCAGTCCTGTCCTTAGGCATCTCTTGTGCTATGCTTGATCAGCTCACTGAGGAAGGGTCAATATCTTTGCAAACTTGACGCATGAAGATGACCAAAGAGGTTGAGTAATGTTACAGATTCTTTCCACTATATAGCAAGACCACTGTTCAATGCAAGTTGGTGGCTATACCCTATTTAGATCCAACCACCTAAACCCATGTTCTGTACTTCGTAATACAGTCTTCATTCATCACAAGGCCCATAGAAATGACCACAAGATGGACCATCTTTCAATATGCAGGCTTATCGCTGAGGAATAGACTGACTCTTCAAGGAAGGAAAATTTCACAGAAATATTCTCTATGGCAACCCAGCACAGTATTCCTGCAGAAGTCAACAAAGCCAGAGGAAAAAAAGCCCAAGTATAGTGGTGTTCACTGCTGATTGAAACACCAAGAGTCGACAGCAACAGAAGAGGTCCTCAAAGGCACTCCATGGGATGCAGAAGATTGGGTATTAACACAAAATTAATGCTTCAGCTATGATCCTTATCAACCAGTGACTTAGATCGCTGTCCTGACCCAAATTAAACTGGGTGACAAATAGAACAGTTACGCTTCTGCACAACAAATAACAAAGTTTCCAAGCTTCTTGTATTGTCTGTTAGTGTATGCTGGGTGTTATTTACACAGGTGACATATAAACTCTGTTTCTTGTTAAACTTACACTGTTAAGAACAGTTTTATGCATGTCTTTTGTACACTGCATCGCAATGCAAGAGACTTGTATTTAACCATTTTCATCATAGTAGCACGAAGAAAATCCCTTATTTCTCTGAAGAGGCTCCACTTTAATTTTATTCTTTTAAAAAGATATCATTTTTGTCTCAGTTGTTTAATTTTATACAGTGGAGAGACAATAGGTTATCTCTTCATGAAGGCCACTGAGCATAAACCAAAATCAGTAACTCTGTCTTATAACTTTTAGCCCTTTGCAAGAGCAAATTAATTTCTAGCTTTTTTTGCACTAGGCATTAAAGCCTTGTAGACCTAACATTTATCACATACTAGGAAAAATTAAAAAATATTTGTCCTTGCTCCCTTACTGAAATTGCTTATCAGTACCACAACAAGTATTTTATTCTCATGCCTGTGAGACCTTGCAGACCTAAAATCTTATCTCATATTCTGAAAAAGTAAAAAAATACTTGCCATTGTTACTTTAGTGAAATGGCTTATTGATATAACTGGAGATAGTTTATTCTCACACTTGCAATGTATCTCATATTTTTCACAACTTATCAATACTCAGTAAGTTTTTCAGTGCATCGAACACTAGGCATAACTCCTGGCTTTTGCTATGGTGCTGCATACTTCAAATATTCCAACAAAACTCAATTTTCAAAAGCAACCTAAGTTATTTCAGAACTTACATCCCATTTTCTAAAATAAGTAGGTATTTGGCTGCAAAGAAAGTCAAATTGACTTGGGCTCCTATGGCACTTAATCACTTTATGAAAGCAATTAGATGATGTGGTTATCTGCAAGTCAGATACCAGCACACCATGACCCAGACACTAAAATGATCTGAATTACAACCACTTTCATTCTGGAACTCATTTGTACACACAAGAATTTGAAGCAGTTTAACTGTAAATTCACACTTTGAATCAGTAGCAACTAATTTTGCTGAGGCCCCCGGCTAGACAAAACCCTGATTTTCTTTCAAAAATCCTACCGATAACAACAATTTCTCTGTCCATTGAACAAATCCACACTCTGTCAGCAATGTAACAGAACAGAAGAGAGTATTTGACTGCCCTATGCTTCTCTTACCTGGGCGCTCATTTATTGAGTGCTATTCTGATTTTAAGAGTTTCACTGAACCTTGCTCTCAATTACACCTTGGTGAGTTTGAGAAACTTCCCCAGCTTCACCACAAAAACACTGTGGTAGTACAGACAAGGAATAACTCTTCTCCCAATAACCACACCTCCACCATTAAGTAAAACTGGGCCAGAACGCCCTGAGCTTCTGAAGGACATAGGGACCAGGGAGCTGGTGTTCTCTGCAAACTGCCCCGGTCCATGTCAGCTGGCCAGGCAGATCCCAAGCACGGTTTGCATGGTCAGGTTTAGCACCTTTCCATCTCTACAGTCTTCCAAGGATTTATGTGATCTGCAACCTTCCTTTGCCCATCTGAGACACTTCCGCGCATGCAACACACATTTTTGCTTTTGTGCAAGTAAAGTCTCACTCTGGCGGGTGGCAACGCAGCCCTCAGATTATTGCAGGTACGTGGAACTGCAAAAGGACTGCATACGAAACAGTAGCTGTCTTACAGCCTCAAGGACACTGCATGGGTGCAGAAGAGATCCCGTGTCATTGCGGTAGCACATGGAAATGGTTCAGCTCACAGCCCTCAGTGCCAAGGCCCATTCTGTTTAGCCGTATAGATGTGGCCCATGAGGCTGTCACAGCTACGGTTGGATTCTCTGGAGCTCAGCAGAGATTCTCAGCTTTGCAACAACGGAGAGAAGACTGTAAGAGCTTTGAGTAATGGCAGCCACATGTAGAGCAGTGAGGTGGCTAAAGAGACCTCTCCCAAAACCTGTAAACCTGACATGCACCACGTGCAAGGGCTGGAGCTCCTCAGCACAAGCCTCTGCTTGCATTTCTAGGTACTGTCACAGATTTAGGTGGAGTGTGTTCTACCAGCAGCTGTCAGGAGTGTGAAAGATCTGCAAGTGCCTATTTTAGATCTTAGTTGATCCTCTGTTAGTGATACTGCAGGAGAGCTCAGCCGCTAAGACCCCTTAATGCTGGTTCCTGACTTACTTCCATAGCAAATACTAAACTCAGCAAAACAATCATTACAGCTGCAGGGCCCCACAGCTCCACTACCAGCAGGAGAAAGACATTAGAGTGACCTACACAAATATGTGATCAGGCAGTTGCATAAAGACTCTGAATTATGACTATTCGGCCTCCACCCAGAGAGGGCATTAGGTTATCTTACAATATTAAATAATAACTATTGGTGCAATTCATTTTTGCATTACAATTGCCAGTTTGTTTATCCCAGTAAATACGACTACATACATTAATTGCACAGTTAGCACAGGAGATGAACTGTCAGTTTACGTCTGGACAAATAATTTTAATCCATTAAGAGAACAGAAGCTATGTGACAGCATTGCAAATTTACTTGAGTCTCATTTATCCACTGTGATAGCCATACAATTACTTAAGACTCAATAGCCTTTATATAAAACCCAAACTAAACTATCTATGGAGCTGTCAGAAGTACTTTGAAGAACAAGCAATAAGTCACATGAACTATATGATCACGCTAAAACATCTATTGATGTATAGGTTTGAACAAAACAGCTTGCAAGTGAGTTGCAACACTTATAAGGGGATACTGCAACTTGTGTTTTTCCATCCTGGCTTTTTACGAGAATGGAAGTATTAAATTTGCCTAGTTTAAACCAAATCTGAATCCAAGAAAAGAATGAATTTCTTGTTCTATGTTGATCCTAGAGTCAAGTTTACTAAAATGAGATTAGATGGATAAAATAAAAGATAAAATTTAATACATGGGAAGTCTCTGATACGGGCACTTCTTCTATGAACTACAGGTTAATACTCAGAGGAATCAGTCCCTATACAAGTTTCTCTCTCTCCTATTGTAAAAAATCACAGTTTTTAAGAAAAAAACTAACAATGGCACCTTCCTTAGCTCACTGGTAGTTGCTAGTTCTTATTTACTCAGTCTAGGCTAAGCGATCTTAGGTTTCCTTCAGCTTCTCGTGAGAATAATGCATAGGTCAGATGATTTGGCCCAAAAACTCAGCTGGAGGTTAAGAATATAATTTATAGACCTTTCTTCCCACTTCAACACTTCATTGATCCAACAGTTTCAAGGAAGAATATAAAGCTTGGCTCCCCACTTCTCTCCCTGCCCATCTTACTTAGCTCGTCACAAGCCCAAAAGGGATGCCAAGAGTATGAGGCTGCACATGAGTTTTGCTAGATGTGAATTCATGGGCAGCAGAGCACATGCTGAGCTCTCACCCTTTCATGAGGATATGCCTATGTGCCACTGCACTGTTTCAGCAGTCTGTTTTCTAACATGGTGAGCTCTGTTTCACTTTCCCTGATAAGGCACATACACTAGGAAAAGGATGGGGCAAACAGCATGATATGAAGACATTTAAAAGTCAGCTTTCCTGAGCCTCCTGCTGGGCTGAGCATAAGCCCAGCACAAGTGATCCCAAAAGTGCTAAAGTAGAATTAAAAAAGAATACTAAAATCTCTGGAGGGTGTAGAAAGAATGTGTTATACAATTGGTGTTGTCATGTAATTACTTTAGTTTTAAATTTCTGAGAACTTCCTAAATAAAGTGAACAGGTAAGTCACAGTCATACACAGCGATCGGTTAGATCACACTTCGGCCACGTACAAAACTATTTTAGCTATCCTCTTAAAATTCAGGCGAAGTTAATCTGCTCGTATTGCCTACGTGAAAAAGCATTTGGCTTCAGACAACAAAATCATATCTTATTTCTAGATCTACTTTCACTATAGTAAAGGGGAAAAAAAAAATTCTTCCTTTGCCAAACTACAGGGTTGGGTAACTTACTGCAGTCCAGTCAATTCAGTTTTAGGGTTTTGGTTTGGTTTTTTTGTCTGAGCTGTGTTGCTCAAATAAAATTACTTCTTAATTTCCTGTGTGGTTGCGGTCTCCCAGAAGAATGGTTTCCACTATTCTAACTTTAATTTCAAAACCAAACCCTTTGCATTTCATGACAGGAGGACAGAACATCATTACACCACAGTGCCACAGAGTAAAATCTGCAAAGGAACAACTCTACCATCGAAGTTATTCACAACAAATGGACCATACATAATGTTTTATTATGGTGCACTTGAGGAAACAGAGTCCTAGAGATCCCAGACATTTTATTGCAGCACCTTCACTCAGCTCCAGCTTTCTTCATTTGCCAAATGGTTTAAGAGCCGATTAAAAAAAACCCTCTTATATTCTAGTTCGTTGCTGATTTGTGCCAACCCAATTCATTACAGACGAAACCTGATGGCTGTTTGGTGTCACTGTAAAATACCTTGATGATGCTTATGAATTGCCAGTTGTCCACATCTCACTGAAGTGCTATTCAGCAACTTAGATTCATCTCAGCAGTGCGCCTCCCATTATATGATCGAAATGCTGATCAACACAAAACACTTTCTGCGTGTACTACAAAATGTCACTGGCATCTACAAGGATATTAAAGGAACTCAAAAGATGTGACTTTATGTACAGAAAGCTTTCCTAAAGCATAGAGCTGATGGAAAACTAGAGGCAATGTTGATCTCCATTTAGGTATATTCCCTATTCTATTCTTTAAGCTAACTCTTACCTCAACGTGTTAAGTACTTCGTACTTTTGACAGACAAAATATTCCACTTCTCTGTTTATGTGTGCCTGCCCCTAACCTCTACCTGTGTCTGCAGGACGCAGGTCAATGCTATTGAAGTTTCACTGCAAGGGGTCTCCCTACTGCAACGTGACAGAAAATAACCAACATGACATGACTACATTCAATAACACAACTTGTTCAGGTGGAGCCTGAGTACTGTTTGCATGTTCAGATACAATGTGAAATGGCTTACAATAAAGCAACTTTGGATTGTTATTGATCAACAAGCTTTTACTCTGATCTTCTGGGGGTTATGCTATCTGGACAGGAACAACGACCTGGAAAGACAGGAGAGTGAATGGAAGAGCCCACCATGGAGTCACGGCAAGCTGACAGCAGTGCCGGGGAACCAAATACTATGTTGCCTCCATTTAAAACAGGAAGCACAACTCTGGATCATAATGTTGGCAGGAAGTACAATATAAGGCTGGACCTGGTAAAGAGAGCTTAGTGGATGAAACCCATCTTCCCTGGGTTTCGATGTCTAAAAGCTAAGAGAGATTAAGTACCCTGCAATGGCACTTCATCAGATTGGTCTTAGGTGACTATCTGGGAGGAAATGCATCAGGCACTATGCAAGCCCCTCAGGTGTCATTTGTTGACCTCAGTTTCACGTGGACATGGCAGAATTTGCTCGTTCTCCCACACAGGACCCAGGCCACAGCATTCTCCAAAGGAATTACTACCTCAACTAGGTTTACTTGTAAAGCCTCCCTCTAAATAAAACAGAAATCTTTAGTAATCATAATTTGTCTGACAAAAATGACACACTCCAAAAAGTTGTAAACATTAGTTTTAAAATATGCATTTTTTCAATAAGTGGGCAGAGGTAATCCATTTGGCTGAATCCTGTCAATAAATATCTAAGACCAGCACGTGGCTTCATCAAGTTCACCATGATTTCTTTGCACCGCCCAGACAACTGTATGTTGTCTCTGAACAGGAGAAGTCAACAGACACAGCACAGTTCGTTCCTAAGCCACATGTGCCTGGGAGTGAAAAGTATTCCAGGGGACAGAAGCATTCATGCAGCAATATCCAATCCTCCTTTTGTGCAACTGCTGGAGGAGCACATCCCAGCTACTCAAGGTAGAGTTGCTAATTACAGTTGCTAATTCTGAAGATTTAACTACATCGTCAGTGAGGTAGCAAAGGAATAGGAGCTACGGCTACCCCCTAAACTTATGCTCCATGTCTGCTTCCTTTTAACACAAGCAGAATTTGGCACAGCAGCGTATCTATCTCATCTCTTCAACAGGAAAAGAAACTATAACTTAAAATTCGTTGCCAGCTATCATTGGCTCTGACTTTCATGGTCAATTTCCTAGGAGAAAGTTCTCTGATTAAAAATTAGCTAATTTTTAAGTCCATATGGGCTTTATTAACACCATCTAAGCATTTTATAAATGGCAAACCCCTTGGATCCAATAATCCATGTAGTGCATTTTAAGAGAATCCACAGATAATAATTCACTAAGACTTAAACTGCAAACACTCCATGACTTAAGATGCTTGGCAGCTTCTAACTCAGGTCAGATGTAGGGTAAATTTCCCTACCTCATATCTAATGGTATCCTTATAAATGACAGCAGGAATAAAATGAATAACAGGCTCTTAAGCTTAAACATTTGCAGAAGATGGCGCTAGCCAAACTGATTTCTGTTTCCTGAGCATACCTCTTCTCCAAGGAGAAGGGGCAGCTAAGAATACAGAAAAGACTAAAAAGAATATAAAAATCCATAAAGTAAAATGATCATTTAATCTCCAATGAGAGTTGTTAAAGGACAAAAGTACAGTAATTTATATTCTGCTTGTAATTTTGAGAAAAATGAGTTCTACACTGTTTCAAGAATAAGAATTGTTTAGTCATTAATGGTGTCATAATAGGAGTGTGTTTATCATCAGGCCTTCCAGACAGCAGTGAAACCATAACCACACAGCATATGTAAGATTTCAGAAGTGGGTATCTATCTATCTATCTATCTATCTATCTATCTATCTATCTATCTATCTATGTTTCTCATATGAGAAATCCATGTAATGTCATGATCCACCACTACACCTGGGATAACACAGACGGCAGAGTAACTTGTTTGTATCAGTAAGACAAAGACTCAACTGGTATCAATCAGATGCATTCAGTGGTGCTTCAGCTGCACTAAAATGTACTCAGCTACAGACTTACTTTCCACCCCCGCCTTTTAAAAAATGCTTCCCTCAAGCATTCCACTGGATTTGGCCCTACTTCCTAGAAACCTTAATGTATATGCTTTCTCTTAAAATAAAGCAGATGGATGAGGTACAGCAACACAGAGATCTTTCAGAAGAGCAGGAAAACCAGACACTACTCATGGTGCGGAGTAGAGGGGCCAAGTGACTTAGAAACACAAAGAGCCTACATTAGAAAAGAGCCACTAACTGAAAAGTTTGGGCTTTGTTGTTGTTGTTTTGCTGGAGTTGGAGGGGTTTTTGTTTCAGGTGACTTAATTTTAACCCGTCTTCTCAGTAAAGTAGGAAACCAGTCCTGGTACAGAAAATTAGAATGGTTTGGGTTGGAAGGAACCTTTAAAGATAACCTAGGGCAACCTCTCTCCCATGGGCAGGGATACCTCCCACTACAAGCGGCTGCTCAAAGCCCCAAAGTGACCTTGAACATTTCCAATGACGGGGCATCTACAACTTCTCCAAGCAACATGTTTTGGTGTCTCATCGCTCTCTCTCATTGTAAAAAATGTGGATGAAGATATTAAAGTACAAGAACAATTGAATAACTGGAGATGTTTCTTCCTTAAAAACACGTCACAAATATTGAAGGAAGCATGGCTTTGCAGGGCAGGTTTATGTAGGCTTTAAAAGAGTTGGCTGCATTTTGAGAATATATTACTGCTATGAGTTATAACATATTTTAATATACCAAAACTGACAAAAGGTCAAGTTTTCTCTTGCTTTCTGAGTTTTTTTTAAAGCTGTTTTTTATCTTGTGGACTTTGAACTTAAAACTTTTCAGCAACACTGTGATTTTATTTACTTGTAAGGAATACGACAGAGGCATTCGACCATGACTACAATGACTGTAAGTTACACACGCTCATCCATGTTCTGTATATTGATTTTACAAAATAATCCAAAGTTGACAATAAGTGAACCTTAAGATGAATAAAATATACTAGAATTAAAATAAGATAGTAATGTGGATTGTTCTGCAGCACAATTAAAAGTGATCTGAAGGCCACAAATCTCCGTTTCTCTTTAATTTCCTTTCTTTAAAACTGTGTAACCTTTTCAATAGTGTCTATGTGGATGGGAATATGTAGCTCGAAACTCAAGTCTAGACTATTATCCGGTTTCACAGAACCTGATTATAACTAGAGAGTCCATTTAGTGACAGAAAACAGTAAATGAACAAATCTAGAAAAGTTTCTTTAGCATTTGACTACCCATATAGATGGTTGTATGAGCTTTGTATTTTGTGTTGGTAAAGGTAAGTGGACTCAGTCTTCCACTTGAAATGAAGCACCAGCTGTAAGGAGCCTTTATCTTCTAACTTATACTTTCGAGTGGCTATCGGGGCATAACTTGAAGAGGTCTCTTTGGAGAGGCGAAGCATGTGGGTGTGCAGATGGATGTAAACTTTGCGGTACTCTTACCTGCGGAACAGCCTGCCATAGGAAAGCCTTGTTTCAAAGTCAAATTCTAGGCTCCGAAAAAAAGACCCCATCTCCTCATCAAGAACTAGTCCCAGGCTGAAGGTATGGGCATGAATGGTTCACCTTATCTCAGCTGTAAAATACTTTTATGCATCAACTGTCCTAACCAACAAGGAGGAGACAGTGAAGTTTGAGTGATCCAACTTTGTGAAAAATATGTTTGTCCTGCAAAACATCCCCTCTGCCTTTGTTTTTCAAAAAAGGCTTCTCTTTTTGAGGGTCAAGACTAAGAAAATTCATTTGAGACTCAGGGCATCAATAGCTATGTGGATTTTTTTTCCCTTGGTAACTTCAGGTGTTACTGGCTTTCCTTTTCTGTTTCTTCAATGGGTGGCTGAAAAATGGTAAGCATGCACTGAAGCTTCCAATCCAAACAAGGTATGATATTTGTTCTGTCAACATATTAAGTCTTTCCACAGACAATTTTAAATAAAAAACAATTCTACAAAGTGGCTTTTTCCTCTCAAAATTTTTCATTGTGCTTTTTTTCTGGAGAATAGTGTATTGAGACCTGCAGCATTTCTTTGGTGTCTGTTCTCTTTGATACTAATGACACTTCCCAGTTTTGAAAAAAACTTTTGAAAAGACACTGGTTATAGTTGGAAATGCTGACCTAACTTGAGCAAAATTTACCCAGAGAGGTCTCTGGTGTATTTAATACAACACCTTGGACTCCTTCATGGTGCCCAGGGAAAGTTCAGTGTGCAGCTTATCTCTACTTACTGGTTGACAGCATGATGACACTATGATGACACTAAACAATATCAAAAACACTGACAGAAGTACGAGTAAAGAAAGCATGAGGTATCAACTGTGTACATTAGATCTTCTACAACTATCATTTTAATTCTTCTTCTTGAAAAGAGGATTGCATGTTTGAGCTTACAACTCACAAACCAGCAGATTCTAAATAATATATGTACAAATTATACCATAAAACAAACTTCACAGACACTGCTCACAAATTTAAACAAGCATACACACTGGCAACAAAATGCACAAGAGAAAAAGTTCATTATTCAAGTAAATTACTAGGAAAATCTAGAATGAAGAGAACAGCTCCTCCACCAAGGCCTAAAAATGTCTAAAAAAGTCAGTGTGCCAAGAGTAGACTTCTAAAATGAATAAAACATTTCAGAAAACTATACTCTAGAAAATATCTAACAAAATTAGTTATCGTGAATTAATAGAGTCAACAACAACAAAAAAAGAAAGTCACCCTACAGAATCTGATTTAGTGTTAAGTATCGTATATTCACAGAGCCAATGCTTACAGTTGCTGAAGTATTAATAAGCTTTTAATGTCATCCATATTTTGGATAGGTTGAATACAGTGGATGTATTTTAGAAAATGTTCATTCATTTTCTGCTTGACTTATTTTTCTTATTTGTGTGATTAAAGTGGTAAAAATTACACCATACAAGTAGTATGTATTTGGTTTGGTTTTGTTTGGTTGTTTTGTTGTTTGTTTGGGATTTTTTTAATATGAATTGCAGAAGGATTATATTCCTCTTCTAAGAAGGTACTTGACAGATATGTTTCAAGAATGCTCACTTGTCCCTGAGGATGGTATCTATATCACCTAGTTTCAAACACCCAGCTCACATTGTCTGAATAAGCCCCTGGACGTCTTGCTAAATAAACAGCAGGAGGTAGGTAATTCACATGGTCCAGACTGGAACGTGGCTGGGTGCACAAGGGAGATGGTAAAATTATCCTCTTAAGTGTAAGGTTATTTTTTAAATGGATCTCATCCATTTCCCCAGCCATTAAAATTAGCTCTATTAGTGGCAGACTTTCTTCATTTTGAAGAGCTGAGCAACGCACAGACCATGACCATTCTTCCAACAGTAGATACAAGTCCTTTCCACCTCTCCTTCCAATACTAGAGATATCTTATGAAAATGTTACAGGACGAGCTGTATTATGCTCTGTTTGATATGTTACTGGTTTAAAACCATGTAATGGCTTGCTATGTATTCCAAAATTTTCAGAAATTGTCACGATCAGGAAAGTCAGAAGTATGGAAAAAAGCTACACAAACACATGGTGAGATTTTCCTTTCAAATTAATAATTTCCGAGCAAGAACTTTTTATTTTCAAGGATAGGCTACTTGACCTAGAGCCCACCAGCTTCGGCAGAAGTGCAAAGTGCAGGAAGCAGCAAGAACTGGGACAGGGAGGGAGGGGAAAACAATCCTACCCTGTGTGCTTCTTCCAGAGACCACCGGGCTCTCACCAGTGGAGCACAAGATGCCGAAGCACAGTACAGCTATGGCCTCCACAACATCAAATCTTGGTTGAGGTGAAGTCAAGACCTACATCTAAGTTGCTATATTAACCAGGTCTTCACTTACACTGACAGCAGGAACGTATCACCTTTGAGTTTCTTCTCTGAGTGTGCCTCAAGAAATAATAATCTTTTCTCAACAAAGTAATTGAATTTACCAGAGTTCCTCCAGTGTGCCCTAAATTGTCACAGCTCATTATAGTACTCTGCAGTGTGAAGACAGCTGCTGCCTTTTGTGTTATAGAGAAACCTTTTTAAAAAAGCCTGGCTTTAACAGTCTTCATTCTTGAAAGTTTTCAAAACCCAATGGGATAAAGCTTAGAGCAGCCTGGTCTGATCTCATGGCTGACCTCCTTTGAGCAGGAGCTTGTATTAGAGAGCTCCCAAGCTCCCTCAAAACAAGAAATTATCCTGTGATCAGGTTAAATAACATTCAAACCCAATAATTTTAAAAAGTAATACATACCCCCAGAACTACTTGGTAAGGAAGCTACGCATAACCCTATAAAGAACACCCAAATACTAGACTTTGAGTATAAGTTCAAATTACAAAATAGTACAAAAATTATTAAATCAAAACTTTTCCTTAAAGCCAACTTAACTGTTCAGCATGGTCCACAAATGCCTTTACTGTAAGATAACTAAAATATTTAAGCTTGTAGAAGTGAGTAATTTTAATACACAAAGTGAAAAATCTACTAAACAGATTTCTGCACACAACTTTTAATGAAAACTCAGTGAAGGAACATGAACTAGCAGCAAGATTTTTGTTTTTTCTTTGTTGTACAGCATTGGATTTACATGCAGCATTATTAAATGGTAAGCTATCTAGACAATAACATATCAAGGATATAAACATCATTTAAAATAAGTCAATTTTCACTAAGGCAACGAATCAAAATGCCCTATTAAAAACTTGTTTGAATACAAAAATAGGAATTTTAATGAACAAGCAAACACACAAATATATATTGTCTGATCAAAACATTATGTAATAGAATTCCAAGTTTACGTATTACAAGAAAAAACGAGGTAACAGGTTCAAGTCACAGTTAACAGAAAACTGAAGACTTTCGAGATTTATCCCAGAAGAATCCTCTTACATTTTGCTTCTGAAAGTGTCTTTTATCAGCTTCATAAGGTGCCAAAAATGGAATAAAGCTTGCTATAAACAAATGTATTCTTTTCAGGGGTGAAGGAGCAAGTTCGCCAAACAGTTACCAAAAAGCCCCAAGCAGCAGCTGCAGACTTCACCAGATACACTATTCAGGTTTAATATTTGAACTATATTCTAGGGTTAAATAAGCTTAGTATAGTATTTCTTTGGGTTTATTCAGACGAGGAATTGCATACTATGCACCATCAGGATTGAAACTTTTATTTAAAAGCCAGTCACATCAGAAGTAATTAAAAAATTTTAGCAGCTTTTTTTTTGCCAAACCCATTTTATGATCAACAGTTTTCAGTTGGAAAAAAAAACACCCACAAAGAATACGGAAAATATTTTTTAAACAACAAAGACGTTTGAGTAAACTAAAATTTACTTAAGAATGAGAAGACATACTTTTTAGTCGTAATTATTTTAAACATTAGATTTGATTACCTAGCTTCTGTTAGAAAAAAGCCTTCCTGGACTAGCTATCTTTCATAAAAAGGACCATCAGTGCCTCAGCCAAGATTTTTAGAAATTCTAATGCCGGGCTTAGGCTACATTTTATTTTAATTTGTTCTGACAACATTTACTCATGAGAGCAGTGCTCAGGCTATAGTATATTATAGGATGTGGGAGTTCCCAAGTAATATTGCTTCATAATTCAATACTAACCATGATAAATAGTTTAAAGAGTCAAGATCTTTAATTACAAGAGTTTATCTTCTGTGCAAGGCTGGTAACTGTTCAATATCCTTATCTCTCAAGCAGTTGACTAGTGGTGCACTGCTTGTGAACAGCATTAGGACTTCCCAGATGAGGATAAATTGAAGCAACTAGACTTCCGCTCTATTATGCTCATGGCATATGAACAGAATTTTAGACATATACTGGAAAATGTTCATTTCAATACTCACGATTATTTACTGAAATAATAAGAAATTTGAGTTCTAAAACCAAAAATCTGGTGACTTAAGTAATGCTAGTTTTCATTTTTTGGGTTTAAGTGGTCAGAAGATAACTATAAATACCAAAGTAGTCTACACCGATGCTGCTGGAATAACAGGCCCCAACTTCTGACACTAAGACATAAAAAGCGCAGAGAACGCTTGCAGAAGAGAATCTATCTGGCCAGTGAGGATGTGTTATAAAAAAATCAAATTGCACATTTTTTGGGTGTGCAGATTAGAAGTGACAAGTAGTAAGACGTAGACTAAAGCACAACCTCCATACGTGTGATTTCTGACCTTGTTAACTCCTGTCAGACCCTTCCAGTTCATACAAAGACATGAAAACCTCTGACCTATATCGCCGTTTTGACAGCAGCCCCCTTCTTCAAGCCTTTACCCCTGTCGTCTGCTGCAGAGACGCCTGTGCTCGGCCCAGCTTGCCGATCCTCTGGGCAGCAAGGCGGCTCCCACCCTACCAGCCACCCTCGCCACCTCATCCTGCCCGTGATGCTCCAACACCTGCCCCACAGCTGCTGCGGCTCCTGCCGTGCAGCCCCACACCTGCCTCCCTGGTGCTCCAGCCTGCACTGAGGACCACTCCTTCTGGTCCTTCACAGAACAAGCGCATGCTGCCCGCGCCAGCGCAGGACATAGCTTTCCTATTTATGGAAGAAATGAACTTGCAATGGTAGTGTTTTTTTCAGTGAAGCATAGCCGGTGACTTTCATGTCCCTACAGCTGAGCTCACTGGAGGAAAGACCACGACGCCCTTTCTTTCAAAAAGCACCTAGCAACTGACCAACAGCTCCTGAAGTCAAGGCAAATATGTAAAAAGCATTGCCAAGCACAAGACAACCCTAAAATGCCCTTCCAGCGCTACCCTCCTCACCCGGAAGCACTGGCTAAAGTTCACCTTTGCTGAAACGCAGGGTGCAGGAGGAAGAGGCTCCGTGATCAGCAGGAGTTATCAGGGTGCAGAAGGAAACTCTTCTCCATCACACACGGAGTGCCATCAACACTCAGCGTCTTCAGACAGGCAGGGAATAAGGACGACCACAATCCCCTTCTGTACCCCAACACGTGAAAAGCCCAGAGTCTCCAGTGATCGGGCTGTAAGGTTTTTCTTGTTTTGTTTTGGTTTTTTTAGAATTTTTTTTCGTTTAAATCAGGGCAAGCAGACTGTCTACAGAGAGCACCCTTTCAGCCAGCACAAGCTGCTAGGTATGTCTACCTAGTTCCCAACTGAGTATTATAAAATGCCCCTACAAAAACATGCCTATTTACCCAGGACTAACACAATCCCAGAGACTTAACCTTCCATCTCTTTCATGCATGTGTTTCATGCATCTTTTTTTATAATAAATAAATAATTTTTATTTACTTATAACAAAAACCTTATCTAGTCCAAAAATCAATTTATTTCAAAGGGTTAAAAAAAATTGCATTTTCTTCAGTAACAGATCACTAACAAATCTGAAGCTACCATTAAGACAAGACAAAACTCTGGTCTTTTGAGAATCATCATGGGAAATGACTTTCAAAGAGCAGAGTTATTGTCGGAAGACCATTTCTACCTAGTGGTATTTAACAGGTCAAAAAACTAAAACCAGGCACTCGCACTGCATCCATGAAGTAGATAGAAAAATGTGAAGCATGTAAAAGTTTTGTAACCTCTATTCTAGACCATCAAATATTACAACTGGGTAGTTTCAAAACATATCTTCAGTCATGCTTAATGCAGAGCAAAGAGTAGTTACTATATTGGCATACCAGAAAACATATTTACAGATGCAGAATGACAGATAAGATCTTGCAGCTATCATTTAAAACAAACAAACAAACAACACTACTCACATGTGGACTTTATCACAACTCCTTTTCACAAAAATACTGGTAAACAGTTTAAATGAACTCATTACAGAACACTGATAGATGTGCAACATTTATAATACTCCTTCAACATGCACATAGCACTCTTACAAAGCACCATTTCTTCTAAAACATATAATAGATGCACTGGTGACAGTTGAAGTAGAAAAATAAACACAGTCACTCTGTTAAAAAACTAGTGCAAAAGTATAATTTTTTCTGATTTGAAAATGTCTATTTTTTTCCAGATACGTTTAATAGTATTAATCTCTTACAAAAAACATGAAGTCCTGCACAATTTCAATTCCATTGTTGCTCATTCTGAATTGCATAACATATCTGACATCCTAGTATTCCCCAGCCTTTGATCAAGAGATCTCAAGCTCTATTTAAAGTGAATTAGACAATGTTTAAAAAAATAAATCTAGTATTTCTAGTTCAAAGTTTACTAAATGTTTCTGTTACTCTTCATGGTCTCAATACATTATATGTTTTACTGAGTGACCCATTTACAAACATTTCTAATAGGCAAGCTGTATCTGTCAACTCATTATTTGTATCATTAAATAAAAAGACCTAGCTTTCTTAAAGAACAATAGAGCACAGCATTTCTAGTGCAACAAATTAGAACTCAGTCTGAAACAGAACGTTTCTCTCACATTTCAAAAAAAAGTTGAAAAATGCTTTCAACTGTCAGAGAACTGTTCAATTAAAGGCTGCTTTAAACTTCATAATCCAGAAGTGTTGTAAGAGTCCCTTTTCTTCCAACAACTTGTCAATGAATGGCTGACATCCCGTCCTATCAGTCACTTAAAGAATGTGTGCAAAATAATTTAATTGGAATATTCTATGAAGTAGTCAATTTTACTAAGACCTCAGCCATTGAAATAATGCTTCCTGTTAAAGGGACACCTGCACTCACCAGTATTCAAGGGCTCACATTAAGCTCATTAAACTATAAGGTAACGTCCCCCCAAATCTTATTGCAAGAGATTTTCTCACACATGTTTGTGGGTTTTTTTTTTCTTAAAACAAAGATTATATTGCAAATCTAATAGCCGGTCCAGCTTTTTGGGGAGGGGGGGACGGAGCGCAGGGAGCTGGGTTTGTTTTGTTTTGTTTTCACACAATATGGGAGAAGGTCCCTTTAACAAGGAAGGAAACAGGTATCACTTAATCAGGATGTGGGAATGGAATCTGTACCTATGGGTAAATGGCAATGCGTTCTGGGTTGGTTCAGCCCTTGGTTCTGAGTTCTGCGTCACTTCTGGCGTCACTCTCTCGTCATCTGTCCCATTAATACTTTCCGGCGTCAAAGGAGATTGAATATCCCCTCCAGCTGATTCCTTAAGTAAAACAAAGAACACATTAAAATTACAAACCGATCTGCTCAGGGAGGCTATGTTCACGTAACTACTAACATTAATTCTTAAATGATACACAAATTTTAGGTGGTATTAATGTGAGGCTCGGATTCCCAGCATCCCTCATGGTCATATTTCATCATGTGAATTGACTTTAGAAGTATATTACCATAACATTCATGTTATCCTGTACAAAACACAACTGACCTATGAATTGTTTGCAAATATCCAGCCTCCTGCTTATTACAAACCTCTTTCTCTTACCTGGTATCACACTCACCCCTCATCCCACTTCACAGAGGGTGACAAGTGACACCCAGGACTCTTCTCTCTTATTTTCTAACATGGTGAAGCAAACAATTCTGCTATTTGTTTCAAAATCTAGCTTTCATATTGTTTATTAACCAAAGCAAACAGTGGAAAGGCCATTGGTGGTGCATTCGGAGTTTCACACATGAGCCATCTGGAAAGAACGCTTGCTCAGCAGAGTCCTAGCAAAGCTTCCGTAGGCACGTTAGCCTGGCCTAGCTCTTGCTGGTCATGGTATTATCTGGGAAAGAGAATACTCCAGCTACACCCAGGCAACTTCTGCTACTGCTAGGTAAACAAACACCTGAGAAACTTAACGGCTGCCTCCCAGCAGAAGGCACTTTTAGGCGGGTTTAATCACCCTTCATCACGTCAACACGTGCATTTGTGTTTTGGCCAGCAAACACTATTTGCTAATTTCTAGTCATGGAAAAGCATTTTTGATTTATAAAAAAGTATGCCCTTGTAGCCCACATCCTAAGCTAGAACATTATAGGCTTTTCAGTCACTGTATGTGGTTTAATTTTAGTATTTTCTTTCTTATTATATTCTTTTACAAGTAATGATTCCTGCAGGAGATAAGCGAGTCATATAAGCTAAGTAGCTCATCTAGATTTTAAAGTGTCTTAGCAGGCTTTTAGTAATCAAGTGGTAACATTTAAGACAGAAGAGTCTCGTGAATAGAGCTCAATGGATGTCATGGAGGGGGGTACCCAGCAGAAGACTGGTTGAATTACAGTATTTCCAAAAGCTAAGCGTCCTATGGCCACATAGCCTTTGGCCATCTGTATAGGGAACACATAAATCTGATATTTAATGTTATTAAATTGAAACATGAGCACAGTCTCTGGAAGGCTAGCAGGTCCCCTTCCCAGCTCTTTGGCATTCTGCATGGGAAGCTGAAGAACAGCAATCGCAGAAGGAATTGCAAAGTGTCTGAAGATGGCTGTGATCTCAACAAGTCAGGGTTTAATTTTGAGCCCCCACTTGTAGCCTTTAACTAGTTTACAACTAAAAGGTTTTCTGCAAGCCAATACTGAAACTGTTTCTCCATGTATAGAAAATGTTGTCTTTGACACTTGATAGAAAAACTCAGTTCTTTTAAAGAAAGTAAGATGTGGCTGTCATCATGACCTTCCATACCTTTCTGGTGTCCATTAACCAAAAATATTGTTGTTCAACATTTTCATTCCACTTTAAATTACATTAAGCATTTGCAGCACAATTGTCAAAATTTTGCTTTTATTCTGCCATATTTCTGACATAGCGAGAGAAATGTATCTCACTCTACAACTTGAATTAGTGGGTGATAGGACATTTTAATACTGACTTAAATTGCTATTATATTTAGCATTCATCAAGTAATACAATGCACATGCACTAGTGTCTCCATTCTGCATCTTCTTATTAAATTCCTACTGATTAAAAAAGCAGAAATAATTAGCTTACACAGATTTAATTCCACAGATATAAACTGTTATTTATAATATAAATGTAATTTTTTAATTACATGAATGCAAATTGGTACCTGTTTTCAGGAAGAATCTTGTTATTTTACACTCAAAACTATTAAATGTTAATACTTCCAAAGTCAAAATTAAATCTTGATTTTTACAGAACAATTTTACTGAACTGAAACTGAATTGAAAATAATTGTGAAAGGAGAACAGAGCTGGCAAGATAATCAGGGAAATGAATTATTTTATACATATTATATGGTTTTGCCTACTATTATCCTCTGATTTGAGAAATAGTTTCCACTGACATTAAATGAAAGCCCTTATGGACCTGTGAGTTTCTCTTTTATTTCCTCCTCTTCCCAAACTACACTAGATATTCTAAAAAATATGTACCCTACAAAAGCTGGAACACTTGTATCTTTAAGCTAAAATTCCTACAACACTATTATTAGATACATAAAGCCAAAGTCTACCTATTAAAATGTTTTAAGTGTGGCTGCATAAAAATTATTTCAGTAGAAGAAAAACAAATGTACAAGTTCCATCTAGGCTTACTTTTCAGTAAGCACTTTCATAGACTTCTAATGTGAATGAAATTAAAGCGACAAAAATGAATGCAAATGAACATCACAGTCTATGTAATACGTAAAGGTTCACTGCCTGCAAATTCATGAGGGGATGCTTTTGTATGTACAAAAGAAGCATCAGATCCTAGTATGTATTTCTTCCACCAATAATGCACCTTAACCAGTGCTCTCACATACTCCTAACTATCCCTGCCCGATAAATAATTTATTTGCAGTAAGCTATAATGAAGCTGGCTATGAATAAAGCACCACAGACAACAGAAAAAGCCACTTACACTTAGAAAAGTTTTTACAAATGTTTACAAACAATATGTTCCTATTTTACATAATCAGAGAGATTAAAAGAATTTTAGAAACATTTTGGTGAGATGTTCATATGTAATTAAGTTTTTATTTCATATCATTACAGCTTCACACATCCACTCCAGACTTTACAGAGTTTGGAAGAAATTGTCGTCAGCTTAAAAAGAGATTTTCACCCTTCCTTTCTAGCTGGAAGAGAAGGTTAGCTCTAACATTCAACTGTATCGACACTATATGGAAAAAACAGTGCTTAAATCAAAATGGCAAGTCTTCTTGTAAATGAATGGTTTATGTTAAGGCCAAATATTTCCCACTCATGATAGCTACAAATACGTATTTCATGCATTTGAGAAGAAAGAATTAACAGCTCTCCTGTGGTATAAAACCACTATTGTGTCATGTATTGGTTTCTGCAGGATACTGAACTTTAAGTCACTTATCATTCCTGGACTTACACATGGACTGAGGATTAGTATTTTTCTACATGACACGTAAATGAGAGAGTCTGACTCAGGTATATTTTGCTATTCAAGAGTTTGTCGGAGATCTGCACTCTCTAAAGGAGCTCTGGCCCTACTAATGAGTACGCAGGACTCTGGTGGTGCCAAGCAATATAAAAATGACAGTGCCTATAGTATATAAACTAAACATAACAGAGGGTAATTCATCAAACGATGCCTTGAATTTCAAAATCTTATAAACAAAATGTATGCACTCACGGAACTGTCTTTAAAGTAAAACAAGCAGGCTTCAGAGTACAGATCAAGCCACCTTTTAATGGTGATTAAATACAGAACAGAAGAAAAGGAGGAGTAGGCAGTTCTGAAATAATGAACATACCGAATGAATTCCAGCTTGTTTTCTTATTAAATATTATACTGTTTTCTCCTGAAGTATTCCATACACTTCCCTGGCATTGCTGTTCCTCATAGTGATTCTCTGTTCCGTACTGACTGGCAATGACATGAGCCTGCCAGCTACTGATTCAGATACCATGGCACATGTGAAACATTTGTTTCAGTATAGAAATTCACATAACATCCCAGAAAGTTACTTTTTCCACAAGCTTTATAAGTAGTTTTGTACTTCTACAAAGAAAAAAGCCAACGGGTAAATAAACCATGACCATTTTGCCAAAACCAACCCATTCCTTGCACTAAAAAACGTGATTCTAAAGCTTTTCAGGCACAGGCAATAGCTATTCCTAGTAGTCTGCATAGGAGGGGCTGGAAACACAGACAAGACTATTTTTAGTAAATTACCACGCAATTTCAGAAATTAACAGAGGTCTTAATCTGAACTGACTGGGTTCAAAAGAAATATCTGAGGACAGATTCTTGCTTAGAGAAAAAGAACTGAGGTTCAGACTCCAGTGAGTTGTAAGACGGATAGGGTGAGACTGCAAACCACACAAACTGCTCTGTTTCTGCACTTGAACCTAATTCAGGTTCACTTAAAAGAGAGAAAAAAAAAAAAAAAAAAGGTTGGGGTGAGGGGGATAGTGAACTCCAGATTGAAGTGTTGCTCTCTCAGTGCATAGGCAAGCTTGTAACTGAAAACAGACCATGGGTGGCTTGTCGCTGTAAGATCCATGAGTTTTTAAGATGAGCAAAATAAGTCCCTTTGTTAAAAGAGCAGTCTGGGCAGCAGGTGAGCCAGTATTTAGTTTTATATAAACAAGGTAAGAGCATTGCAAAGCTTTACTACCTAAGGCTGAGTTAAAGGGACACCAGATGGGGTACCTGTGTGCATAGGTGGTCTCGGAAGTACCAAAATAGTCAGCTTCTTTCTAGACTGAAGCCCCCAGATACACCAGATATAGATAAAGTCTGTGTTATTACATGTATCCATCATAATACAGATGGACCAAAAGTACAAGTTCTCTGACACAGAAACAATGCTTTCCTCTTCATTTCAAGAAAGCACCGTGCACCCAGTCGGACTTAAACCAAACAAAGCAGCCTATCTCCCGTGTCGTTTGTTGGTCCAGGGCACTCTTTCTCTATGAACGAGTTAAGCTCTTTCTACAGACAAGATAAACGGTGATTTTTTATATTATCTGATATTCTGGGAAATTAGAGCAAAGCCTGCTGGTAAATAAGAGGAGAACAGGCAGTATTAAAGAAACAGTAAAAATGAAGAGTTTAAAATTAGCAGCAGCATAGCTTAAGGGAAAAGGAACTCCTGCTATTAAGTAATTGCAAACACGGCTATATGTTGTTTTCTTTCTCCTACATGTCTCACGCACAAAAAAGCTGAAGAATACATGCCACCAGATGAAACAGTATATTAAAAAAATACTCAACACAGAACTACTACTTCCAGGCCACTGAGGCACTTTTCTGGTGGAAGTATCTAGCCAAGTAGTACCAACACTTTGCTAAAGCTCGTAACACCTTAGAGAAGCAGCCTAACTTCAGTGGACTTTAGATAAGATTCTTCTTAAGTTTTAACCTGGCTAACTCTAGTAAGTACTCAAACTACAAATACATATTCTATTTCTGAGATATTTCTGTTGTTATCTCTTGCTTTCTCTTTCTTCTTAGTTTCAAACAAGCTTTTACAGGACATTCAGAATTGAAACTGTAGTATTTGCAGGGTTACATCAAAGAATAGTGAACAGCAAATACCATGTGCAAACTTTTATTACACTAGTTGTGGAGATATTTTAATAAAGATTCAATCTGTAGGGACATATCTAATGCAGAAAAAAGCACATGTACTTTTTCTTTTTTAGAACTGTGTAGCAGAGAGGCTTGGCAATGTACCACATCTGGTACTTTAATCATCTTGTAAATAATAAGGGCATTTTTTAAAGTAGCACCAAGAGAAATATAACATTTTAAGTTTGACATGTATTTGGCTGTTTTCCAGTTTTGATATGCAATATTTTTCTACCTATTACTAATTTTATGCAGAAGGATGTCTGCAAGTCCAAGACAGCAAAGGGATTGACACTTGCAGCTAACTCTGTTACCATTATAGAGCTCATTACTCACATGCTACCTCCCAATGCCTGTCTTGTCAAAGCTTCCTAAAAAAGCCAGGTTCCTCAGAAGCCTTGACCGGCCACTGAAAATGTCTCCTTCCTCTTTTACTCTCCCCATCTGCAAAGGATCGCTATGCAGAAGAGAAAGAAGAGCTGTAAAACTATGGAGAAAGGCAACACTCAAATTACTCGCCTTGCATCCACTATCAGGCAGATGATCAAAATGACAGCAAGTGCTCCTTCGAATGTCTCTAGGGTCCCACCTTCCCTTTCCACTACGAAGCACCCATCTTCCCCCTAGTCATACATCTCTTTGAATGAGCCCCAGCGCCATGGGAGCGCTGCAGTTTGCCATGAAGCCATCACTCCTCATCTGCTCCAAACTCCGGAGTTCCTGATTCAACTCCCTTCTCTCGGGGGAACTAACGAGAAGCACTAAGTATGTGAAGACTATTACGCTGATGTGTCAGCACTTGCGCTAACTGTATCTTTCAGAATAATATGCTAACTTATCAACACAGCAAAAAGCCAAGAGATGAAAAGTAAGGCCTGAATAGGAAATTATTCCTAAGTGTGCAGTAATTAAATTGCAGCTCTCAATGTGCATTATAGAATCGCTCAAGGTAACAGTTCTGTAACTGCCTACAGTATAAAATGTTAGGTTCCAAGTATAAAAAGAAATCTGTACATGAAAATGAACAATATTAATAGCTCATATAGTTTAAGAGAAACCCTGGGCAGCTGCTAGACTAAAGCATCTTGTCTCTCAGTGAGTAGTTCAAATTTATGTCCAAACCAAATAATAAGTCACTCCATTTGACGGCGTCAGATTTGACTTCTGAGTTCAGAGTATTAGTCAATATGTCAAAAGAGAAGTAGAGTAATTGTTTTGCCTATAGCATTGACTAACTGGAGGCCTGGCTGAAGCACTTCACTGTTTCTAAAGCCAAGTGTATATTAGGTTATAATTTTGAAATATCTACTTTCATTATCTCCATGCTTATTTGTGGAATTTATCAGAAATTTAGAGACAGTCAAGAAAACGAATAAAAAAAGACTGCCTTTTTTTTCTCCTGTTACAGTAGAGCAGTTTCCCATTAATAGCAAAAGCCAACACTTGGGCAAAATGCCTACCAGGAAAACAACATGGAGTTGGTTCACTATGTATATTCTTGTGGTTTCCACTGACTTCTCTTGGAAGAACACCAGATGTAGCTTTCTGGTAGCAATAAAACTGTTCGTACAGCATGGTGCAATGTGCCTGCCATCCTTGTTCTGTCAAAGAACAGGAGCATAGTACAGCACAAAGCACCTAAGAGATGCACTAAGTCAACGAATGAAGACTCCCCATACAAGAAAGACTCAGCTGCATTAATCCTACTCAACTCAGGAGCCTCTGCTGTAGTTTTAAAGCTGCTTCATCCTCCAAGAGAAGGAATTACCTTTGCCTTCAGTATTGCTTAAAACAAAGCAAGTAGCTACACACAGGGCCAGAAACACCGGGTAGGGCAGGAGTGGAGGGGCATTGCCTTGTGCAACTTCTTTTTTCAAAGCAAATTCAAAGTATTCATTTTCAAGTACATTAATTTTAGGCATGACTCATGTAAATGTGACTATATTAATCTATCCTCCTGTTATGCCTATATTAACCCAGCTCATGTTTTGAGATACCTTTTATAAACTCTTCTTTTACATCATGGCCTACTGTAATAAAACTCCAGAACCACCATGTGAATCTGTCATCTTCCTTCAACACATTTCACAAGTGAATACTACACAGCAGGAAGTAGGTAAAAATAGTTTGCTGGTTTAACTTTGATTTTTGTTGCAATGATTCTTCTATACAAGTCCTTTACAGTGCACCACCTGAAGTTTCATAGATAAAATACGAAAAAACACAAAAGGTATTTACCATAGATTTACTTCTATAACTGCTCACTATGTTTACTTGTTTTCTGGTGAAAGCTCAAAGAAAGGAATGAGAATAAACAAATGGCCCATTTTATTTTAAAGCAAGTCCCTTTGAAACATCTCTAGTGTATGTTAAACATATTCTTAGACTTCTTGACACCTATAGCTGACTGCTGAGAGGATTCAGGCTAACTGGGAAGTACCCAGTTTATTTTTAATACAATGTATGTGTAAGATACAATACAGTAAGTAGCGCAGATATTAAGTAAGTAACTAAGTAAGACTCACTTGAGAGGGTGTACTTGTTAGCTCCATCTTTTCTTGGGATTTTTCCTTTGCTAGTCGTGCAGCTTCCTTGAATTCCTGAAATTTTTCAGCAAACTGAGGGTACGTATGTTAAAAAAAAAAGGAAAAAGAGAAAGAGTAGGCATGAAGTAGTACATTACATGCGGAACAGAATGCTGTACTTAACATTTTACAAAGTCAAATTCCGTCAGTAGAATTTTCAAATTTTTCTTGTTATTGGATACTCATTCAAATGAGTCATACAATGATATACCTTTCAGACATAATGCACACTGTTTATGTGTCATGAAAATTATGATGCAACAAAGTTTGATCTGTTGCTGATAGTATTAAAAAAACCTCACCTCAGAAATTGCTAATAATAGCGACAAGCTGCCTTACACAGCTGCTTTCAGATTCAGGTTTTACTCTCCTCCTTACAACAAATGAACTGGTTCTGAAGCCTAGTGCGGTCACTATTAGCCTCGAGCTTTCTGTGGGCTTCATTCTTTCATGATTAAACAATACTGATTTCTTCCCAAATTTTGCAGCTTTTATAATTTCAATAGCTAATTAGGAAAGCAGCAGTGGGAATACTGAGTCAAGTTAACTTCTTGATTGTTCATTGACATCAATCAAGTTAGAGAACAAATTCACTGAACTCAACATTTGCGTATGTGAACACCAAATTCAAGAATTGCACATTGAACTACGACATGAAGTGTGATTTCTACGCTACATTTACCTCTTCCAAAAAATAGCTAAAGCAGCAATTGAGAAATGCATGCACCCTTAAACTTGAGAGATTAAATCGATTTATTAAGAATAGGGCCTAGTTTCTCTGGCTAGAGAAAAATTTGGCTTCACAGATCTCAGCTTGACACTACACTAATTGCTATGGTAGCCAAGCATTTGGGTTTGTTTCCTGCTGCTTTTCGACAGAACGTTATCTTCTTATGATCAGCTTAAGACTGAAATAATTCCGCAGAAAATCTGGAAGCATCACCAACTGCTTCTAAATCTTTCTGGCAGCAGTATACAAAAAAATTGTTTTGCACTGCCTGTATTTAGAAGGGACGAAAGCTACCCTTTGTGTGATACAATCTCCTCAAGTATTTTCAATCAGAACTTCACTTACTATGCAAGACCTAAAAAACATTATTGTCTTTAAACTTCTTCTGCTGGTAGGCTATTAGTATTTGAGGAAATATCATTTCTCTCCACTTGTATCCTATATTTCACCTGTCAGGTTATCTAAAAGAATACGTTTCCTGAAAGTAGAAGGAGAAAAAAAGATACCACACACTGAAAGTCTAATTAGAGTCAAAACAAGTGTCAGAATAGATGACAAAATTGGCAACAGATCACCAGAACTAGATGATACTTATTTAAGACTTGTACATGGACCACAAAATCTGATGGGCAACCTATTATTTAAATCAGCTTTAAGACCAGAGGACTGCTAAACAGAAAATATGATGCTGAGGTTTAGAATAAATGTCTGAAGACATGCAAAGCAGTAAATATAATCTACTGTATCACAGTGGTAGAAACCGTAAAAAAACACATAATAAGACAGATAAATAGATAACATTCTAAGAAAGTGCCAAAAGGCAAATCCAGTGGAAATTTTCACAAATTTACTAGAATTCCTTGAGATAGTCAGGTGATGGATAATAGCAATCTCTTAATAAAATTCCTGAACAACAAACATGAGATCTCATGGTATGAAAGGAAAGGTGCTCTGGAGGATCCATATATTAAGGAAAAGATGAAAAAATATGCGGGGAGACTACAAGAGGCTCCTACAAGTATCTGCCATGGCAGTTCTGCCATTTAGCATGCTCTTTAGCTACATGGAATAAACCAGGTCAGCTAATTCAAAGGCAGCAAACCTGAAAAGGAATATTTCTCCTCATACATCAGGATCCTATCAAAAGTACAGACATTCTGAATGAGAAAGTCATCTCATTTTTTTCTGAAAATCATGAGACATTCTGTTCCTCCTACTGCAGTAGCAAGAGAGTGTCTGCTAGCAAATCCTGAATGATCTTTCAGGTGTCACTGACTTCTGACGAAAAAATCTTGAGACGAATTTGTGATCCAACATATTGAGAAAAGGTCTAATGAAAATAAAAATAAATAAATGTTTAATTAATTTTCTTCTACACTGTTTGTATGTGAAGTAGATTAGAGCACCATTATTTTTCTATCAGATATTCTCACTCCACCAATTCTGAGTCACAATAATTGTACAGAAAGAGGTTACTGCTGTTGCACTCTACCCTAGTGATTAGTTTAGGAGGACAAAGGCACATGAACCAAAAAGAAATAGTCTAAAAGTCAAACATTTACTAGAAGCCAAGCAGACAACGATCTGAGAATAAACAGTTTATTCTGTCTGCTCTGATTACTTGCTTCATTAGCCTGCTGAAATTAGTCAAAGACTAGACTAAGTTTTTTGTGGTCACAGTCTGCCTTTTGTTCTGTGGAACCTGAAATATTTTATTGGGGCCCAGAGACACGATTGCAAAACAAATTACATGCAAAAGGGCTGTTCACTTAAAGACTTTGATAAACCAAATAGAGAAAAGAAGTTCCAGAATCAGTTTTTAAGACAGCTTCTAGAAGCAACCTGTTTCTGAAGAAAATCCATACATACAGTTTATTTGTTAGCCCTATTACTAACATTCAGTAGTACCTTGAGCCCTAAATTAGATTTCATGTCCTACGGTGCGAGGTGTACCAAAGAGTGCCCTGGTAAACCTGACTACAATACCAATGCACAGAAGTGATAGTTTGTAATCTGAGCAGAGAGGCAAGACAAGAAAGAGAATATAATGTGATTTCTCAAAGCTGCACAGAAGACACAGGGTTTCTAATTCAGCTTTTCTGATTCCAAGACCAACATATCTACCAACTCCAGTGACTGAATATGCACCACATAGTAGAAAAGTGAAAATAAATGTGGCTTAAAAGACAAAAATTCATCTACATACTACCAACAAATTTTTTTCTAGGAGATCTAAATACAGAAGAAACACTAAATTGTCTACTCCTTTAAATTCTATCATGAAAAACTGTAATGGAAGAACAACTCTAAAAACAGAGAAACCTAGCAAATGAATTAGAAAACATTAACAACATATGCTGTGATAGCTTAATTTTCCCTCCTTTCAGGTATTACACTTTATCTTGTCTTTTTACATTATAAGGATCAATACAGAACACTTTTTGTAAATTATTTTTAAATAGCAACAATAGTGAGCATTGAGTCAAGATACAATGAGCAGGAATCAAATATTCTTAAGCTGCTGGACTAGCTGAATAGTTGCCACTGGTCATACTTACTTTTGAAAGGTGATGTTCAGATGAGAATCCCAAGCCATAGACTGTATTCGCTCTGCTGTCTGCCCACTGGCCAAACTTCTGGGATGTTTTAGTAAATGTCATGTTGGGGGTGATAGTGCTATTGATTATTGCCTGAAAAAAGTAATAGTTGTAAAAAAGGGGTTTTGTGAGCTTGATTTTTTTTTTTTAAAGACTACTCATAATTGAAAATGCTAATATTGTAGTCAGGTATCTGCATACACTGAGTGAGACGCACTGAGAACTAAGCAACAGCTTTCTAATTCAATCACAGCTAAAATCACAAGAGTATTTTCGCATACATTTTATGTAAAAGAAGCAAAAGCCGGGGGCTGTGGGGACACACACCTGTTTGCAATTGCAAGCAGTCATTTACTAGTTAGCAAGACTAAAAAAGTCTTTTAAAGCATCTGCATAGGCTAATGAGATCAGAATGGAAGAACTAGCAAAGTCATTTTTTTGTCTCACAAGTGTATTTCTTCGTCCCCTAAGGCAGCGCTTCTCAGGCTCCACTGTAAGCCTTTTGCCATTCCCCTCATGCCCATTGCATATGTGATTCTAACTGGAAAACATGCAATAGAACAAGAGGCACAATTTGGTTTTAAGTCTCTGTATTTCTAGAATCTGGTTTTTCTTTTATACACACACAAGCATGCCTAACAGTGACAGGGTCATACACCAACTACAGAAAAAGAGCTACTCTTAAAATATTTTTTCTTCTCTAGTTCTTGTTACATGCAGGATGGAAAAAGCACATCCTCCAGCATAAAACTGTAAACAAAAAATACAACTACTAAATAATATGCTGTTTCCACTAAAAGCAACTAAAGTTTTATCATGCATTTCAACGGTATTTCTATCTCATTTAGGTTTGTGTAACATATTCTAAACTGGATATGGAATTGTCCAGCTGACTTAAAGTATGTCAGGATAAAGTCTTATAGTGACACCAACGGGTTCCATTTAACTAAAAATCTGATGGCTGGTACGGTTTATAACCAGCCAACATGAACGAGAAAGACTAGCCATAAACCATAAGATACGTGTATCTAAAGGGAAATGCAGGCATGCTTTCTCAACTGTCTGGTGCTACTAAGAGTTTCTGTCACATTTGTCAAATAATTCACAGCCCTTTTCATGAATCATTGGTGCTTTATAACACCCACGTGAAAGAGAACATCCTTAGAAGTTCCCAGAAAATAGCACACACTGTGAGCAGAACAATTCAGCAAGAATCTTCCTTACATGCCAGTTACTGTGCTCCAAAGGTTATTGTCAGTATGTGTCCTGCTGCAATTGTCTTACGATACCAACTTGGGAATCTTTTGAATATCAGTGTGCATGTTTCCTTGCTTCCACAAAACCAGAACCCCTACCTTACCCCAGCAGGTTAAAACCAGTGATTGCTGAAGAATCCTAGTGCAGCAACAAAATGCCATCTTCTCTGTCATAAATAATGACATCTTTATTTTACTCTTTGAATAGCAGGAACTGTACAGATGTGTAGAGAATAACAGTGTTTTCTCAGGATGGTGACAGTGAGAAACTTCAACATCACAGAGACCAAGTACTGACCTCCCAAGCCTAAGATCATCTGGAAGTCAAAATCAGTCTATACTATGTGTGCGCGATGGCCTTCTGGGTAGATATTAAAATGAGCAGTTAGGGAGTTTACTTAGCACCTTTTACTTTTGCTGAGATTTGAGTAGCACTAGAGCATAGCCACCATCAACATAAAATTTTCTCTGAATTCTAAAGGGCAAGTTTGAAAAATTTACAGCTGAGCAGCCAGCTAAGCTAACTAACAGCTCCCATGTGTGTATGGCAAGTCTCAGATGAACTGGCAGAGAAAAGTACTGCAATAAAGTTCAGAAGAAAGCATTGTATTGCAACATGTAGAAAGACAAGCAAAGATACTGCAGCACAGATGAATTTAACAAAATTTGCAGCTTCTGAAGTAGCTTGGGTAGCTCCACTATACTTGCACTAAACCAGAAGAGCAAATCTGAATGTAGTTGGGGATATCAAACACACAGTTCTCTCTGATAGCCTTTGCCTCAAAATGCAAGTTTTGGCTGCCATTTGTGAACAAGTCTTGGAAAATTATGGAATGCTTGAAGGCTTACATTTGACCCAACAAGCTTCATCAGGTCAAGGACAGGATTTGCTGTGTGATCAGATGCTAGAGAACCACCTCCAGCACCAAATGTCCACAAAATGTCTTCTCAGATTTTCATATAGGAGAGGCTCATCAGTGAAGTCACTGGTCATCCAGATGTCATTCTCCTTTCTATAGGCATGAGGTTTGGAGCGCAAATAAAGCCAGCAGGCTTGCACTATGGCCATATAGAAAATGGCTGTCTATGCCATATAGGACAGAAGAGAGAACGTGAGACAGGGAGGTGAACTTCTGGGAAAGGAGGTGTTCTGGAGCTTTTTTTTTTTCCTGTACACTTCTTGTGTACAGGTTCCAGTATAGGTTGGGGAATGACCTATTAGAGAGCAGTGTAGGGGAAAGGGACCTGGGGGTCCTGGTGGACAGCAGGGTGACCATGAGCCAGCACTGTGCCCTTGTGGCCAGGAAGGCCAATGGCATCCTGGGGTGTATTAGAAGCGGGGTGGTTAGTAGGTCAAGAGAGGTTCTCCTTCCCCTCTACTCTGCCCTGGTGAGACCTCATCTGGAATATTGTGTCCAGTTCTGGGCCCCTCAGTTCCAGAAGGACAGGGAACTGCTGGAGGGAGTCCAGCGCAGGGCCACAAAGATGATGAAGGGAGTGGAGCATCTCCCTTATGAGGAAAGGCTGAGGGGGCTGGGGCTCTTGAGCTTGGAGAAGAGGAGACTGAGGGGTGACCTCATTCATGTTTATGAATATGTAAAGGGTGAGTGTCACAAGGATGGAGCCAGGCTCTTCTCGGTGACAACCAATGATAGGACAAGGGGTAATGGGGTCAAGCTGGAACACAAGAGGTTCCACTTAAATTTGAGAAGAAGCTTCTTCTCAGTGAGGGTGACGGAACACTGGAACAGGCTTCCCAGGGAGCTTGTGGAGTCTCCTTCTCTGGAGACATTCAAAACCCACCTGGACACCTTCCTGTGTAACCTCATCTGGGTGTTCCTGCTCCGGCATGGGGATTGGACTAAATGATCTTTTGAGGTCCCTTCCAATCCCTGACATTCTGTGATTCTGTGATTCTTGTGCACTGCAGTGCCTGGAAGCCCACTTTTGAAATAACCTGATAGAAGCCCAGAACAGAGCTGTGCAAGTTCACTTAATGTTCAATCTGTCTTGCCATGGAAGCTGTCAGCAGTAAAGTTTGAAATGAAATATCCTGGGCACAACGTAGAAAACAGTCTTCCTCCCAACTCAAGCTCTAGCTATGTTGTCTAATCTGCTAAAGCCCTAGTTCCATCCATTGCTTGATTAATTTGAACTTACATCACAGATCTGAGAGTGTGTGTATTGTGCATGCAACAGGCATGTTTGAAGCCTGCAGGATGTGCATTTGCTGCAGTGACAGTGGCATATCTGGTTGCAAATTAACCCAGTGAAAAACCTTGGAGAAAACAACCGGTTTTTAGCTGAGACGGCTCACTGCTTCAGCTGACCGTGTGCCCGGCGGCGCAAGAGGGAACCCACAACAGGCTGCCCAGACCAGAATGGGATATTTGTTTTGACAGCAGTGTGCATTTAGGCTGGGTTACAGTGACCGTCAAGTTGCCTCCTTGCAAGTGAGAAAGGTACGAAGATAACCTTCTAAAAAATAATTGTATTGAGGAAGAGTTGCTGCAATTCTTCCCTTTATTTTCCAGCAGAGAAAAATAAGGAGGCTCTACTCCAGTGGACAGTTTTAGTCCAAAGACAGCAAGTTTCTTACTGGGAAAGCTACATTCGGATCCCAGTGATACCAAAAAAAAAAAAAAAAAAAAAAAAAAAGGCCTTTCATCAGATTTACCAGTTTTGCAAGGAAATCAAGGCTTTCAATCCTCTCTGAATTAAAACCATTAATATGCCAGATCTTTCAAGTGCTAAATTTGTTATGCTTTTAAGAAGTGCAATGCTAGAGCATGTTACAGATACAGTCAGTGTCAGCTACTTCTGGAAGATACTAGATACAAATCCCTCATATCTTTGGCTTTAAAAAAATAAAGATTTATTTTTTAAATTAGAATTTATAATTAAGCCTGTCTTGTCTACTCAAATAGGTACTGCTTTAACTGCTTTTCTCTATGCCAGTTTTCACTGTAGAGTTACCAGTATAAAAAGTGTCAAATATTTCAACAACTTTTAAGAATGTTGTTAGTATAAATGTACAAGAATATCTTAAAAACAGAACAGAGTCAACCTGACAGGCAGACATTCAGCTTTTGAAGAAAACTGATTTTGTTATCTTTAGATTTTGTTGGAATAATGAAAGAGCTTTCATGTTTTCCTTTCATATTAGTTTAGCTATGAGAAAATAGGGCATGTCTCTTAGCTGTTTATTTTACTGACTGCAACTCCAACAGCTGCAAAATACACAGCAGTGGTCAAATATGGTTTTATCTTGTGCTAAAACTGACAGCAATAATAAAGACACACAGTATTTTTTAACTTCTGCAAAGGAAGATCACTGAACACCTGTGCTTACAAGCCTTACTTAAAACCTGTATTTGGCATTAAACAAGTTATCACGTTAATGTGTGATTAGTTTATTTTACTATGGGTATTAAAATGTAAAGATCATCTACTGCAGTAACACTGATGGGAAATTTGACTCAGAAATAACATATACGAGGCCCACGGAACCAAAAGGCTAGAAAAACACCCCTTTCTAGAGTCTCCTCTTGTTTTAGATGACCACAAATTATTAGGGTTTTTTTTCCCTATATTGAATCTGGTGAAATAATTATCAGAGGGTTAACCAGTACTGCAGGAATCACATTACTTATCTCTCTTCTTTTCTCAATGACTGCCAGAGGCTGAACAGTAAAGACAGTGGGATTCTGGCAATAATCCTAGTGCCTGTGTGCAGTGTTAACGGAGGAATAATGGAGGCTTCCTTCCATTACCTAGGAGAAAGAACTACTAAACCACATTTTCCAAGGAGCTATGAGATGACTATGTAATTAAGGAGAACAGAAGCCTTAGCAACAACTGCTCAATGTTGTCATGTCATACTGCAGAAGAAATTTTATTTTTCAGGCTTTCTCTTGATTCCTAGAGTGGTAGGAGAAAGAGGTTGCATAAAAGATATTTACTCAAGAGGTCACAGAAACCAGACTCGAGTTCTATCGAATAATTTGTATCAGGATCTTCCTGCCATGGACAACGGAGATCCAGGTATTGTACGTGACTATAAAATATGGCCTGTACACTCAACATCTTATCATCTTAGAACATTTTGTGGAGTCAAGTTAGAGGGAGATGCATAATTTCTTGTACAAGGTATTTTAACAGAGGACAATAGCTTCAAAAAACAGCATTACACTGAATGCATTAAAATAAGCAGAACTTGCTTCTATATGACATATCCTGGCTGAATTTGGCTCATAAACCCATTGATACAAAAAACAAGGAAAAAAAACCAACTCTGTCAAAATACACCAAAGATCCCCAAAAGCAAATTCAAGTGGGAATCTACAATGTATAACAGCATTCCTCAGAGCTGAGTGAAGATCATGTCTTAAAAATGGCCTTTTGTTTTCAAGAAAAAAAGATGTAATTACTTTCAGGCAATCAGTACAGAAGCTAAATTTTCTCCAGGAATCCTACTGAAACCCACTGACATAAAGAAAGGGAAGGGTGTGGGACAGAAATATGGTTATCACTAAAATTTAAAGTATATCTCTCTCAAACTTTCCTCACTGCAGTTTAAGTGAACATATGTGTGAGTTGCCATCACTTACAGACTTACTGCTCAGCCATGGAGCCGCTGTAACTCAGCAGCCACAAACATGTCGTTCTCTCCACCGTACAAACCCACAGGGTGCTGTAAACCCCACAAGCACCAAGGTGTGCAGTAAAATCTGGTTGGATCTATTCCCTCCAAGGGAGCAGCATGACAGCTTCAACACCAGTCTGGTTTGACAAGTCTTTTTGGCCAGTGGCAACATGTGTGTTTGAGACATTTTCAGTGTAAAATTTGGGTTTTTTAAGAAAAATCCACAAAATTACCTTTGTTATGTTTCATTTCAAAATTTAAAATGGGAGAATTAAATTGCATTTCTTTTTCACTTTTGCAAATTTAATGCTTCTGTCTGACCAATCGGCAACATAGGCGTTGCAAGCTTGGGTGCCAGCAGTGTTACTGACACCCAGCTGTAGGCCATATAGCAGAAACACTACCTGGATGCACTCCAAACTTAGGAAAGTTTCATGTTTACATTTAGCCCTTTGTACATACTAGATTGTATTTGTACACGTTAAAAAAGATGGGGCTTTAACTTAAACTAAAAGAATTCTCTGGGACTTATGCTGAAAACCTCCTTAAAATTCTTCTGTGGGTCTCCCGGCTATTCAGCTGTGTATGTTTCAGAGTGGTGTTGTGATGCCTAAAACAATGAGTCTTTTTTAATCATGACTGGGATTCTAGGTCTTAGTAGGACATCTAACACTTGGATTAGGATTGCAGCATTCACAGAGAGTGTAAATAAAAGTGATAGATTGCATTATCAATATACCTTGCCAATAGTACTGCAAATGTAAAGAAAATGCTGCAGTAGACAAAAGAACAAATAAATTGATGAACAACTGCTCAACAATTTAATTCTGCAGCCACTTTGCAGGAGTTGCAGCTTTGGACAAAGGCAGAGGAACCCCAGTGGATACCAGAACAAGGATTTTGTAAACTGTGCAGATAAGGTGCTACAGATTATGACTGGTAGTCTTGACTTCATACAGCATCTAGTTCCAATCCCAAAATCTTTATTTATAAATAGTCCCACAAAAAGTATTTTGATTATTTGACAGAACTAAAAGAATTATTTGAATGAAGGCTGGGAAAAGACAAAACAAAGTAAGACTTAAACTTGGAAAAATTATGGTAGGCTTGGTACCAGAGTTTAAGTCACTTCAAGTGGTATCATCTTTGACTATAAGGATCTCTCTATATACACTACTTTATAACAGAAATTCTCCTTCCTCATTTAAAATAACAATACTCTGGATATTTTTAAAAAATGCAGGGTAATATTTTTCAGCTTTCAATACATAGCCACAAAATCTCTGTGAATGCTGCTGTGCTCTAACAGACTGTTTCAGTTCCAGCCATCATGAACTGATGCATCTCCAGAAGTTGCAAATGAAAATCTCTTCAAAGGATTAAAACTTTTGATTACACTCTGTATATCTTCAATGTCCTTATTGCAAAGTTTTCTGATATGCTGTTGTAAAATTACTGGTTTTATACACACTTGGGGTAGAACGTAAGGAACAGTCAAGTATTTCTCCATGTCAAATTAATTTCTTAGACAAGGTTCCTTACAACAGCAGCTTGACACATTATCCTTCCTAAGTGAGGAAAAAAAAAAAGGAAAATTAAAAACACTCCTAGAAATCCCCAAACCCAAACCGAGTTTTGAGAAAAGCTTACCATGGAGATCTTTATTAGGAGGGAATCCTCACATTCTCTACAGCAAAAATTAGAAGATTACGTAACAAAGGATTTTCTAAGTGATTATGGGCATTGAACAGATGTCTTTCCTAATGCTGAAGTCGATGATATTGATAGATCATTGAATGCAGAGATGAAAACAGCTTATTGTAACCCTATTTGTACTTTTCGGGCATCTCAGAGTGGATGTCTTTTTAGCCTGCTCACAATATGACTAAGCGACAGGTCATCACTTAAATTCAGCAACAGATTTATCAAAGTAAATATGAAGACATGGAAAACAGTATTTTTGAATAAACACTTTAAAACATGTTATGAAGCATTTGAAACATGTAATCATGCAATGTTACTATTTTAACATGTCAGTAATCTGTTACTCGGATAGTGACAAAACCATCTGAGAAGATACATGAAGGACATCAGACTAGACAATAAATACAAAAATTCTTGAAGCAAGCAATTTTTCTGAAATAAAACTTACCTTTGAGCCATCCAAGCTGATTATCCTGTAGACATTTCTTGTGCTGTCATAGAAGTAGGACACAGTAACAGCATGCTTGCTGGTGGGAACCCAGTTCTTCTTAGTGTTTGGGTCAATCTGGAAGACGTGAGCTCGGGTGCTGAAGATGGGTTGTTCCCTGAAGAACAGAGAGTAAAAAGTCATGAATATAATTTGTACATAATATTGTTGTAAGCAAGTTATCTGCCAGTTGTGCCCACTGGGATGTACACATTTTACTTTGCGTGATAAATTTTTCATGAGAACTTCTGTGTGTGTGGCTGCATAGAGCAGATAAATGCATGAATGTACATATGCAAGCAAAATGCAAGCTTTCTGAGGCAAAAACCAGCACCCAGCTGTAGAATCAGATAAAGACAGACATCTCTAATATAGATTCAGCCTTGTCCCATCATCTCCCCAGCCCTCACCCTCTATCTCTTTAAACTGACTGGCATTAATGAATTTGTAACTTCACCTCATTACACTGCACACTGCAGAATGTGTATGACTTCAAAACCCCATCTTCTCAAAAATCTTTTAATCCTCTGACTATTCTAATCCATTTTAGGCCATAATCTGAAGCTGAACTAGTTGATTCAATGCAATTACTCTAAAACTAACATTAATTAAGACCAGGAACCTGGGTTATGAACCTCTTACTCTTTGGATCTTCACACCTGAACATTTTCATAACAACACTAAGTATGTATAACATATATGGTTCAAAGCTAACTGCTTAGCAAATAAAATTATATTAGGTAAAAAAAACCTACTATTTTTCAGAATTTCTAATTTATTTTCCCCATGATCATTACCAGGACATGTAGTATTGCACAGAAATCTAAAAATATTTTAGTATCACTAAGATGGTTGTCAGTTTAAATTTAGCTACATTTTAGTGACACATACATTGCTGTATTCTTCAGGGAATGTTACCATCAAATCCCAAAGATACTAAGTACTAAATTTTTAAGTTAGATTTAAGTTTTTAGGTTTTTAGACTCTTGTTTTCTCCGATTTCCAGGACACAAAGCAACATATTCTTTGTCCCTGTCCTCGTTTTCCTTTAAGAGCTAAGTTTTTAATACATTTTTCTACCTGAAATAAAAGCAAAAAAAAAAAAAAAAAAAAAGGATTTTGGGTACTCATAGTCAAAGGGTTTTCAGCTGGCCTCATCACAAAGCAGTATGTGTGAACTCTCAGAAATATGTGTACTGCCTGGCAGCAAGAACTGCTGAGAACAGCTGCTTTCAGCAGCAGAATCGTATCTGAGAGTGAAGGCTCCTTGAAGCTCATCTGCCAGAAGATGTTGTGTTCTCCTATGTTGTGTGCTGGAAGAAGTGACAGAGAAGACATAGAACAGATCAAAGACAGTGAAACAGTTTTAGTGAAAGCCAAAGAAGGAGGGCAGGCCATGGGGATCAATGTACGTGCTAGTCCTCCATACAAGTGTCATTGTAGCCTCAGCATCAACTCATCTTCTCCTTCTAAATCACCAAGCTACAGGGGGTTAGGTAGCTGTGTTCCTGATTCTAATCCCACTCCCTTGCAAACAAAAGTTATGCAAAGGTAACTTTTATGGCCCTTTTGTTTAAAATTTGTTTAAAATTCACACTAATTCTTACGGCCCTTTTGAGTATCTACAATTACTTCAGTCATACTTAAACCTTAGTTCGTCTTCAATATTAGATACATTTTCCATTTACCTCCCAATTAAGCATATCTAAATATAATATGAAGCATATTACCATAATGCAACCAGTTCTTTAACTCTGGAAAGTTAAAGAGCCCATCAAAACAAAAATCTTAGAAGCCTGACAGCTGTTCGGATGAAGACTGACATTGAAAGGAGAAAATAAAGGCTCTGACCACATTAATTTAAAAGATGAAAGGAGAGCTGAATCCAAATTGTAGATGTGCAGTTAATAAATACACATTTGACCAGCACTGATATTTAGTTCTGTCACAGTACAGTACATCACACCACAGGTTAGGATTTTAATACATAAAAGGTTGGCAAAAACTATATGACTAAAGCAAGTGAGAGCGTCAGTAAAAGTCCAATTGTTCATCCCTAAGGTGCTTCTCTCCTGCACTGTCAGCACAAAAGTCTTCCACAGCCTCAGCTAAATATCCTCAATTTGTCTGACGGGGTGGCCTGCAGGCTCCTACGGCGCTGCTCCGGGACAGGCCACAGCGCTTCACAGGGCCTTACCGCTTGGTATCGCAACAGCATAAACAAAGCTTACTTAAGGCTTTTTTAGTCACTTCTGATAAAACTATAGTTACAGTCTTTTCTTTCCATGTTTTAACTGAAACTAAAACTTTGCTGAATGACAAGCTGTCCATACTCTGCGGAAAAAGCATAGCTCCCTTCAATAAACTAGTTGGACAGATCATAATTTTGCCAGATTACTGGGGTAATTAGGATTTTTTTCTGACAGAGATGCTAAACTTCATATGCCTCTAGAATTAGACCAGCATTTTGACACTAGACGATGAACATTTATAACTATTATTTTTTCAAACAAATTGAAGTTATGCACCTTATATCTACAGGATTAAATGTGTTATAGAATCAGTCACTGATGTGCTGCTGAAGTCCTTCAAAGCTGCTATTACAATTAGGTCATCCATACTTTTCTGTAGCAACCTACGATAGAGCTACTTAAATTTCAGATTTGCCAAAACATTCAGAAACAAAAGGTAATATATAAAACATATAGGAGATTTGTAACTTCAGCTAATCAATCTTTACTCAAATCTTTTTCTACTATTATCCACATATCCTCCCAGTCTGGAAGTTTCAATTAATACAGTTGCAGTAATATTAGCTATAGGAATATTACTATTAGTTAAATAGGATAATGGTTTCCTTTTTTCCTCACTAAGTACCCAGACAATTAATGTAAATAAAAAATATATTTTATAGTCTATATTTATATACATTAAAATTTAAAAATCTACCTCTGCCTATATAGAGCTGAGATAGGAAGAAGAGAACAGCTTTGAGTAAGAAAAAATAATCCTGTAAAAAACCCCTATCAGTTCCTTACTCTTGCTTCTCTTCTCCTTTCAGCTTTCTCTTGTCATTCTTTCATTACCAGAAGGTATTTGGTATTCATTAAAGACACTAATAGGAACTAAGACAAGAACTCATCACTAATTACAAAGAGAAGTCACTCATTTTTCCAGAAATATCCTGAGGCTGAACAAAAAGAAAGAAACTAACAAGAATGCCATAGTAACACAGTTTGACTATTAGAAATGTCTGCTCAGGCATGGCATAAACATTCAAGCTAATATGCTGCTGTTCTTAACTGGCTTAGACTGCAACATTACAATGGTCAAGCACAGACTAAAAAGAAATAAATCCTCTCAGACTTGAGTGGCAATGTGAGGACTGAAGAAGCATGAAATACACCACTTAAGCAGGTCACACCAGATTTTTTCATCATTGATACAGAAATCCATTAATTGATAAGTGATCAGTCCTAGGCTGGGCTTAGGAGAAAAGCATGTGTCCTAATAGTTGAATAAACAGTGTTTTCAACCACACTTTCCATTTTGACATCTTAACACATCTTTTTCAAAAAAATGCAAACTACTGAATTATAAGAACCTAAGATTTCATTTTCCCATGTCTTAGATTAATTGAAGCTTTCACAAAAGAAGCTTAAGTTAGTACAGAAGGTTGGAAAGAACTTTCCTTGCTAATCTATAATTAATGTTTCCTTTTTTTAAAAAAAAGTATCTATTCTTTAACATGTCTGGTACTTTCAGATCATGCCAATACTAGTGCTGAAGACCTCCTTCCTCTTATTTCTTTTCTCACACTGTTGTTTACCATGACTCCAAAGTTATTTTCAACTTCTCAAGGCTGTGATTCTGTTGCCTTAGTTACTGTGAAAACAATAAGACCACTGAAAAGAAGGTATGAACTTCTACAACATTAGTTGGCATCCTACTTGCCTCCCTTTATGGTCTGTTAATGATGATTAAAAAAAAAATTATACACCCTCTCCCTTCCCCCAGCATACTGGTCTAAATTGGCAAGGTTTTGGTAGAGAGGGTGCTGCACTGTGTGAGACGAGGCCAGGGACTGCCCCGGGCAGACACAAGAGCAGACCAGGATTGGGACTGAAGGAACAGAAGAGACACAGGAGATGACACCTGAGCAAGAGCTGGAGCGAAGAGCTGCCCAAGTAGGAGCAGACAGCCACCACAAGCTCTGGCCATTATCTTCTGAGTGCCACCTGTGGTGAGCGGATGGGAGACCAGGATGGAGTTGGAGAGATGTCCACAGGAAAGATGAGGTGTGTTTTCTGTGTTTGTCTTCATCTTCATTGGAAATACACTAAATTAAATTTCCTTAAAATTTCCTTAATCAAAATGGTTTGGTTGAGTATGACATTCCCTCACTGCCACAAACACAAAAAACAGACGTAAACCTTGATATAAAAGCCTCTTGGATCCCCAAAGCATTCAAACACACTAGAAGTTTTAAATCTCTAAGTAGAGCTATTTTCCCCAACTAGTAGGACAAAAGAGGATAAATAAGGAGGTTCAGTGTGATGTGGCCCTCCTATTCAGCTCAGCTTTGATAACTGCGAAGTATCTATCAAGTAATGAAAAATCCATGAGAATGAACATTTATCTCAATCATTTCAGCAATTTATATTTCCCTGATGTAGATCTTAAAAACTCCAATGAACTGCAAACTCTCTCAGCAGGCATCACGCGCATGTTTTTGTGGGTGGTAACTCTGGACATGGTGAGTTCTGAGCCTCTTACAGAGTTCTGTCACCCAAGGTAAGTTCTCACCGTATCAGACAATATGAATCTCCTGCATGATCTCTCAGGCATTTGCTAATTATCCTCAGATTTAGGATAGGACAAAGACCTTTTTGCTTTTTTCAAAATGACAGCACACCAAGACTACAGCTTTCTCCCGATGCCCTGCTACAGTCTCAAAAAAAATACCTTCCCTGCTTGTTTTTAAAGCTGTAGCAATCTTTTGTTACTCTAAGCAGCTTGAGGAGAGATCCCTGAAAAGAAATGAGGGGAGTGATTCAAAGTGCAGCTTTAGTCAAAACTAATTTGTTGACTATGGTATCAAAACACAGCCAATGGTTTCTCAGGAGTCAACAAGCTCTGCAAACACAATTCAAAGCAACAGAAAAACACAGATTTTTCCTTATTCTTAAAAATGCTCTGAAGTCAGATAAACACTGTATGCAGTAGCTTGTGGGACAGTATTGCATAACATTGGCTTGTTGTTGTATAGCAACTGTTCTGAAATAAAATATTTTTCCAGACAGAAAGTGACTGACAACTGTCATCTAGAAATAAATATTAAAATGATAAAGTACTTCAATAAAACATATTTGTGAAATGACATATTAAGATTTTTCTTTCTATATTACATACATATAATAATAACTTTAATGTCTCAAAACAAGTTTTGAGATATTATAAAAAGTGGAAGTTACAATCAAGCAACCAGATTGAAATCTCTCCCATACGAACAGTGGTTTATCTAGTTTTACACTTACATTCTTAGACCTGCTTTTGCGGTTATGTTTTCGGCTTGAGTCAGGTTTATTCAAAGTCAGCAAAAGCTTAGGAAGTTGTTCCTAAAAAACTTGGTAACTGTATTTCCATAGAAGTTAATACATATATGAGCCTATATACCTATAAAGTCCAATAGCTTATGTTATCAAATACGTTCTATAGCTACACAATACTGCACAGAGCAGTGCCTTCAAGCTTTTCTCTAAACTGTTTTGTTCCCATTTAATGATCAGTGTTTAGTATTAGATCTATTACCACTTCTGCATTAGCATACCATCACAAATAATACCAGCAATTTTTCAGGATTTGAAGTGAGAAGTGATCTAGTACCTTTCATTAAACCTATAAGGTTAAGTAAAAAACACATTTACCAATGCAGAAATACCAGTATGTACCGTACGTTAGATTTTCAGGGATCTGATGTTTTGACCAATAAAGTGTTTGAGCTTGAAATCAGATACCGCACAGTACTTCATGGAAATAACAGGAAGTCAGAACAAAATCATTTAGTGATCTGCTCACATTTGCATTTCTGTGAAATTAGTGTTTTGTCATGGGGGATCAGGAGACAAGGCCTTGCTGATATGCCACAAGAAGCTGCCATGCCTGCTCACTTAATAAGCTTGGCCAGCTCCAACACTTTGCTTTTCCAAGGGTAAGTTGTAGCCTGTGCTTTTATTTTTATAAATCTACAATAGACATTTTGATGCCCAGTATTGCCTGTTTTTCAGAAGGAAAGGTTCAAACCCCAGCCCATAAAATCTGCCCCTTCCCTTCCACCTTTGCCCACACTACAGCACCTATGATTCTTCATCCATGTTCTTTGCTCAATAGCTCTAGTCTTAAATGTGCTTCAAAGAGGCTTCAAAGATGGTAGAACTATAGATCATGGTTTGAAGTTATTCCAGTCCTATGAAATCACAGATCAGAGTTTGAAAACACTTTAGAATCATGCAAACATTAGATTTTTAAAGTTCCTTAGATGTCAAATAACTTTAGAAGACAATGGCAAACCCCCCATTGAACTGATGAAACAGCTTCTAACATTAAAAGGTATATAAATAAGCAAAAGCATTGCCGGACTTCCCTCCACTTCCCCCACTGCATAACGGTGACACATGTTAAACTGAGTCATAGGTCGTTTTAGATTTCGAATTGGCTTAGTAGCTTTAGTCCAGTGAATGTGAAATCACAACATACTCAAAGATGCTGTCCAAGCTGTAAAAGCTGTTTACTACTGGAAAGGATTCTGTGATGGGTTCATACAAAAATCCCTAGAAAACAGCCTACAGGAAAAGACTCCAGAGCACTGGTATTACTTATAGTGAAGGCAGACAATTAAACCTAACAGAAATACCAAGAGTGCCCATTCCAGTGGAAATGTGGCAGAAAACTTCATCCAATTTTACACCTGCATCATCTTGTATCATCCTAAAGAGACAGCCTATCATGCAGTCCCACACTCTGTTCATTCAATAAGGAGCTATTGGTGATGATGGCAACCCCTCTTGTTCTTCTTTACCAGGTTTTTCTTTTTTCTTAAAAAAATATTTTTACAAATAGCAGAATTAATAAAAATTGGTCTAAAACAAAATTCTAACTCACAGTTGGACTTCCAGTGTCTAACAAAAAGAAAATTCCACTTGAAACCTTCCTGCATTTTTGAGCAGAACATCTCATCCAAGAGATTCCTCTGTGACTATTAAGAACTGAGCTCTTACCCTCCCAGTAACCACTCTTTTCTACCTGGCTCTATATTTCCATAAAATTCTTAGAAATCTATTATCTTTGAAATGTCAATGTCCCCACAAAGACTAGTTGAAATGTAAGAGCTATTCAGGCAGGAGGGGAAACAGTTGCACTATATCAGCATACCTTAAACCTCTAAGCTTTAAAAAAAAAAAAAAAGAACTCAACATTTTACTATGGGCTATGAAGTATAAGCAAAACACATATGTATACAGCTAGCAGCAAATAACATAGTTTTGTACAAGCCAGTCTAAATTTGACACCTATGTGTAGAGAGAACTCTAATGAAGTCAGTGGTTATGAATGTTCATTAGTAGAAAAACTGTCTACTATGATTATTTGTATCAATGAATAAAAGTTCCTGCACAATACAGGAGGCAAGTCAGGAAAGCAGGCAACTTCAAAATGTAGGATGGAAAACATTTCTGAAATCAATTGCTTCTGGTAATATTTTGGCACATTCACTGATGTTGATGGTATTTTTATGTGCACATAATCCTATAAAATAGCCCATTCAGGAAAAAATAAACCACTCTATATATGCCAATCTCAACTAAATGCTCAGAAAGCCCATACATAAGACCTTCCAGAAGAGTAATGGAGAGAAGGCAGGCAGAGGGGTATTCTACAAGCAGGCACTGTAAGACAAATGCAGACAGCACTTAAAATGTATAGTCATCATATAAAATTGCAAGAGCTAGGACTACCATACCTTGGGAAATAAGGCTCTTGCTATTAAACAAAACAAAAAAATCCAAGAAAACATAACTACGATTACCAATAAGAAAGTTCACTTAAACTCACTCCTCTTCTGTCTGAGCTTCCCATTCATAAGAGACCAGTGAAGGATAGTAGTTATTGGTAAACTTTATAATAGCAAAGAGCTTCTTCCACAGCACAGATTTAAAATTAACTGTAGCACAGCACAGAAGTTACCGTTTCACAAATTTAATAACATCAACAGCATGGAAGCTGGCAGAGTTGCAAAGCACGGGACAAATCAGCGCCCACGTTCCTGCTCTCCATAGAGGACAAGAAGAGCCAGGCATAATGAGTTTATTGTTGGGACAACGGTGGTGGCAGGACAGGACCCTGCCTGTGCTGGTGGGCCCAGGCACAGGAGAATGGAGCGAGTCTTTGACCAGGACCCAAGTGACCTAGCTTTGATCTGTCTCTCAGACCTATCTTCTTGCCTCCTTGCAAGTCATTCATTTGAGCTGACCAACTCTTCCTTGGCACTCCTCCTCTTAAAAAATACACATTTCCAATCTATTTCACTGGCACTTCTGTTCAGACATCTCACTAACTGTGGAACCCTACAAAACATCAAGAACAAGGGTCCCTTAAACAGCTGAACCCTAAATATTTGTCTCCTGTACTCTTCTTTGTCCTGCTTGCCTTCACAGACTTAACATCACATTCATTTTGACTTGCTCTGATCAGTGTTTTTACCTACAAACTCAAATATATCCACCTCAAAGATACTACAAAGTGTGTTAATAATAAAGCTGGTCACTATCACTTAGCATACTTCGAGGACAGCAAGCAAACAGATCCTGCCACCAATATCTTGCATTAAGAACAACCCCTAGGAACCTTCTTTGGCCCTCACAATATTACAAGGCACAAAAAATGCAAAATCACTTAGAAGCCAAAAATTGTCTGTTGTTTCAGCCCATCTTCAGATGCCTAACATCAGGTGGGGATGGCTCTAACATATTAACTTAAATTCATGAGGTTGATGGAATAAATTATTTTGGTAGGTCAGTGTTAACTCCACTGCATGACAGATGTTTTAAATTCGTATTTTCCTTAATTTCAAGAGTAAATTTGAGATATCAGTAGAGAAGACTTAAGCGAATTCTCTACTTGCATAAGTATTTCTCAGAATACGGTGAATATCTGGATGACAGTGTCCACTCATTTTCCTTCCAACAAGTAATGGATCATATTCATCCATGATACAGTGAAATCAGATGGGTCTTATTAGATACATTCAATGTCCAGATCAACAGCAAAAACTCACATTTTGCTTTCTCACACACTGGAGAAAGTGAAAACTGAAACATGAAAACATACACACATTCTTCAGAGAAAGAACATGACACAGTGCACAAGATTCTGCAGTAAAATTAGGCTTATTTAGATGTGAGTCACAGTAACACCACTAGCTCAGGCATTTCATCCTGCTTTCTAGGTAGTATCTCACCAGTTGCTTGTCCTCACCATCCTGAACCTTTGCTAGAAGTCTGCCTCCTAACTGCACGGAACAACTTGCAGTCTGGCACTGCTGTTCTCTGGGGCTCCCAAGACAGTGACAGCGTTCCTGCTGAGCTCTAACAAGCAGAGTCAACATGTCCTCAAAGTCCTGATCAAAGCAGAACACACTGCACTACATTTGCTGGTTAAGATGCAAACTCCTATATACAGAATAAAATAGATACTACTTTAAAGTAAGGCTTGTATTCTAGAGCAAGGAAAAAAAACCCCACCTTAAAATGTTGGTATAATGTCAGTAAACATGGAGCTGCTTGCACTAAAGAGTAAAAAAGATATCTATAGGGGATATGTACAGTGTAATGGTAACCTGCTGAAAAAAAAAAAAAGGAAAAAATAGATAAATAGTGGATTTGCTTTCACTTTGATAATTCTGTGGTTTTTAAGACATGCCTGTTCTCCAGTGCTCCTAGCTGCCAAGTGCTGCTCAAGTTCTGCAGGTAGGCAACCAGCCAAAGTTCTACAGGAAACATTCACACCAAGAATTCATCACTATGAAAGTTCTTCCAACAGCTGCATGAAGGTCCATCTCTCTAAGGTTTTCCTTTTTTGCCCTCTCACCCAACCTTCAAAAGCTCATTTTCATACCATGAATTAAGCTAGACCTTCAGGAGTCAGATGAGATTAAAAAAAACGTATTACCAAGGACAAGTATTCAGCTTTATTGTCACTCTTTTCACTTCAGTTTATTAAGTTATTCCAGGGATATAGGCATCTTCAGAATTTTCCTAGGTACCTAAGTGATTATTCCTCTAAATCATCAAGTAAGCAGACAAAGGTATCTCTGAATTAACATCTACCTTAAATTTTCTTTTTACATTAAAAGATTTGAGAGAACTAATCATCAGGTTTTAATGACTTAGAAGCAACTAAACTATGACAGGTTTAATCTTAGAATAGATATTTACCTATAGTGAAAATACTAAGTAATCATGATAGCAAAAATTGATCCAAAGTTGTATTTTATTCCTAGATTTTGCTCTGTCCAAAAATTATTGTCGAGGAAGTCAAGAGAAGAGTTCTATCTTTACGGCTGGATAATTAAGTTTTAGGTGTATAGCTACTTCCCACATCAAGTCACTAAAAGTGTTAACCAGAAGCAAGCAGAAAAACAACCTAATGGACAAAGAACCTTGGAATGACAGGCTTACCAGACATTTCTGAAAGTAGTCTAGACGTTAGCACTCCTGCAACAGCCCTTGCGCACAGTAAACTAAGCTAAGCTGCAACTGGAGTAAGAAACAGGCAGGCAATAATCTAAAAATACTGATTTCCTTCCATTCTACAGCATAGATAATAAACTTTGCCACACATGCAACACAAATAGAAATTGGAGGAATAATGCTTCCACAGCACAATGTAGTAAAGGAAGAAATACAGGGTGTTTCAAAAAGATGGAATCAATTTGAAATCACCATCCCTTTGAAATTGAGTCCATATTTTTGAAACACCCTGTAACGTAATTCATACTTCTTCGATAAAAAAGTTTAGAGAAGTCCAAAAGCAACTGATAACCAGGTTTTCTTTTTACTTCCCTTAGTTCCTTAGTAATCTCTGCATAGAGATAATCTTTCCTTTGCAACCTCCATCTAAAACCTTCCATCAGTGGAGCTATGTGTCAGTCAGATTACTCTTACAGAACTCATGCAAATATTTTAAGGGAGAACATAAAGACGCCTAACTGTTCAGCTTGAACTTCTACTGTCACTTAGCCCAGCACTTCAACACACAGTCATACAAGAAACTTACAGTTTCCTGCCCTCTGCACCACCAGTTTTCATGAGTTTAAACAGACATTTTCTAGACATGGCCCTTAGGGACAGTATTTATAGTCTTCGGAACCTTACAAGACCTACAGTTTTAAGGGGAGGTAAAAAAAAAAAAAAGTAAAATAAAATTTTTAAAAAATTAAAAAAAAAAAAAAAAAAGAAGAAGAAGAAGAAGAGGAAAGAAAACCCCTATACCTGCAGAACAAGCACAGCGCTCCAAATACAGAAGCAGAGAGGATGAGAGCACAAAGTCACTTTGGGATCCAGAGATGCTGCTGGTGAGCCAGGACACCGTGCTCTGCTCTACAAGCAGGCCCAGCAGCACTCTCCTTTCCAGAGGCATGGAGGAAGAGAATGAGGAGTAAGGCTCCACACGGGACACGATTTTCAATCCACTGCAATGTCCAGAATGCAAGCCTAGTCCCATCCAGCATGTTTTCCTTGTCATGTTTCACAGACACCCTCAAATTAGTTCATGGACTCTTTAAGATCTAAAGTTCAGTAGTTTCTTTTGCAAAACAATTTTCAGTTTGTGAGAAGAGCTGTTAATACCACTCACAAATAACTAATTAGACTGATTGATGCTGACTGAACAAGGTGAGAATTAAGCCACATCAGATGGGGCCACTTTGGTGCTTCTGCTGAGGCACAGACGGGGAAAAATGGCACCCTTCAAGCGCACAAGGACTCTTTGATGTTAATCATAGTGTTTCGTGGGATATAAGGGTCCTAAGCACTGGTAGAAGCACCACCCAGAGCACCACATTCAGACAACTTACAGACTGAAGCTCCTTGCTTTGTTCCAACATGAAAGCACAAGACTGTCCAACAATCAACACCCTCTGTTCTGAAGTCTGGTCAGATGAATTTAGTTGCTGTAATGAAATCCTTCAGCAGCACTGACAAGTGTCAGTGTGAACAGCTGCTGCAGCAAGAAGGAACCAAGAACAGAGGGCTGGCACGAGGACATGCAGAGCACTGAAAACAGAGTGCCAATTCTGCATTAGCTTAAGTTCCATAAAAAATGGTAGAGTTCAATAAACAACGTAAACACAGTATTTTCTAATTTGACATTCAGTGTGATCTTGTGCGCTCCATCAAGTCTCATCATTGCCTATGACAGGAATTTCTGCTCTGATGGCTGTATTTCACAGGTATGAGGCAATAGATAAATGCTGGGGCATTTGACAATAGTGACAGAGAATTTTGGAACCTAAAAAGGAACAGAAGGAAGACAAAATCATGGAATCAATTCATCATATGTTTCCACTGACATAATCAGCAATAATATGGTAAACAGTCATAGTCATTAAAAATTAGTATTTTTAGATGTCAAGTTTAACTGCTGTTCTTCCAGTCAACTTTAAGAGACAACAAACACTCAAATAATACAAGTCATAATTTTGCTATTCTAAAGACTAGATGTCTCAGCAACTTGTTCACAACAGAAGAACCAAGGAATACATATCTTCCTTGTTTATCATGAGACACTTGGAATTTGTCTTGAACATATTTCTGTAATGAAATAAAGGTTTCTCTCTTGGCATCACAACCTTTAGTGACACCTCCTTGTAATGCTTCTTTTGAGTTTTCTTACGTTACACTACTTATTTGCCTTAAATTTCCATTTTGCTTCCTTGAAGGTCTTCATATGGAAATGATCGCACCTCCTTACCACTTCTCACCCCATCAGCCAAGTCCACCTCACCTTTTTCTGTATCTCCAAGTTACTAATTTCGACATGTCTTCCACATGTGAAAAAACTTTTTATTTTACTGGACCTGGCACTTGTCATTCCTTTTATTTCCAGTTTAAAACCCACAAATCCCTTATTTAACATTAAGAAGTTGTCAGTTAACAGTTTTGAGAGCTTTTACACTTAACCCTTAGAAACAGAAACCCTAAAATAAATCATTAGCACAACGTGCATATTGACTGCAGACACTTTACAACCGAAGTCATGCTTCCACCAGCACCACTGGAAGTATCACAACTTACAGAGTGAGCAGAATGAACCAGGCTGAATAAAAATGCATTTCATCACTATCACCATCAGCTGATCTTCAAACAATTTATAATCCCATCCAGAGTGCTACAGCTGCATGCTAAGTTTCAAAAAGAATCACTGGTCCACATCACAAGATAAAAATTGGATTATTTCATTTGTATCAAGGAACTAAATTAGACTCCTCAAAAGGTAAACAAATTAATTTTATATTCATAAGTAACAAATCAATTTGAATCATCCCACTGAGCACTGCAGGAACTATAAAGCCTCTTTAACTCACTTTGAGCATGCCATAACCATGCCAGCAAGTCCCTCCCTTCTGATAACTTACAGCCCAGTAAATACTATTGAATTTTGGAAGCAGTGGTTCCATTCGTACTGAGCTGCAACTGGAAATGGCGGATCTCAATCTCCCTTATTGTTCATACCACACACAGAACAAACACGTTCTGAGACTCCTGCTAAGGCAGGACACCCAAACACCACTCCTGACTGGCTCCCAGAATAGATCATCGGATCACTGAAGGCATTCCTACAACAGCTCCAAACCCTGTTTCCACCAATGACATGCTACTGTCAGGAACTTCCCACTGTAACAGTGAGATTCACAACAAGCACAATCCATTTTTAAATATACCAGTATGACCACACACTATGCGCAGAGCAAAGGGCACCCTGCGTGACCTGCTAGAGAGGCCAATGTGGGAACAGGTACACAGGTCTGCACAGTAAAAATCAGCCAAGGGACTGTACCAAGCGCTGTGCCATGGGGATGGGCCCCCACAGCTGGAGAGGAGCGGCCACACCTGGACTAGGCTGTCTCACTGATGAGCAGCAGCTCATAGGGAAGACGACCATGCTGGAAACACTATCGCTGCATCAGTACTGCTCTTGGGTATTGCTATTCGAATAAGGCAAAGAAACATTTCTTCACAGACGGTTCATGCACTTGGTTTTGATTGCACTGGTAAAGGCTGGTAATGATGAAGTATTATGTGTTAATTGTACTGGAACTAGATGATGAACCAGTTTGCAAAGCATACTTCAAAATATAGCTTACACTTCAGAAAGGCACCTACAATGACTGTAGTTCTAACCTCAAAACAGCAGGCAGGTATTAGGGCTTTACCCAGATGGAAGCTACTTTACTTATTGGAAGTGTAATTGCAGGAAAAAAAATCAGATGTCAGGAAACTGCTCAGCATTTTAACAAGCTGAGCAACAAAATGCACACCATACGGTTTGTGTAGAAGTGTTGGCTCAAATGCCTGCATGACAGAGAAAACTGGAATTTTCTTACCTATTTCACATGGAATTGGAATTGCCTACGTCAAACGCCTGTATTTCATACCGCAACAAAAATATTCCAGCAATAAATACATGCTACTACAGCTAGGAAGCATCTAATCAAAGACCTGGAAACAGTGCTTGTTAAGACCCAGTTAGTTATTTCAGTATGACCCTTTTTTTTTTTTGTGAACAGGAACAATCTTCCTGACATAGTACATGAATGAACTGGTTCAATGCATTCACAACCTATGTATGAACCAAGAACTAGACAAGCCTCCCTCATCCATTCCTTTGCATGAATATCATAACGGATATTAAACGTAAGAAGCCAAGCCCTAGTGTTTCTGTATCCATTAACTAAGCAGTGGCCAGAAACAAGCAAGTTTACCAGTTACTTATGGAATGCTTGCATTGCAAAGTCAGTTTTAAAGCAAGCTGTATTTAAAAGCATTTTACTCATTGTCCTGGTTTTGGTTAAAACAAGACCAATTCTCTTTAAGCGAATTTTCCTTTCAGCTCACTTCTTTTAAGTAACTGCATTTTTCTGAAGTTGGCTGCATGTTTTTCAGACATTGTTCGCTCTGGAGCTGATAACGGCCGATTATTAGAGTTTTACTTAGCTAACGGTAGGAATGGTATGCAGAAAAGGCCCATGTTTATCTTTTATTGCTACAGCAGTCAAGGTCTCTGATAAATTTTTTTCTGTGCCATAAGTGAGAGGGGTGTACTTGCAGGAGGGGCGGACAGAACATGTGACCCAAACTGACCAACAAGGTATTCCATGCCATCCATGTGATATGCAGTATAAAGCTGGGAGATCACGAGGATCTTGCTCTCTTCGTCCATGGCCAGCACCTGAAGAGGACCCTGTCTGTTCCCCTGCCTGTAGTCCTCATCCTGATTCCAATCTATGCATCCCTGAATCCAGTTCCCATCTACTGCAGAGTCCAGTCCAGGACTTCTTGGTGTCTGCAGCCTTGGCACCCTGCAAGCAGGGAAATTCAATATTGGTTTTGTATATTTGGCATTATTTTCTCTAATTATTAGTATTATTAGTAACTAACTTTCCAACTTGTAAGTCTCTCTCCCTTTTCCTCCTATTTCCTTTCCTTAGTGGGGCTGGGGGTTAACAGAGAGCATCTGCCACACTTCAGTGTTGCCCTGATATAAAAGGTGACATATAGGCTAAACGTGGTACAGTCTTCCCAAAATGGAGCACTTGGGTGCTCACATTTCCTTCCAAAAGAGACTTAACTGAAGCATCAAATACAAGTTCATGTAGCTGAAACTGCCCTTTCCCACTCTAACAGGTTTTGTGTTTAGAAACAGAATGCATACTAGGATACTAAACTGCTTAACCTAGTAAATAGAATACCATGAGTAGGAAGTACCGATACTATACTTCATTGGAAAAAAATCTCAGTGTTTGCTTGCAAATGAAGGGGAACAGTTCTTAGGAAGATGAACAGCATACATATAAGACAAGACGATTTAGAGTGAAATTTCAGATCTGCCAGTTAAAGTGTCAGTTTTAATCATTACTTAATCAGCTCTGTGTGAAGTTTGGTCACAACCACTAATTTCCTAAAACTCTAGAATGCAAGCATATTAATTTATAAACAAGAATCCTTGCCTTTTTTCTTTTTCTTTTTTTTTTCCTAACAGCCTTCATTAAGGCGTCAAGTGGCATACGCAGGTCACCATGACTGTCACGTTTCAACAAAGAAGGTTAACTGCTATTGTGTCATTCTGGTGAGGGATATTTCATGTTCAAAATAAGCTTCCCATAGAAGAATACTAGCTGCATTTTTCAAATGTTGAAGATGAAATTCATGATCAATGCTAATCACAAACTGTGCGTTATCATCAAGTTCTTAATACCAGCACACAGTCACAAACTTTGCTGCAAAACTGGTTTTCATATGAGGCAATATTCAATGAACTGGTTTTCCAAAAATCAGTTAACTTACCCACAGTCTGAAACCATCATTCTACCTCTCACAATATTTCTCCTCTACAATGAGGAATCCAGCAGGACTTGTACAGGGTGAAAACAAAAGTCTGTATCTTAATCACTGGGTAAATTCCTGCCATATTCTTCCTGAGGGACTTCAGAAAAGTATCATCACATGCAAGTTGCAGGACCATCAAGCCAGCAACTTTTAGGGTCTAAATAGACTCATTAGGATTTCTCCAGAGCCAAATAGGACATCAAATCAAACCTCTGTTCTAAGTTCTCGCTACATGAATAGCATTTTCCAAGTTGCAGAACTGTTTGGATGGCTGGATTTTGTAAAAGCACTTTGAACTTGAACATGGTGTTGACAGTTAATATTCTTCCTTGACAGAATCCTCCCGCCAGGGTGTCAAACTATTCTTTTCCAAATGATTCCAGGAACATATGCAACATTCTACACATTGCTGCTTTAAGTGACAACAAAGTCCTCTGAATCAGCAAAGACTTGAGTTTCACAAAAACAATAGCCAGCCGCAGAAGCAGCAAGACAACAAGACCAGTAAGAAGGTAGAACAGAAGGTAACCTTTACAAGATCTAGACTTGGTTCCTCTCTGTAAAGTTAGTGCAAGTGATTTAAGGATTACCATGTTCATCTTCGAGCACTCGAAAGCAGCCGTATTCTTTAAATCTAGGAATTATGGACGTTACTAAGGAGCAGAAGAGGACCCTCTAAATGTATTTTCATGCTAAGTAAAATTGTTCTTTGTAAGAACAACTGGGGAAACAGCAGATTTTTTCCCTTTGTCTAAGAACTTTGTTCCACAATAATATTAATTCTCAAATCCTGCTAATGATAAAAGTAATTGATATTATAAGAAACGCCCCCATAGTGCCCTTCAATGTATCCCAGCAGTAGAACTATTCTAGCTTTTGTTCCAATTTGATTTTAAAAATTCATAATTAATGCGGACAAAAAGGGAGGATTTTTTAAAACAATGTATCTCACATTTAAGGTCACCCAATCCATAATTATCAGTAAAAATTATCTCAGTTTTTGAGTGCCCCATTAAGAACTGCTAAGAGACATGCGCAGGATTTGCATTCATGTGTGAGTTAACTTAGGGAATCTAAAGTTTAGTGCTCATGGTTCACAGAAATCCCATCAAAATAGATCATAACCATGCTTCAGCACCTGTGTCTTCTTCTGGAAAACCTCTCAAAGATCCTGGGAGCTTTACCATTGTGCATAGCCAGACATGGTGGTATCAGAGCTGTGCAATGCTTCTGAAGAACCAAGCCTACCTAGGACTCCAGTCAGCAAGACACCGCCTATTCCCAAGCACTGCCAATAATTTCCTGTGAGGAACCCATTTCCTACTGGTATCTAGCTGCAGAGAGCTCTGGATGCCTGGGTAGTAGGCTTGCTAAAGCAGACACAGGAAATGTTCTGTGTTTTGTAAAAGAACAAATATTGACATGTGAGGGACATATACTCAAATGTTGAAAAAGCACTTGGAAATCAGTATCCAGAAGCTGAAAGTAAGTTAATCCAAGAGAAATTGTTCCCGTCTAACTGCAGGTTGACTCTTTCAGTCACATACTGAAAAAATACACTGTAGTCACTGAAAAATACAGCTAGTGTAAAAGCACAGGTGCTGCAGTTTCAAAGTCAACTGGCCAAATTGCTGCTTAGAGTTCTGTTACTGCATGCAATAACAGACCTATAAAGCATGTATTATTCCATACACTTATTTTTGCTGGCATGGAAAACACTTCAGAACCTAAGAAGCCCTGACATGACTGCACACTCCATAGTAATTCCTGTGTTGAAGAAAACACTAGTTCCTCCAATATCACACAGTACATCCTTTAAGATTTTTGTGCAGACAAGCCAGGGCTAACAGACTGATGGAAATGAACAGGCACACGAAGCAAGAATTGTGAGAAGACATGTCAAAGATAATTTATTTTCCCAACACTTCACTATAAAGTGTTGACCACTTAAAGCTCATTCTTCAGTTTTCAAAACTCAAGGAAGATCTCATTATACGTCCTGTTAAAAGAATAGCTTCAAGATGACCTATGGATTCAAGACTATAATATACTATTTACAGAATAAGTCATTTAAAAGCATTTTTAAAACCTGAATTCTAAGCCCCAGCAATGTTACCTATTACTTTTTTTACTATGAAAGACACTGTTGAAAGGGGGAAAAAATGTCCTTTCTCAACAAGCTAAGACTCAACCTGCACAGACTTTAAACCTCTCCAAACTTGAGCTTCAAAACTGAGGAGCAAACTTGCACAGGTATATCTCAGAGTTTGCATCTTTTTGAACACTTCCCACCATACTGCTGTAGCAAAAAGTATACCTATCCCACCTGTAATAACACTTCCCTTATGCCAGCTCCTATATTTGTACAGCCATGTGGTCAGCTGGGTTACAGTACTGATGTAGCTCACTGCACAAATGTTTGTGTTGCAGCAGACAACAGGAAAAAGCAGCCCCCATCTTCTGTTGTTCCCATTTTTTGGTGGCAAGCTCAGCAAAAACTTAACGACCAAAATGTTGACAAAGAACACAGCTACAAAGATGGACAAAATAGTGCCTGTGAATCATTTATATGTACTTGGAGGAAGAAAAAAACCTGAAAGGAACTATGTATTTCAAGTTTCTCCCTCTTTATTCAGGTAAAAGCCATTAGTCAAAACAAGTGATGTGGACTGCTTAAGTTAGCTAACTTGATATCCGTGGCTAAAAAAATAAATTAAAAAAAAAAAACCACAACAAAACACCACACACCACAAAAAAACAACAAAACACTAGATACTGGAAATGTCAATTTATCCTTGTATCTGGCAATCCAGCAAGACCAACTGCATGTTTAAACAGTGTCTCCCGAGACTGATTTTTTCCATGATGACTGCATCCAGCACTACTTGCCACCAGAGAAGGATGTCAGAATGCAGCATGTTGCCAGAAGCATATTTGTGATGCAGTTCCAGAAAATCAATACAGTATTCAAACACAGTTCCACTACTTTGCAGAACGGAGCAGATGACATTCATACCACTACTGGGGGGCTGTGTAGATACAACAGCGCCCAACACTCCATGCTGTAAGGCCCAGGTGGAATAAAATCACAGCTCCCTCTATCCTTCTCTCCCCTCCAACCTCCCTGTCCTGAAAACAATACTAATTTTGGTGGATCTCACAAGGCCTGGCCTCAGAAAAAATAAAAACTAAAATACTTGCAACAGAATGGGGAAAAGAAACTTATTATCAAAATTACATCTAAAAGTGGATTTTTCATAGTGCAATGCTTGCACACCCATTGCACCTTACCCTTAAGACTGAACACATCTAAAAAGCCTCACAAGTAGAACAGCTTGAATCCCTGAACTAGAAAGCATGCTCTTGCAAATTTTTATTACAGAAGGCTTACACCTAATTAGGGCTTTTAAATACTATTTCGACCTAACATGGTGTCTTAAAAAAAAAAAAAAAGGTGGATTGAGTACCCCGATTTTTGGGTTTACTTTAAATAACACAGAATACTTTGCCCCTTTGTTCATTGTTTCACTTTCTTGCTACTAAGACTATAACCACACACATGGGGAAGCCCAAGATTTTTCTTGAGTGCAGGACTGTCTCAAATACAAAGGGTACATTGTTAAAACACAAGCATGTTTAATTTCTGTGTGCATATATATTTACTCACGTGAGTTCCTTTCCAGATCTGGTCTCAGCCTCACTGGGTATCCCTACACCACACTCACTCCCTCGCTAAGCACCTTTTAAACTATAACTTCTGGACTAGAAGAGACATCAGCTCTTGGTAATTAGTTTAGGCCTCAACAGGTTCAAAAGTAAAGATATCTCAAAGCATAGAAGAACTAAGTTTCGAATCTGTATCAAGTGTTTCCATTGTTTAGATGGTCACTGATCCGGAATACACTGGAAAACCACAGGCTCAGCTAAGATGATGTCCCAGGCACCTATACTAATAAGAAACCACTGGTAAATTAGTGTCACATCACAAGATAATGCTTTGTAGTACACTAAGACATAGACATAAATTTGGAAAGCTGTAATTTAAAGAGTGATCACCTAAGAGCTTTATATCAAATTACAGTCTTAAGAGACAATCATAAAGAACAAATGTTTTCCAACAAAATTCTCATAAAAGTGATTTCTGAATTCTGTGTATTTATTACTTTTACGTACTAGCAGGCAGAAACACTCTAAAGCCAGTTAGGTGTCATTGCCTCCCCGGACTACAAGTGCTGCCCTGTTACAGTATTTCAAGCCGTTGCAATCTCTATGGCTTCAAGACTGCATATTTCCTCAAGCTTTGGCTCAACATTTGTTTATGAGTCCTACAAAGACAACAGGAATTGTAGTAGAGCAAGCACCATTTGTGAGAGAGAAATCACAAGAACATATACACAAAGCATTCATCCGATGTTTGCCTTGAGACACTGAGAGTAAAAATAATCTCAACATGATGAATGTGAAGGACTGAAATCTTTATTTTCAGCAGAACTAGGATTTCACCCAAAGAGCCAGTCTACATAATCTTTATAACGCATGGAAATACTGAAACAGATCAATCGCAACATTAAGGCATTACAAATACCTTCACTAGATCAGCATGGAAATCATCCCCCAGGGTGTTCAGGACACTCATTTACGTGTTGCCAGGCCAGAGGACCTTTTTTAGATTTCTCATGCTTATTTCATGGTCACAAAACTACTGTGACAGAAGATAATTTAAGCATGGTAGAGGTCTCCACACATTGCCATCTGACAAAGTAGTTCACTACCCCTTTCAGGCTGATTTCCATATGTCCATCTGTCTAGGTGTTTATACCTTACTATTTTTTCCCAGGTAATCAAGATTTGTGGGTGTTATCTATAGTAAATGATGTTGATCTGTTTCTGTTGCACTCTCCACGCTGCTACAGAAGTCAGCACAAGCTACTTCGCTGCCATTGCTTTCACACAATAACCATCTAATTGAGATAGCAAGATGGCCAGGAATTGCAGTAACACTGAACTACTGCCAGGAAGCTGTACCTTCCGCTCTATTAACTGCAATATTTCTGTGTCAAAGGAGCACAGCTGATGGAACTCTTGCTGAGATGAAGTTTTGGGAGAGCTATCATTAAGCCTCGTGGGAGGGAAAAAGACAGGTTAAAGAACCTGAGTAAGGTCAAATTCAATCGTCATCAATGCTTCTGGCTCCCAACAGCTTTATAGTGTTCATGTCTTGTTACTCAGACAGAGAAAGGAAACTGAAACATTTAAGCACAAGACTGTGGTTTGGAAATACCTAAAAAAGAAAGTCAACAGGCAACAAACCAAAATCAATTTTCACAGCAAGACTTGTCTAACCCATATTTTCAAACAGGCTAGAATTTCACATATTTTTAGATTTTAAAGCTCCAAATGGGCTTTGTAAAAATGATTACATCCTACAGTTTAGAATTAGCATGATTTGTCAATTCCTCTCTACAAAATGGGACCCCGCAGCCTGAGTGAGATGAGATCCTCCTTTGAAAAAATGAATTTGACTAACTCTCCATCCTTCAAAAAGTGTAAGAATTAGGAGTGGATCAACAGCAACAGACATTTTCCCAACTGACAAAAAATAAAATACTTATTTCTAGGCAATTACAACACTAATAAGTACATCCTACAATATTCATCTTCCACAATATTCTCCAACCAGCTAAAGAACCCTAGTATTCTAATTCTGCCATCTCAAACTGACACATAACCACTTTTATGAAGATAACATACGAAATATAGTCCAACAAAAGTGAAGAGAAGCTGAAGTCTTTATAAAGATACCTTGATTAACGTGACATGACAGAGACAAGCACATCTTACAGAAGCTTTTACCTTGTAATTCCTTACCATTCAGCAAGAGCAAAGGGAAAAGCTAGTAAGATAAATCTGGATACTCATCCACGGCACAGAAGGGCATAAAGGATTTATGGAGAGACTACTCATTAATAAATCAGAAATTAATCCAAGAGATAAAGTTTAACGGGACACCCAACTTCTCACCCCTACCAGAATTCATGGCTGTGCACCTTCCATTCTGTGTCTAGCATGAAGTGTATTCATTTCAGCCTAAGCAATGACTGCATCGTCGTCCACAAATACAAACCTCTAACTCCCCTGCTTCAGATAAAAATAAAAGTAGTACCAATGAGGAGCAAAATATGGTGATGGTTTGCAGCTTTAACATGGAACTTACCTGGTCAATGTATACAATAATTTAGGCTACCAATATACAACCTGAGTATGTTTACTTCAGATCTGTTTCTTGAGGATTTTTAATGTCATCAACCTCTGCTCAAAGAAGACTGATTGGGAAATAATGGCAAATTCTGTATTTCTCAGTACTGGGAATACAAGAGACATGAACTAGGACAGAACATACTGAGGTCATCTTATTTACACAAAAATCCATGTTTTCCTGTTAAAGAATGCTATATTCTGTGTGGCCAACCCAACACAAGGGTCTGCACAATTAAATGGTTATATCATTCAACAGTGACTATTGATAAGAACTTATTATATGCAACAAGGATGAGGAACTAGGCAAAGAGAGACAGACTGGCAGACGCTAGGGAGGCAAGAGTGGACATCTGAAGTGCCTGGCCTACACAATTCCCAGGGCTTGATTCATTTACCTTCTCCTGTGAGATGAGAGACACCAACAGACATACGGGATACAACACTAAGAAGAGTGTCTCCTGAAATACTGCACTCTGTAGACCATTCTCTAACTTCAAGTTTCTCAAAACTATATATTTAATGGCACGACTGCTCCAGAGACCAGTCACCCACAGCTTGGTATCCACCAGATACACAGTGCATAATTACCTGGCTTGCCTCATGGCATTCAATGCACCAAGCAGGCAGAACTACACTAGCCGAAGAACAAATTTTTCACTATAACAAACGAGGCTAAGAAAGCCACTGCTGGTTTGGCAAACCAATTCCTCTCGCCACCTCATGTTTTCTGTGTTCTGGCCATTGGAATAGGTAAATTCTCCATCAGCCAGGTACTAGAAGCTCACTGTCCAAGCTTATGCAGCATAGAATACTCATTAAATACTGAATACAGTACACAGACCCTCACGTGGCCAGGTAAACAGAGTATCAACCATTTTGCAGCTTGCTTCTAGAGCACTCAATACCTTAGTAGAGTATCAGAAGACTATTGTCACAACTGCAGTGTTTAACACCCCTGTACACCTTGGTCTAGAAATACTCCCGAAATCCATGGGCAACTGCACTCAGATGCTAACACGAAATAGCTACCAAATCAAGACTTCTGCTCTAAACACTAGCAAATGTCTGATACGCAACTGCAGATCCACAGAGCTGGTGCTGGCCCTGGCTTGGATGTGCTCACATTTAGAGATGAGTGAGCTTGTCAGTAATACATACCTACATTTCTAGGTTGGGCCATCTTGTTAGCAGATGGTCTGCAAAGGAACTCTATTTTACAATACTTCAATGTGTAGTGTCTACAGAGTCTTCAAAATCTTTGCCAACAAGTTTTGTCTTCTTGACCTCAGTGTGCCAAGATACTACTCAAGTCATCACACCAACGACTTCAGTATTTAGGATTATTTCAACTCCCTCTACAGATACGGATTTGTACTGTTTGCTAAGAAGCTATGACACTAAAACGCCAGCTGTACTGAAGCTGATGAAATGGGGGAGTTCTTTGGTTTTAAGTCAGGTTTTTGTTTTCAGAAATGCTCAGTTTAATTCTAGAAAAAGAACATTTGCTCTTCAAAAGTCCTCTGTATGTGTAATACAATACATTTAACTTACGTATCTACAAACACAATACCAATTTTAAATACATGAGGTTTTCCATTATTTGAATTTTAAAAGCTACATAATTCCTGTCTGCTTAACAGCTTTAAGAATACATCCCTAAAACACTGTAATTTTATTTAGCCTTTTAGCAGGTTTTTGAAACACATGATCACTTTCTTGATAGCTGCAGGCTTGCATTTGTTCTGTTTGGGATGTCTTTTTAATGGATGGGAAGACGAGAGGAAAATAAAAGCTGGCCTAAGAAGTCTTCCTTCCTACATGTTGTACAGTGAACCCCAGTGACTAGGACAGAGCCACTGCTGCAGTTATCACCCCACATGCAATGAAGTTAACAAATTGGAGAATTCCACGTGTCCTTAATAGCTTGAGGAGAGAGACGCTTTAAACTTCCATATTAATCTACCACCTTCACATTTGAATTCCTGAATGACCAAAATACAAAGGACGTGATTTGTAACTTTTATACTCTGAACTATGTCATAAACTATTAGGAAACTAGCACGTTGTTAATGCATAAAAAGTCTGCCTCCACCTTGCAGTTAGCCAAATCATACCAGGCTCCTGTTGCTTTTGAACATGGATGAGTTTCCATTCCATTCAGAGGCTATCAGGCAATCCCGGCAGTAGGGTTTATTTTTTTCATCTCACTACACAAATTACTAAGGATACAACTGTGGAAAGTTTTCACAGGTATCTATGTCACTTTTTAATCCACAAATTTATGTAATCAGATTAATCTTAAAGATTTTATTCCTTCTCATTTCCTTAAAACCTCAAGTGGATGTCCCAGTTTACTAAGGGACCTGCTGTAAAGCAGATTTCCGTAGAGCCTTCTTCACTTTATTGGGAAATTCACACGTTGTTTTATATCCTCTGAAGACTCCAGAAGAGTTAAAAAGAGCCTTCGCTCCTCTGAAGTTTCACCTTGCCACACCGAGCTTAAAGCAGTCGTTCTCAGGACTGACCATCCCCTAACGACCCGGGGAAGGTCCTCACGGTGGGCGTCTGGAAGCCAAGACGGCTCCTCCAGCCATCCGACGTGGCTACAGCGGAGGCAGACCTCCGCAGACCGCGGTGCGCCCCTCACGGAGCGCGCTGCCTTTCCCTCACCGGGCTGCTGCACGGCATCGATCGCAGCAGGATTCCTGCTCCTCCTGCACCCCGCCAATAAAGCCACTCGCCTCCGCGCGCACTCGGCAGCGCCCGCCTGAACAGCAACAGCTGGCGCGGGCAGCTGCCTCCGCCCCCCGCCCCGGCACCAGCCCGGCGGCCCCCCGAGATCCTTACCCCATGGCGGCGGGCGGCGCCGGGCACCGGCGGTGCCGCGCGGGCCGCGTCCCCGGGGCGCTCCTCGCCGCGCCGGCAGCTCCGCAGCCCCGTGGCGGCGGGCCGCTGCGCTGGGCTCGCCGCGCAGGCCCGGGGGGCCGCGCCGCCGGCTCGCAGCTGCCGGGCCGAGCGGGGCCGCCCGCGCCCTAGGGAGCGCCCCCCGCGGGCCGGGCTCCCATGGCCCCCGGCCCCGCCAGGCGCCCGCAAGCAGCGGCTCCGGCCCCCGGGCGGGCGGCGGCGACTCCGGGGGCAGACGGGTCCCCTCCTGCGGGCGGGCGGGGAAGCGCTCGCCTTCTCCGCGACGGGGTGTCGGCGGCTGTGGCGCTTCTCGCCGGGACGTGAGCGGCCGGCGAGGGCTCCGTGTGCCTCAGACGCGGAGCGGGATGGGGCAGGCGGTGCGCGCAGGGCTCCACGCCGCCTCTCCCCCTAGCACTCCCGCCGGCAGTGCGGCGGGCACCGACGCATTTTCGCGAGGAGGCAGATCGAGCCGCAGCACCGGCGCTGGCATCGGGCTCCCGGCGTGAGGCGGCTAGCGGCAGGGCGCCGCGCTCCCCCGATCCGCCCGGCCGCCCACCCGCGGCTGCGGAGGTACGTGGCGCCGCTCCTCCTTCCCGCGGCGGCGGGTCCGCTCCTCGCCGTCACGCCTTCTTCTGCGGCGAGCGGGCGGGCATCGTGCTGGGGCGCGGCGGGTCGGTCACTGCCAGCGGGCGGCGGGAGGGGCTGCAGCCGCCGAGCCCGCGCTCCTCTGCGGCGGGGCCGCAGGCTCAGCCCCGCCGGTGGGACGGAGGGAGGGAGGGAGGGAGCGAGCGCCGCGTCAGGCGTGCCCGGCTGCTCCGGCGCCCCCGAGCCGCTGCCTGTCCCCGCTCACATCCCCGGCTCCGCCTCGCACCGCCCGCCCGGCACCGCGCGGGGGGCACGTCCCGCTCCTCCCGGGGGAAGGGGAGGACGCGCCGCGCCCTACAGCGCCCCGCGCGCGGCCAGCCCGCTCCTCCTGGCGGCGGCCCCGGCTCGCTCTGCCTCCATCCTCCGCCCGGGGACCTTTAAATAGCGCACGTCACCGCGCTCCCCTACGCACCGGCGTCACGCACCGCTCCCGGCGCTGACGTCACCGGGGTGCGGGGGATGATGTCACAGCGGTCCGCGCCGCCGGAAGCTCTTCCATAATAGGGCATGGCGGCGGGGGGAGAGCGGGCGGGGGCGGGCCCGGGGCGCCGCCGCCTCCGTGCGCCTCCTCGCGGAGCCGCTGGCCGGACCGCCCCCGCCCCCGCCCCCTGCGGCGCCGTCTCCACGGCAACGCCGCGCGCGCCCGCCGCCGCGCCCCGCGCCCGGCCCGGGTGGCGCCCTGCGGCCCGGCGGGGAGCCGGGACCGAGCGGGGAGCGCGGCTGCGGCAGCTTCGCAGCCCTCCGCCCTGGCGGTGCGAACGGCGCGGCGCCGCTGCTCCCCGGCGGCTGCCGCCTCCTGCTCTGCAAACGCTTCGAACGCGACGGCGTTGCTGACTACGCGGGAAGGAAACACGGCAGCCATGCCGAAACTGCCCCAAAAGTGTAGATTCCAGCACGTCCGTGCTAATAGTATTGTGAAGAAACAGACAGCGCTGGGAGCTCACCAGATCCTACTGGTTTTGCCTGTCCTTCCATGGTAGCACGCAAACAGCATGCATTGCTCCTTCTAACCCAACGGGGCAGTCCAAGCTCCAGCACCCCCTGCTACCTTGGTGGGCACCTGTCTCATCTTGGGTTCAGTAAATACTTCCATTAACTCTCCAAGTTTTCCTAAATTTCTGAATGTCAGGGATAACTGCTCCTAGGCAATGCCAGTGGCATTGGGATACCCCAGGTGGAACATGCATTCCAGCTCTTTGATACTTCTAGGACCGTTTCCAACGTTTTCATGTTATTTTCCTGCTTAAGCGATGTTGTACCCACCAGAGGCATATTAAACTATAAAAAAACGGGAGATATGAATACAATATGAGATGTCAATCCCCACATAAAAATGGAAGAAGACCTAAGTTTTACCGATAGATGTTATGGTGTTGTAAAACATGACAAAACCAACAATGTTATGTTCACAGCTGTTGCTTTGACAAAAGGTTGGTTGTCCTCTTGGAAGATATCTACTACCTGGGATGAAGTGCATCCCAGGAAGAGGCTGCAGTGAAATATAGCAAAAGGATTTACCTAACAATCTGATCTCTCCAGACTAAGAGTATTTTTCAAAAGTTATTTTAATTCACACATGCACGTGTTTTACAGACCCTTGCTTCAACATTTTGACCTATAAAAGTCATTAGCTATGGGAAGAGAGTAGATGACAAATTAAATATCAAGAGAAACCATCTCCGAACAGAAGCGTAAGAAACCTAGCATGAATCATTCCAAGCAGCAGCAGTGAGGCAGACGGCCTCGCAAGGAAGAAAACAACAGCTTCCTCGGTTTCCCATTTCTCACACACTACCTCATAACCTAAAGTAAAAGCACTGAGCTACAAAGGCTTTAGACTGAGTTGCAACAGTCCAAGGTTTGCTGTGGGCAGCGCTCAGAACACACACACAGTTATGATGAGGCTGCATTATTTTTCTGGACTGCCATTGTCATTTCTCAGTTGGGTTTCACATGCTAACTCTGAAACATATGAAGCTCTATGTATTTTCCACTAAAAAGTCAAATTAGATGCACAGGCTTCTATCTGTAAAACTGAGGCAGTCCCTAGTGTTGGTGGGGGATATGAAGATCCACAACAGTTCCTTTTCCATATAAGTGTGATAAGAGTGAAAGAGACTACAACAAAAATAATTTGGACTAGGCAAGTGTAAACAACAGCTTATAAATATTATTTGATGTCAAGTAGCTACGAGCCTAGATTCATTAGCTTCTGTAAGTCCCACATGACATTTTGCATGCAGTAACGGCAGGTCAAGAGCAAAGAAACTAAGGCTCTAAATCCACATATGAGTAACTCTTGTTGCATCATTTTTGTTCTTTCAGCTCAAGCTCACACACTAATGCAAATGCTTTAGTATCTCATTATGTCCAAAATATTTTGTTTAGATATCACAGAGATGGCTCCATCTGTCTCTGCCTTTCAACTTGTTCACATATTTGGCTTGCATGAAGTATGTTTTCCCACCATATGGGTGCAAAACCAGAAATCCCTGAGACTGAAGATAAAAGAAAAAAATGTAAAAGAAACTAAACATATACTGAGCCCTGGGGGGAAGAATTGCGTGTTCACTTGAGAATGAGAGGTGTGAATTGATTCAGGGGTAAAGAAACACTGCTATCTCCAGAACAGCCCCGTGTGGGATACTGAGAGTATCTTTACCGACTTGTGAAACACCCTGCACATTTCATCCTCCTCTATAATAAAATAGGAGTACTGGGACAGGTAAGATCCTGGGTGAGGGAACAGAGCTGTAGGGACAAAGAAAGCGCTGCTCCAAGTAAATCTCAGGTTTCATCTCTATTTCCTCTTAATTCATTCAAATAGTGTTATTTCATTATTACAGTTAAATGTAGAAGCTCCACAGAACTGATTCCTTCCCTTCCATATTTATTGTTGCTGTTCCTCCTGGTCTGAGTGAGCTTTCTCTAAGCCTTAAGCTTTGTCTCAATTACACCCTTTTACAATTTTGATCAGTTTCCAGATTGATTTGGTTGAGTTAACCTTACTTGTTGTCTGGAAAAAGACTTTGTTTATGCTTGCCAAGCCTACTGAAATCACTTCTCTGTCTTGCCATTTCCTAAATTAATATAATATACAAAAACATGGTGACATTCATCAGCTAAGGCTGAACTGTACGTGCAGATACAAAGAAAGCAAGGTAGGTGATTAAATCATAGACATTAACAGGAGAAACAATACACAATCACCTCATCTTGAAGACTGAACTAATTAACAAGGAGAAATTTAATAGTGATGACAAGAGGCTCAGCCCTAAGTTGGTTGTTTGGGTTTTATTCCCCTGCCGTTTTGGAATACTTCTTTGTCTAGAGCTCTCTGATGGAGGCAGTCTTGAGCTGTAGAGCTCAGTGGCTGTTGCTCCACAAAGACACCAGGCAATGCCACAATCAGATGAGATGGATGGCTGCAGGCAAGGTAAAGCACAGGGTGGTGCAGGAGAAAGACTGTTGTTTGCTGCTGTGAAGGAGTATATTCCTGGCATGTATATTCACAGCCAACAATCGAGCTGCCAAACCCTGTTCTGACACCCTTGCCGTGAATGGGCAACCAGCTGGGGCAACACCTGTAAACCTGGCAGCCGCAGGGATACCTCTGAAAGGGGGGTTGGGTTGAACCTCCTGGTGGGACACCTGTAGATGGAAAAAAACCAGATGGCTGTGCTGTCTGAATCTCAAGCCTGCTGTGTATTGACATGGCCACTGGCCTGGCCAAAGTCCTGGAAAAGCAGCAGAACACAGCTGGAAAACCAAGAAGCACCACGAGGGTCTGAATTTTGCTTGAGCTTCCATAGTACCTCTGTTTTCTCCATGCAAAACCAGATGAGTAGTGGTTGATTGCACATTGATTGGAAGCTGCAGTTTCCACAGACAAGACTAATGTGCTTGTAAGATGGGGAAATCCCATTTCACCAGATAAAGTGCTGAAAATATTTAAAATCTGATTCCTTGTTCAGCTCTAGTCAGCACATTAAAAAAAAAAAAATCTAGCTGCACCAAAACCAGAGAGAAACTCTAAGGATGTTTAGGGAACCTCAGAGCCATTATTTGAGAGTAGAAAAATAAAAATTGGCTGGTTTGGTTTATCAAACTAAAACCCAGTACAACATACTATTATGCTCTCCAAGTATTTTGAGTGAGGCTAACACAAAAAAGGGAGAGAAAAATCTATAAAAGGGGCAAAAGAATAAATGAGCATGAACTTGCTTTAAATATTTTTTCCTGGCACTGTGAAGGTTTTTGATCTTCAAGAAGCTGGTACCTTCAAGAGCAGCCTTCCAAAATAGGGACTGCGTGCAAAAGAAACAATGACTGAAAAGTAAGCACAGATGGCAGCCATCACTGCTTCCATGTGGGAGGAGGTGAAGGTATCTGGAAGGACAGACATCCTTCCTCCCAGCAGTTCGCACCCTGCAGACACGGCTTCCTCCAGGGCTCTGGGCTGGGGTACTACTGCTGCTCTTTTACATCAGCTGGCGTTTGGTTTAATACCAGATGGGTATAAATTCCAAAATCCCTACGGAAACTGGGGATGTTGATTGCCTTCAAAGATGAGGGAGCCAGCAACTCACACTTCCCTCACTTCTTATGCATTGCTGCTATTTTGTGTCTCTTCCTTCCTCCTACTCCTTTATGCCTTTTCCTTGCCCTCTTTTCTTCTGTCTAATCACAAATCTCTATCCCCACACACATGCTTCTTTCAGTGAGTGGGATCACTTCTCCATCATTTTCCCTTGCAGGATCTGCATTTAATTTATAAATAAAGTAGAGAAAAAGAGGGGAAGAGAGTAAATGGCATCCTCTTCGCTGAGCCCAAGGTTTCTGTCTGCATTTTTATAAGTCTAGAAAAATCATCACTGTCATATTAGGTGGGGCTGGAGGGATTCTGCAGAAATTTACATTCATCATTGTTTCTCCTGAAATAGATGAAGAAACCTAGATGTTGCCTTATACTCAAGTAAATGTGGTACTCTCAAACTAAGACTAGATTTGTTTTTGAAAGGAACTGTATGACATAATTCCCTGAGATGCCTTATGGTCCAATATTTCTATCTCTGTCCTGTTGCCAGTGAATGCTGGTTTTCCGGCACCCACTTCCAACATTTCATTGTCTTACCACCAGAAATAGATCGCACATCTCCTACACAGCTCTGTGGCACTACACCCATACAGGAATTTATTAAAAATACTGAGCCCTGAGTAACGCTTTAATCTCTTAGGTTTGTCAGTGGCTGTTACTTCCTCCAGTGTTTCTTCTGACCACATAGGAATCACAGTTTGTGCCACCAGAGTGATTATGTCAGCTCGTAATTTCTATGTAATTACTCCAAGTTTATCTAGATACATCATTCAGCTTTGCTTCCCCAAATCCTTACAGATATTTTTTGCTGTTTCAGCTGAAGATGCTAAAAATATTGTAAAAAAATAAAAGAAAAAAAAAAGGTTTTTTTTACTTACGAGTTATGAAATGTAGCAATAATAGCATTGTGAATCAGAAACCTCTTCAACAGAATTCTTTCTTGGCAAAACTGTACTTGCACACAATGAGGTTTTTTCTAGTGTGTCCTCTGTGGATCACATCTGAGAAACCACATGCTAATAAAAAAAGTTTGTTCAGTCATATTTACATTATAGACAAAATGGTCTGTGTTTTCAGAAAGAGTAAGTCATAGCAACCATACAGTATTTTTCTTCTTGATGACTCCTACCAAACCAGACCGAGTTGATTTCTAGTAGAAATAACAAATTCCAAACATCACCCGTGATTTCCATGATTTCTGTATCCATTCTTCCTATCTTTCAAGTACTAGGTTAATATTTTTATGTCTCAGGGTCTGAAAGCTGGTAGTGTAAGAAGTACTCATTCACTAGTGAATACAAGATTGCCTTGAAATAATTAGCTTCTGTTTTTAGCAGTTCTTTCCTACTTATTTTTTAGAAGTTCTTGTAGAGATTCTAACAATAGCATCTGTGAATATTTGAAGAAACTGCTTAATTTTCTGCCTGAGTTTTCCTTCTTAGAGGTAAGTTTCTCTGAGAATATGAGAAAGTCAGATTTGGAGAAAATTAAGCTGTATTTCTGTACATCTAGAATTTCCATCTATTTCCACAGTTTCCATGCACCTGGAGTTCAGCTGCTGCTGAGAATGAAGTCTTAGCATATACTTTTTTTCTCCATGTGAGAAAATTTTGACCAGCCTTTGGGAAGCACTAACATCTTCATGCTGTCAAGCTGAAAAATGAAATTTGGCCATAAACATTCCAAATATTTATTTATTTACTTATTCCCACATTTAGTATTTTTCCATTTCTCTGTCAGGGTGATCCAATTTACAACAGGTTAAACTTTGAAAAACAAATTACTTCTCAGACACACTTGGGAAGTTACCTACAAATCTCTAAAGACTGCTCCCCTGACATTCTGCAGCTCAGGATTAAGAGAGAACACAACTTTGAGCCTGGGGCCAGATTGATAAAAACTCAGACCTGCTTTTCAAATTATGGGAAAACAGAAGTCCAAGTAGAAACCAAGCCTAAGTACCAGACATAGAAATGGCAGGCAAAGGATTGGGAACCAGTGAATTAAGAATGAAAGAGAGATCAGATGAAGACCCAGGGCTAAAATCCAGTGAGAGAAGCTTGAAAAAGGTTAACAGGCAGGGAAACTGATTGAATGAAAAACTAGGATGAAGAAGCTGGAGGGCAGAAGGGAGGCTTCAGACTGGCAGGGCAGCGAGTAGAGAAGTCTGAGGTTTAGAAGATGGAACTGCCAAAGTTAAATACAGACCTGAGGAGTCAAAAGAGGAGGGGGTTAAACTGGGTGTGATAGAGGGTACAGAACTGTGCAGATCTGATGGGTGAAACTGGATGGGCAGTGTGCTCAGCAGGGCAGGGCAGGCGCTTCCTCCAGATGCAAGTAAAGGACCCAGCATGTCATTCTTCTGCTGTCAGAAGTGAAATCCAGTGAAACCCACAGGCTCCAACTGCATTTCACCCTTCTCCAGTGCTGGTTGTGTAACAGTGGTAAACTGTCAGTTGGGCTAGTTATTCTGAAGAGCTTGAGTACATAACTCCATCCTGCTGGTGGCCCATGTGGGACCATATGATGCCACAGGGTGGGATCTGTCTTTTATGGTTCAGCTTCTAAGGACATCCAGAGATTGCACTGGAAGTTTGTATCATTAAACTCTCCAGGGTTAGAAATTCCACGAGGGAGGATGCACTGGCAACTTGTTGATATCCTTGTGTATATACACCTTATGACAAAGTGACTACATGACCATAGATTTTTCTTTTTTTTGCACAGAATTTCTAACTCATTCAGTGAATAGGATGGATCTGTTTGGAAGACAATCTGCGGTGAAGGAAAACTTTCCTCTAAAGTGCCATGTGAATTGCATTAGTTGGAATGTCTGCATGTCCTAGTGGAAACTTTGTCTCTAATTGTACGGAACAACAGGCTTGTGTTAGAAAGGCTCTAAGAAAAGCCACAGAAGTAGGCTTAAGTGGAAGAGGAAGAGAAATTAAATGAAAGACCAGATGATTTTATAGTTATAGTAGCTGATTTCCGTTCAGGGGAACCTAAATCCTCCTTGCTACAACACGTGTAATTCTAGCTGAGGGACGACTTCAAAGTTGGCATGAATGCTCTCCATCATCTGGGAGACAAAAGACTTTGGGAATAGTAGCATTTAGGATGGTTAAAAGGATTTCTATTTCAACAGACTGAAGGATATATGAAGCGAGCCTAATACATACATGCAAAGCAGCTGAATTAAAATTACACTAGCAACCTCATTCTTGTCATTTTCTAACCTTGAACACTTGCCTTTACAGTTGGATTCTGTTGGCATCATTTGGCACAGTTCTTTCTACATCTAAGATTACCTTTCAGCCTTAAAACTCACTGGGTGCTGCCTGATATTAATGCAGACACTCCGCTACACACCAGCTGACCATGATATGTAGTCCGGAAGATAAAACAGGCCACAGTTTTCTGAGAGATGCCCCGGGGAAGATCCCCTTCCCACCCTGCTCTCTCCTGTCATTTGCCCTGTGAATTTTGACAGCAGATTCACTTACTTCACAGGAACTATTCAAGCCACAGGAAGCCACCTTGTGTAACTCTGTGTCTTTGCCTTACGGGAAGCACTACCAAGAGCAGAACTCGCTCTTTCAGACACGAGAAGGAAAAAAGGCTGAGCTGGAACGCCAAACCTGATTTTCAGAACCAGCATGTTTTTCAGCTTTCTAGGAAGCAGTTGCCAATGAAAACTGTAGATACAAAGATTTTACATTACCTGAACATCATACTCACCTGTTTTATTATTTATACTTCCTAGAACTATATTTCCTATTACCCGAGCAGTGCTGCCAGAAGTGCAACAGTAGTTTGAGAAACAAAAATTATTGATGTTCATTTTAACATCTGTCTCACAGTGCATCCTTTTATTTACACTATTTTGATTGCAATCTTCTAAACTTTAATGAACATACTAGACATATTAGTTGCAGGTGTGCCTCTCTTGAAACAGATTCTCCCAGACATAATATGAATTGCTGTCATGGACAGAGGACTTTTTCTGAGCAATGTACAATACAATTTACTACACCCCTCAAGATACCAAAGACGTCAGCTTGCTGCCATGTCTCTCAGCCTGAGGTTCCTAATGTTCAACATCTGGCCATTCCTTGTGTTTCAATCGAGCCAATGGTTAATTAAAAGAAGGCAGAGCTTCATATAAATCTGCCCCTTAAGCAGGCAGATACAGAAATTCTGAATTGGGCTGGAGAACTGTCAGGTTTGTAGACTAATGCAAACTTTGCAGAGGCTTCATGCTGCTCACCAAGTTGTTGGGAAGGCAGCTTGAGGAGAAGCAGCAAGAGCTATGTTCTGTGAAGTGCAAGATGAAGTGCTGGAGGGAACACTACGCATTAGTAAAGCACTAATGCTGTATTTTTGTGCTTTGGTGAAGAAGTGTACCATTATCCTGGTTAAACTTCCATGAAATACCATTTTAAGTTTATCTCCTGTAAACTGTGTTTCCTAAGATTTTGCTCTTCTTGTTACGATTTGTGTAATGTGATGGCCATGTTGTGCAATTCTAACTCAGAAAAAGCACTTTTTAATACCTTGACCAATAAGTTACCCATAATATTATTTTCTAGCTACACATCATACAGTCACCTTAATATTAGAGTGCAAGATACAGTCAGCCACAGCTAATGCCTGATTTCTAATGTTTGTTGAGTTGTCAGTGCAATTATTTTGTATTATAAATAACATTCAGTATAATTAGAATTCACATAATAAAAGGAGAACACCTATGTAGAGCTTTTTAAAGAGGAAGTAATTAAAACCATAACATACTACCTACCTAAAGGTGTAGAGTTAAGGTTTCCATGGTAACCTTAACTCTGCATTTCCTGCCTTTTGTGATTTCAAAAGCTCAGCCTCAGTGTTGCTTTACTATAGTATTTCACACTGAATACTTTTACCAATAGAAGGATTATTTTGAAACCTGGCATTTCTAGGGCTCCTAATACTAACCCAGTTTGCACAGCAGCATTATAAATTATTCAGAAGAAACTGTACTAATACATAGCTCACGACAAAGACTGAACTTACCTCAAGCTGGTTTAATGTATTATGGATATGTGGTAGCCTCTTCGTAGATAAGGTGCTGGCTTCCTTTTGGGTCCCTGTTTCATTTCCTCTGTGACACTGGCTAAAAAACTATCTGGCCTGAAAAACGCCAGATTAAAACTGAAGGCAAGAAGCAACACATCTGCAATTATAAATGGGAAAAATTACTTTATGTAGATTGCAACTCATTAAAGAACATACACCAAGTGCACCTGGTTGTGAAAAAAAAGCAATGCTGTGGATTACTGCTGCATTAGACAGAATTGTTCCAATTTTGAATGTGTAACTTTTGACTGGACTTATGTAGTTAACTTCAGCAAGAGTGTGTATGGGCACACATATATGTGTCCAGCTCTTGGCTGCCTGCATTTGAAAATGAAAGACACTTTCACAGCTTACTAGTAACATACATGCTAGTAACTTGAGAGGGACCTGAGTTTTCAGAGCCAAAGTACATAGGTCTAGCTCTTTACAGGCTGCTTTACTTAAATGCTAAGTAAAAACTATGTTTTCAGTTATTCCTACTGTAGGCCTTCATAGAAAACCCCTGAAGAAAACACATTTACACATATTGTAAAGTATAAGGTAATCTTTAAACTTGTTAACAAAAATGTTCTGATTTCTTGAGTAAAAACTCTTAAACACTAGTATATTTTATTTAAAACTTTTTATGCTACCTGAAAACGTTGCTCATTCTGCCAAATGTATTTGACATTTGTCAAACTTTACAACAGCTTTTGTCTAAGGAGACTTGTAATATCTGAAATACTAATATCTTTAATAATCTGCTCTGGAGGGATAAGAATAAGGAATTTCTTAGTCAATGGGCAAATATCTTTGCCAGCAAAGCCACTACATAAAGATTTTTGCCATAGAATACTGTCATAATTTACATCCAGCTGAGGAAATTTAGTTCTTAAACACGGTAAAACTCCTGAATCAAATATACTGGGCGTTCAGATGCATTTTCCACAAACAAGTAAGTGGTCAAAACCATACTTAAAAACTTGAAGAACACAGTGAAGAAATGTAATACAACAGAATTTAAATTGACCACCAAGAGCTAGCTCTTGCACCTTACTCAGCCTTTGGCAGTACACATAAGAAATGTTAGGAAAAAAGCAGGTAGCAAGCTATCTTTTATTTCTTAACTCATAGTAGGACCTTCCCAACTTGTTCAAATCTCAGTGTGCTCCTTGAGTCCTCCTAACTTCTAAGTGCATGCTTAATTTAGTAAAGTCGTGTATAATACAGAGGTAATACTTACTCTTTCCATACAGTGCTTAGTTCAAGACATGAAAACATTTGCATCTGTCTGTCCTCCAGTTTGGGGATGCTAATATATGCACAAAGGATAATCAGCAGGTATTGCCTCCAGATCCATTAAGTGTAAACAGATTTTTCTCAGCCACTGATGAAAACTGTGCCACAGTGAAAAGTCTACTAGACCTTTGTAACAATAATCAAATTCCATAATACCTAATCCTCAGGAATTGACATATCAGGCAAACCCTTCAATAACTTCACTGACTAGTTTAGGACTTGGGGAACATGAATATCTTCCCAATAGTACAATGGATTAAAACAAAACTAAGTGAAAAAAAGAGTTTTGTAGAGTTGTGCAGAAATAATTGGCATCATCCACTGTTTCAGATCAAAATTTGTTACCTGGCTTATGTATTTTAAAACTGCCTTTATTCACACGAAAGATCAAATAATAAAATTTAGTAAAACCCAGAACTTAGATCTTCCTTTAAAATAGTTGCATTTCAAGGAGTTTAGTTACAAAATTTATAAAACCAAAGCACTGAAGTAATGAAATTGCCAGCAAATATACTCATTAATCTATCCAGTGCACAGGATTAGCCATTTACCACAACAGCCCTAATTCTCATCAAAACCAGTCTATTTTTAACAGTAGTCTAAAATGATGCAGTACAAACAACTCATCTGAAAAAGCTACAGGGATCATCCGTATGTAGACATGATTTTTTATCATCCCAAATAAGGATAACTGTAAATATATATTTTACTATATTTATAAAGTCTATATTTATAAAGTCTGTATTTTATTACTCCAAGTTGGAAATCATAGATAGAACATACAAGTTTGCACAGTTAACATGTTCATATCAATGCCTACGGTACACTAATTACATTTCATAAATACTGTCCTGTACATCACGTAGTATGTATATACATATATAAAAATTAGCATATAAAGGCATGCGTGAACATCATTTAACTTGGCTGAATGTTGAACATCAAAACTAGGATGCTGCACACTGGGAAAAAAATAAGGCATTTGTTTAAGAAAATTATTAATTTTTTCCTTCAGTATTTACTTGCTAAACTTTTGAATTTTGTTTTTAATGCGGTGGATATTTACATGGACATCTGCCACCCGACAGCAATTGATTTGTACCTTTTAAATATTGTCTCTTAATGTACATCTAATTTAAGTTCTTTGTATTATTATTAAAATCTTGTTTTCCTGAGGAAAGCTGCTTTTTCCCTGCTATATGAAATTTATTTTAGACCTAAGTCTCTGGTTTGGCATCAATCCCAGAATATCCTGATTTCTAAACAAACTGCAAAGCATATCATGTGGGTATCATGATTAAAAAGCTGCAGTCTTTACTGTGGATCCTGTACCATATTAATCCCTGTTATAGCTCCAGTTATTTCATTGGAGCTACATTTGTTTTAATACAATTGCCATGTTTGGTCTCAGTACAAAATAAGAAAATGGCATACTTAAAGTGAAGCACTGTACTGATACAAGTTTCATTATTTCAGACCTAGTCCTGGACACTAATAACATCATAAATGATCATATATTACAGCTGGCTTTGAAACAGAAAAAATGTTTCAAGTAATTTAAATAATTTCACAGTAGAGAAAGGATAAGTACAAGTTTTTTATCACTCTTAATCAGGTAACACTTTTAAAAGCAGTAGTATCAAATGCTCTTTCACAAGGCTGTTTGCTATGGTAAAGCACATTCTAAACATACACCTGTCTCAGTTCCCATAGGCCTTCTCTGGTGCCAAGAGATAAAGAGCATATAGACTTTTTAAGATTAGACACAGGTTTCCACAGAGAAATAGGGTTTTTTTCCTTTCATTTTTTATTTGACCATACTGTCCAGCACTATTTACCTTCAGACAGCAACTATACCTGGAGTACTTCAGCTCTAAAAGCTTCAGAAAATTGCAAAGAGCACCAAAAAGAAACTTTAATGTTGCATAATTGTTTCCATTCTAGGAGAGAGATTGCATCTGGTTTATCAGAGACCTCTTTGTTAATGACTTCTGGAAACGACTCTCTTTTCTGTCTATCAGAACTAAATATTGTTTAGAGAGGCTGAATTCAACCTCTGCTTCAATTATAGATCATAAATTTCTTTCATTGGTCATTCAGTTTCTTTGATGTTGTTCCAGTAAATTAGTTTTACAAACTGTCCTGTTACAGTGCATATACCATTTTATTCTAAAGCAGTTTTTCTTTGAAGGCACAAACACATGACTGGTCCTTATCCTATTCTATTCTGAAGGATCTGGTGGAATCTCTAGTGCTAGTTCTCAGACTCCTTGTTGTACAGTTGTTCAGATAAGTATCTCCCGACCAGTGGTCTGTTTGTTTGAATGACTAAAACCAGAAGTAAAGCTTTGTAGGTCTTTTCTGACAGAAGAGAATCTGACCTGTTAACTTTCTGAGATCACAGTCAGAGTCAGGAAGCAAGAAGGCACATACTGAAAAAACAGAACAGCTCTCGGCATGTCAAAGCACAGAGATTTGTCTCGGAAGGCTGTTGGCAATTTGTAAAATGTCAGGTTATTTCAGGTGCATCACTGACATGTAGCTATTTTGACAAGTGGATGCCGGTAAGATACGGGGAAAATTCCTCAAGAGTGAACAGTCTGTGCAAAGAAAAAATAGTTAGATTTAGTATCTAGATTAAGGCAAACACAAAATATCAGGGTGCCTTGTGCCAAGAAGTGCAGAAAAAGGAAACAGGGAAAAACACAGCAACATAGGTTGTCTTAATCGGGTAAATGAGTTGCCTTTTTTTTTTTCCCTATTTGCTGTACAAAAACTGTTGATGCTTAATATACTGGTATAAACACTGCCTGCTACCAGGCATATTGATTGTATTAGGTTATATTTATTGTAGGCCCCATGGCAAATGTGAGAAACCTCGAAGAATGACATGTTGTTGGTTAACAGATAAATTATGGTGACAAGTGCTCAAATGGTCTGGAGAAAACCGTTTGAATAGGCCAAATGGGGAAATCCAGCTGTCAGGTGTTGTATCACAGACTGTTACAGTTAAAACACAAAGTTTCTGCCTTGGGCAGAAACTGGAAAGTTAAGTTTTGATTCCAAACAAAGAACATACAAAGAGGGCTGAGTTCCAAATGAAAATTGAAGTCTGGCATAAGTGGCAGTGGTAGGATTCTCATGAAACTGAAGATCTATTATGCTACTCAACCTATGTTTAAGCTCTCTGGAACTGAATTCTTTCACAGAGATGAACTCTTCCTTCACTCCAATACTTTCCATTTCAAATCCTTATTAACAGCCCCTCCGACAACTCACACTGGGACTTTGTATAATTTATAAGCAGTATCCCTTACCCTAGCCCTAATCTTAACTGTGCGCTGACCTCAGGGGAAAATTCTTTGTGACGCGCAAACTTGCCCTTAGGAGCCCTTCTGCTGCCCCACCACAACAGGACCCTTCAGCTTTGTGTCTCTTCTAATCCAAACCCTTAGAGTGGCCAAGCACAGAAAACTCAAAACTGTGGCACAGATGAAAGCCCTCAGGAGAGAACTGGTTTGGCAGCCCACACCTCCCCTTGGCAGCCTGTCTACAGCCCTGCTTCCTCTAGATCACTAGGCTTCATCTCTTTTTCAACCTTAAGAAGTGCACAAAGCTTTATCACCAGACAGCACCAAAAGCAGCCCAGATAAAAAAGTCCCCAGAGAATTTGTTCTGCAGACCAGACCCACCCTCAGCAGCCCCATTACAGCTAGACCCTTAGGAACTGTCCTCTCCTCACCTTAAATGTGCCCAGGCCCTTATGCCCAGGTAAACCCAAACACGGCCTTGCCTGAAGTCTTTGAGAAGACTGAAGTCTTCTGCAACCAAACCATCCCTAGGCAGCCACTTTGCAGGCCCACCACAACTAGACCCCTAGGAAGTGTCTCTCTTCTAGGCCTAAAATTGCCCAGAACCCATTTCCTGCTGCTCAAACCTTCCCTTGGCAGCTTCTCTGCAGTCCCACTCCACCTAGACCCTCAGGCCATGTCTTTCTCTGAACTCAGACCCCAGCCTCAACCCAAGTCATGTGCTGAGCCTTACTGTAAGACCTCAAATAAATAAATAGATAGATAAAAAATGGCTAAAATTAAAAATTGTTAAGGGAAATTTCTTTGTATCTAAACCTCCCTTTGCAGCTTCACTCCATATATGCCACTAGGGTTTGTCTCTCATAAATGTAACGCGAACCATAGCCATGGGCTGACCCTTATACAAGGATCTCAAGCCATGGCCAAGATGAAAAGGTCCGGAGGGAAGGGTTATTTTTGCAGCCCCACTTTGCCTGGGCCCCTGCACTTTTTCCCTTTCTCATTCATTACTTATCTGTGCGTAGCCAGAGCCTCAAGCCATGACGACTCCAGCCAGGGCCTGCTCTCCGCTGAGCACGCCCTCACCTTACCCCTGCCCTCCCAACAACGGAAGCTTCAGCAGTCTGTCTGTGTGAGCACAAACTCTTTTGTTTCAGTACCTGCTCAACGCCAAGAGTTCACGTACGGTAACTGCCCTTCTCCAGGGGAAGGAATCAAATCTTGATTTGGCTCATATCTCCTGAACTCCTGATCCTTCAGGATGCATTTCAGCCTGTTCTTGACTTCAGATTTATCCTAGCACACTCAAAATCTCTGGTGGCCAAATCCTAACTTACTTATTCAAATATTATCCTTTTGACTTAGGAGTAGTCCAATTACTATTGGTCAATAACTTCAGAGAGCACAATACCCGTACTGTCCTTTCCACCTTCTGGCCTTAGCCAGGTTGTCAGTGGAGCACTGTGAGCTGCGCTCTGCCAGCACGGGACGGCTGTGCAAGACAACCCGCTGGCGAACCCCGACGGCTGGGGACAGATAAAGGACACACCGCCAGCCTGGGCCTTCGGTCTCCGCTTTTACCGGGACGAGGGCTGCTGCAGCCGCAGCTGAGGGCCGCGCCTGTACCTCTGCAGCCCGGCAGCGCACAGGGCCGCCCGTGCCTCCCCGCGCCCCCAGCACCCCTGCAGGCAGCTGCCCCAGGCCCTCCCGCCACCGGCCCCGCCGCCGGCCCTGGCCCCGCCGCCGGCAGCCGGCCCCGCGCATGCGCCGCGCCGCTAAGAGCAGGCCGGCCCCGCCGCGAGAGCCGTGCGGACCGGTCGCTTCCTGCCGGCGTCTCTGTTTCCGGGTCGGAGGGCAGCGCCCAAACTGGAGGAGCCGCGGTTTCCGGTCGGCCCGGCCGCCGTGGGGAGGCCGCGGGTGGGGGGCGCGCTCGGTGCCGCCGCTGCCGCCGCCGCCGCCGCCGCCGCCGCCGCCGCCGCCGCTGCTGCCACCGCCGCCGCTGCTACCGCCGCTGCTGCCGCCACCGCCCAGGCCTGTCGTGCGTCTCCCGGCGAGGTGCGGAGGTCCTCTCTTGCCGTGGGGAGAGCCGCCGGGGGTGGCTGGGGGAGCCGGGGTGGGGTTGGCGGGGCTCGGGCCGCCGCGGGAGCGGCGTGTGCGCCTGGGCTGCCCTGCGCCTGGGCTGCCCTGCGCCCGCAGCGTAACGCGCGGCTTGTGTGCCTCCCGCAGAGTTCGCGCTGGCCTGGGAAGAGTGCCCGCTAGAACAAGTGTATCCGGATTGCAGCGACTACGGAACTTTTTGAGGAGCCTGGCGGTTCCTCCAAGGTAATATCTGCTGAACCCCGCGGTAAATGCCCTTATAGCTACTGTGAGACTACAGTGTTACTGCAGGGTTCTGTTTTGGGAAGGTGGCTCCCTCGTTGCTTTTCTTTCTGGTGCTTGCAACATCTCTTTCCGGTATTTATAACTTAAAGGACAAAAAAAGAACGCGTTGCTTTTGCAACTCAGTCGTGAGTTCTGGCGCATGGTTCTGTTACTAATGAACGATGAGTGTTGATCTGCTGGAGGGTAGGAAGACCATACAGAGGGATCTGGACTGGCTGGATCATTGGGCTGAGGCCGGTTGTATGAGGTTCAACAAGGCCGAGTGCCGGGTCCTGCACTTGGGTCACAACAACCCCAGGCAGCGCTACAGGCTTGGGGAACAGTGGCTGGAAAGTGCCTGGCAGAGAGGGATCTGGGGGTGTTGACTGACAGCAGCTGAACATGAGCCAGCAGTGTGCCCAGGTGGCCAAAAAGGCCAAGAGCATGCTGGCTTGTATCAGGAATAGTGTGGCCAGCAGGACTAGAGAAGTGATTGTGCCGCTGTACTCAGCACTGGTGAGGCCAAACCTTGAATCCTGTGTTCAGTTTTGGGCCCCTTACTTTGGGAAAGACATTGAGGTGCTGGAGAGAGTGCAGAGGAGGGTGATGAAGCTGATGAGGGGCCTGGAGCACAAGTCTGATGAGGAGCAGCTGAGGGAACTGGGGCTGTTCAGCCTGGAGAAAAGGAGGCTGAGGGGAGACCTGATCGCTGTCTACAACTACCTGAAAGGAGGTTGTAGCACGGAGGGTGTTGGTCTCTTCTCCCAAGTAGCAAGTGATAGGACAAGAGGAAATAGTCCCAAGTTGCACCAGGGGAGGTTTAGATTGTATATGAGGAAAAAATTCTTCACAGAAGGGGCTGTCAGGCATTGGAACAGGCTGCCCAGGGAAGTGGTGGAGTCACTATCCCTGGACGTGTTTAAAAGGTGTTTAGGCGTGGTTCTTCGGGATATGGTTTTAGTGCTGGAGTTAGGTTATTGTTGGACTGAATGATGCTGAGGGTCTCTTCCAACTGAAATGATTCTGATTCTATATCCATTAACTGCCTGGGCTGCTGAGGAATGAATGAGGTGTGTTAACAGTTGTTACATCACCGGTCTGTACTACACATGGAGAAGTTTAGGCTGCATATGAATATAATCCAGATTAAATGTAAATGTCAGGTGACTCTTGTACTGCAATTCGGTTTTGTTTCTTCAGCAGAATTGACAGTAAATATTGCAAAAATAACCCTCACTAATACATATTTCATCTCCCCTGCCGCCCTCAGGAAAAAAAAAATTAGAGGGAAAACTGTGAGAGCATTAATCTTGACAGCTTTTTCTTGGAGCTGGTACATCAATGTCCATGCCACATAGGTGGTACCAGATTTTCACTAGTGTGAGTTGTCATCATGGGGAGTAAGGAATGAATACAAGTCTGAGCAAATAAACACCTTGGAATTCATTTGCATAGGTTCCGTGCTGTGTGCAGCGACAGTTGGGTCTGTCTGAGGAGGTTAAAACATGACAACAGTCCACAGTGGTAAGTGAAAGACTGCAAGAGTGTGGTATCAGTGAGGCTTTACTACAGTAAAGTTAGGAATAACTGGTTTTCTTTCAGTGTATAAGGGAATTAATGTAACTCTTAATATAATTATGTATGTGTTTATTTTTTAGCTTTGTATTAAGAGAACCTTAAAAGTGAAACTCTAATTTTATTCCAAACTTAGACTACTGTGTGGTGATAGGATTTCTGTGCCAGGGCATGGAACTATCAGCACTTTTTCCACAAGACAAGTTAAAAAACAAATGAAGAAACTTGAAAAGTGTCAAGTTTTCACTGCGGCTAAGAGATATGTACCATACTGATAACTGGTTTTTAAGAATCTTCTGATGTGTTTTTTCCAATGGAAAAAAAAAACCCAACTTATTAAAAAAATTAATTTAATTTTAATTATCAGCTGCATCTTCATGTTCTTATGATGTAGTCAAGTGTTTCTTTCCATATACTGTAAACCTTATGGTGGAATGTTTGAAAGAAGAAACATATATTCCACTGTAATACGTTACTTTTCCTTGAGGTGAAACTCTTATGTCTTGTGTCATGTAATTTTTCTAACATTAAAATGGAGGAGAGCAAAAAAAAATCACTTTTAAAGATAAATAAATTAAGTAGTAATTTTGAAACTTAAGTTTGTATAGTATTTTTATTTAGTGTCTTATCCTGAAAGGAGATAAAAGTAGCCCACAATCACAATTATTTTAGACAATTTATGGAAATATATCCTGGATTATTTGAATTTTTAAAACAATAGTTTAAAATGTAACTAATATTTTTAGTTGCCTGATCGCCTAATTTTGTGGTGGGTTTTTTTTGTTTTGTTTTGTTTTTTTTTTAATGTAGGTAAAAGGATTCATGTTCACTTTAAGTAGAAAGAAGCATGTTCCCAAATTCCTCCAACTTGGGTCGTTCACCCTTCCCTCCAAATCATCAACACCAGAGTACTTTCTTCAATAAGCTTCCTCTAAATATACCACCTCTTCTTGCCGCCCACCAGGAAGTTGTTGATGCTCAGTTTAACTTTCAGAATGCAGTGTAAGTACTGTAAGATTTGATAGTGGGTATTGGGTTGAACAAGAGTGTTTTGAAAGAAGTGTTTCTTTTTATGGAGGATGTTTTTCATGGTTTTTAACATTAAACTGCATTAAACTTTAAAAATAGGAAGGTGTCATGTGTAAAACAGAGCTGTATAATTTCTGTTGGTGGCCTGCCAGTTTTAATGCTCTCTGCATTGTGCGTAATGCATGAGATGCCATTGCACTGGTTAGATTTAGTAATCCACAGTGCAGTTTTAAAAATTTTCAATTTTATTTGTTTACTGGGAAAAACAGGGAGGAGATTAGAAGGGGAAGAAATATTTATTCTTGGGGCTAGATTTGAAGACACGATAGTGTTCTTTAGGCTTAACAATAACCTGATTTAACTTGTTTGCTAACCTCACATGTCTGTAGTCTTCTATTCTTTAAATGAAAAATATATACTGAAATATCTCTTCGTTTTGGGTAGAAAAGATAGATATATTGCTTCCAGGGAAAAAAAATGGCAGTACTTGCTAAGTTTAATATTCACTTAAGAAAAACTAACAGCCCATAAGAAAATCTTAGTTATCATATGAATAATAGTTGTGGACTCTAGTCTTTCCAGGACTCTTTTGAGTGGGAATCTTGCAACTATTCCAGCTGTTACACCACAGCCAGTGACTTATGGAAATGACAGTCCAGTATGTAGGTCTGATGCCCCCACATCATTCCGAGGAAGAAAGTAAGTTCTTCGTGTATGTGTAATTAATTCTGGTTGTAATGTACCTCTGATGAATCTTGTGTAATACCAATTTATTGTGCAACTTGAATTTGGTTAGAAGTTGCAAGAATAGTGAATAAAATGTGTTGCGGGTTTTTTTTTTGAAACAGGCAGTGTCATAGCTCTTTAAAGTGTTCATGTACCTGCTTTTGAGAATTTTAATTCTCATAAGTGACTGAGTATGTGTAGTTTTTTTGCACAGCTGTGGCCTTATGGAACTGTGACTTTTTAAATTTATGTTATTTATTGTCAATAAAATGAATGTTCTCTTCCTTTTAATTTGTCAAGTTAAGACTGCACCCTCAATGTCTTATGGGAATTGTGATGTTTTTCTGATGACACACTAGATGTTTCTCCTGATTTTCTTAATTATGTGATGCTGTATTTTTAAAATAGAAAGTGCCAAATTCAAGCATATCTAAGTTCTTTTGTTTAAGAGGAATTTTATAGAGACATAGCTTTTCTACTTTTCAAAAAACTGAACTTATTTGAATTTGCATAACTTCCGTTGCTACTTTAGTTGCAACAGAAAGAGGGATTTCAGATGAATGTATGGTTTTGTTTTTCTCTTAACACTATAGAAAAAAACTACTTCTCCTTACCAGTTCAGAAATAGTAGTCGATATATGTTTGTAAGAATTCTGTGAATCAGCTGACAGGGAGGAAGCTTTATGTAATCTGTCCTCAAAAGTATTTCCTATATGCTCTTTCTCTTCCAGATTTAACAGATGAGAAAATAAATACAGTTAAATACATGGTATTAAGCTATAGTCGAGTATATAACTGTCACATGAACTAAACAAGTTCCTGGCTTCATGCTACATGCATGTTTTCCTCTTCATCAGTCTGGTTTATGGACAGCTATGCTCTGTTAGGAGATTCGCAGTCAACTAGTTAATCCTTAGATCTTGAGTCGACTCTTCTTAAGGTATTTTTGTTCAACATGAGTTTATGCAAGTTCCTTTCAGTCAAAATTGGCTGAAACAGCATTATGTTTAGACTTAACTTTACGAGTTCCTTTAGGATTGCAGGCAGACATTGTCAGAACTTCTCTCAGACTTGAAAACTGAAATAATGACTTGACATCTCTTCAGTTAAATTTTTATTATTAATAATACTGCCTGTCCAGGTCTCCAAATTACTTCGATGCCAACTTTTCTAACTACAAGAAATTACTGTAGTTTTATTAATAGCTAATTCATTGATAAATATGAACATTTGATTTCATGCTTTTTAATTAAAAGAAAAAAGTGTGAGTACCCTGATACCCATTAAGTTTATGCAATACTTGATTTATTAAAAAAAAAAAGAGTGAATGTCCTCTTATTTTTTTACTGTGGATGGACCACAGTATTCAACTACTGGTCAGCTTTCAGTACAACTTTTTATTAATGAACAGTTCAGATGCCAAAAGGCTGTCAATCATTAGATCTCTTCAAATATATTTGAATTCCTGTGCCAAATTATTTAATGAGGAGATACAGACTAGTGTTTGAAAATGAGACATTAGGTGTATGACCTGTGAAGCTTAATAAAATAATTAGTTTGATTTGTCAAATGAATAGTTTCTTTTTTGCACGGATTACAATTTACTGTCTGTACAATCTAAGAAACAGACAAATGCTGACATTTGAATGGCTATTTTGATAAGTTTCCCTTTCTTCCCTCCCCACTACTGAATTTATTTTATTCATCAATGGGTATTGAACTCAGAACTTCTCACTGCACTTATGTTGGCTTAAAAGAAAAGTACCCTTACATAGTCTGTATGTGTTTGTTTTGGTTTTGGCAACAAGTGTGTTTTCACCAAAGTTGTATGACCAGCTTTCCAAACTGCTCAGCTTAACTGAACTTGCTGTTTAGGTTTCAACTGGTTGATATAGACGCTTTTGTAAAGCGGTTGCATCAATTCATTTCAAGGGTAGCTGCACATGCGCAGTTCTGCATTCTCTTTTCCCATTCCAGGTCTATTTCACCTGGTATCTATCATCTAGCCTACACTGGTATTTGTACTTTGTAGCAACTGTCTTTTAATCTTAGGTTGGAGCTTGCAAACTGCAGGAATTACTGGGGTTTGGGTGTGATGGTGGTGGTGGTGTTTGTTTGTTTGTTTTTTAGGAGGCTAAGTGGACAAAGTGTTCCCCATGATGTCAAACGGCAGCGGTTTCATTCACATCATTCTGAAACAACTGTAGTTAACCAAGCAGTGCCTTCACCGGAAGAACGTAGATATTCCTTCCCAGGATCAGTTCAATCTCCAGTGTTCTGTGCACGTTACATACGGGATTTAACTGGATGTGTCCTTCCATTGCAAGATAGTTTGTTTCCACACCCTAAAGAAACCACGCTCCCTGTAGCCAAAGATAAGGTAGTATCCTTCTATGCCTGTGCGTTACATCTGCCTTGGGAGTAGTCAGGGTCTAATGGTGCTGAGGGAGACCACAAAAATTTCTGCAAGGCTCTTTGACAGTGTCATAAGGTCTCTATCACTGAGCTGTCATCAGAAGGAATATCAAAAAATGTAGGTGCCACTGTGGTCCTACATGGCCCTTCTTGTGCATGTTTGCATTTGGAGCATTTTGGGGGAATATGGGGTGGGTATTTCCTTGTGTTGTTGGGTTTCCATGCTAATGTCAGGAAATCTACATGTCTGCTCCAAGAAGTAGAAACTGGAAGGATGGTCTCTTTGTCACATGACTGGGAATGGGGAGAATCCTGTTTTTTTGTTTGTTTGTTTGTTTTTAAAATAGCCCCAAGCAAACCAAACCCCAAAAAACCCAACACATTAGTAATGTGAAAGAAGCCCACTCTGAGTAAATATACTATTGGGCTTTTAAGATGTCCTCTGCCTCTCTTCAGAAGGAGATAGAAGTTATTGTCCTAGCTGTTCTGCAATATAGAAGAGCATGTTGTCTTTAGGTGGATAGTGGAGTTGGAACTGTGTTTTTTGGTTTTTAATTTTAAAAAAAAAAAGGGCACATGGCTAATTCATGTTCATACTTTATCTGCACCAACATGACACAAGACTTTTTTGTGTGTCTGTTGATTATAGCTTATGGCAGTGTTTTGAAAGAGAAACAGTTAATATCTCCTTCCATCAAAGATCTGGCTACTTCTTTAATAGTTTGTGTGGGATTAAAAAAAGAAAGGTAACTTAAATCAACTTTCATATTTATTTTTCTTCCTATGACTGGTATGCAAACTATTGAGGTTGAAGTCAGCATAAGATATATCTGGTCTTTCACTGCTTATTCCCTGAAAGGCTGTAGTTACTGATGAGGCAAAAATTATTTTCTGTGGTCAGACATTTTACTAGAGATTGAAGAAATTTACATTTAAAAGCTTTGCAGAATTTTATTCTAGACAGTTGTTCAATATGAATTCAAGTGCAGTAAAACTAGACAGTGGAATAGGTCATGTGAAATAGAGAAGACTGCATTAAAAAAAAAATCTTTATTTCATATTATTGCATCTCTGGCAGGAAAGAATATTCACTTTTCTGTGTCTTTACTTTTTGAATGTGTGTGTCAAGTTAAGTCAGCAGATTTTGGAATTGTTTCAAGTGTGTCAGCAACAGACCTGTGATTTGAACAGAAAAGAGCTCTGCAGAACAGAACTCCAGAGAGAAATTCAGCGAATTTTTCCACGTATGTTTTGAATTTGATGACTTAGTATCAATTTGAATGTTTGCCGGGTTCACAGTTCTTCCTTCCTCTTAAGCTGTGATATGTCACCTCAGTTTTTATTTTGTGATTCTTCTATTGCAGAGAGCAGACTCTTTTTGGTTGGGTCCTCACTGAATGGGTTTGGCACTCGTAGCAGTGATGGTGACTTGTGTCTGGTGGTTAAAGAAGAACCAGTAAGTGATTTAAAACATGTATAGCTAAAGTCTGTTTTTAAAATGTATGTGCTTTTATAAGGCTGGATTTAAAAGGAAAAACAAATGGTCAAATCCTTTTGATTTAATAACGTATTTTTGCACTCATAATAGCTGTGAACTGTGGACCCAGTAATGTTGTGAATATAAATCTAACGCTATAAATATTAACCAAACAAAACATCTAAAAAGTAAGCATTAACTTCACTCCATAAGTGGAAAAAAGCACAGCAAAACAGAGAAGTAAATTGCCTAGAATCATGAAGAAAATTGTGTAGAGAACCGTTAACTCATTTTACACGCAGGAACAACATTTAATAAGTACATTTAAAAAAAAATCAATATTTAGATTCATAGGCACTGATTTTAGTTAGCAGGTCTAAGAAGGAATCTGATAAGTGAAATATATTAAATATTTTTGGTGAGAGAAAGTGTTTGAGTAGAATTTACGTTGAAAGGAAAGATGTAACAAAAAAGAATTCTAAATGGAACATAATTTTGAAAGAATTGAAGCATCATTGAAAAGGAAGGAAAGGGCATTTTTATGTAAGTTGGGCTAGGTTTTCACCAAGTTCTATAGTTGGTGAATGTCTGATAGTTACTTTGCCTATTGAATGTGAATTGTTCTGTCTGGCTTTTGCTGCAGTAAATGTATATGTAGGCTGTGGAATGTGTTGGTATACATGCTCATGTCTTATTCCGAGAATTGATTTTATCTGAAAAGTAAAGCATGCTTACTTGAAACACCTAAATGAGAGATACCAACTTTTTTTCTTTAATATCATACTTCAGGTAAATCAGAAGACTGAAGCAAGGCATATACTCAGCGTAGTCCAAAAACTCTTCAGCACTAAACTCTGTAAGTTTCCAGCTACAGTGAGGTGGTAAGATTATTCGTGATTCTGGAAGAAGTACTGATGTAGAGTTGTAACTAATCTATGTAATTACATCTTGTCTAGCTTCTGATGACAGCATTTTTTGGAGAAAAGCTATAAATATTTATTACTCTTATCTTGGTGCTGATGGATAGTAATTAGTAAAACATAATGGCTACCTTGCGAATTACTGGACTTCAAGAATGGGTAGCATCTAAAATGACTCTTGAATTGTGGACCACAGCTGAGTGGGGTGGGAAGTAGATTTCTGTTTGGGAAACCTCTGTTAGTGAATTCTTACTACTCTTTTAGGTGGCAGTGCCCTTCTGGGGACAATGCATTCATTATTACCAATTAATATTAATTTGTAAAATAAGGTGTAACTCACAGTAGACTGTGTAGAATTGATTTTGGGGAGAAGGGGAGGGAGTGGCTTGATATGACTGAAATAATTAAGTGCCTAGTGAAGGAAATATTAAATGTTGACAGCACCAGCACATATAGGAGAAACAGACTGATCCATAGTTCTTATAAGTTGTTGTTTAGACTCCCTTCCGATGAAGAATTCCCATGGGCAGTTCTTGACTTAAATGTGAAAGTCTCCTATTTCAAAGATGCTTTTGTGCCATCTTCTGAATGACAAAAGATCCTGTAATTTATTGATATCAGTGACTTGTTCCTCTGCTTCTCAGACTTGTGATGTACTCTGATGCCATTCCTTACATTGCTGTTCTGAACAGTCACCCAATGGTAAAAGGAACAAACCATACATTTAAATGCAGACTTCAAAATGTCTTTGTTGGCAAGTGTGCCAACAGCTCACCTGAAGAGAGACTTGGTAAATTCATCACAGAATATGCATCTGATATTTAATGGCTTATTGCTATTGTATATTGATGTTTGCATAAGGAGTCCAGAACTTAGTCTGGGTTTGCCTAGGATACAAGTTGTTCCAGTGCTCTCTGAGAAGCACAGTGATAAAGTGGTTTTGTTTTCACGGATCAGAAAGGGAGTATGTAAAAGAATAAGTCACCCTCTTTTTTTTTCAAGAGGTTGTGTTCTATGACAGAGCTTTAGACAAAATTAAGTTTGTTTGCCGAGGAATATGAGTATCAGAAAGAAATGATGGTCATGTGGGAGCGCAATCCCTGACAGTTTTGCTTTGTGCCATTGTTCACTTTTTATGCTTTCCTAATTCTTATCTTGAAAGTGCCTTTGGTCAACTTCATTTATTCAAAATGTTCTTTGGAAGGAGAGGCTTCACAAAACACTGCTGATATTGCCACTCCTGTCAGACTCTTAGTTATAGTACGTACAACTCTTAGGTCTAGGTCATCTCTTCATAATCTTAACATCACTATAGGCATGAGTTCCTATACCTAGCCATCTGTCCTTGGGTCTGCATGTACTGGTTTGGCTGAAATAGAGTTAATATTCTTCATGCAGTTAGAAGCACTTCTTTTTCATAGCTAGCACAGTCACTGTTTGGATTTAGTGTGAGAATAGTAAGATAGCACTCTGGGACAGAATTACTTTTTTTCCTCAAGTAACTTTCCAGTGTTTCTGAGTTGGAATGAAGGGAATGTAAGAACTTACTGGTATCTTAGCTGTTGTCCTTGAGACCAAGGTCTTTCTGAGCTCTTTGCCTCCAGGTGTGAGACAGCAAGAAAGGGCAGCATGGGCAGGATAGACCTTGGTTCACATCCAGGCTGATCAAAGGAATATTCCATGCCATTACTGTCATGGTTTGTATTTGATGGGAGTTGAGCTTTCTAGCTTGAGGAGACCTGTTCTGGTTCTGCTCCATTCCAGTTGAGTTTGTTCAGGAGTTCCTTTAGTTCAGCCTTTTGCCATCCTACTGTTTTGCAGTGGCCTCTGGGCCTTTCGGCCTTTTTGGCCTTTTTTCGTTCTCTCCCCAGGACTGGTGGTTCAGGACCAGAGTGCTCTCTTCCCAGGACTGGCTGCTCGGCGTAGAGGAAATTCATGAGGAATTGCACTGAGAATCCCTTATTTTATGTTTTTATTTTATCCATATATTAGTAGTGCTGTGTTAGTATTATTTTGTTATTTTATTAAACTTTTTATCTCAGTACACAAGTTTCTCCTTTCCCTTTCATTTCTATCTTCTACTTGGCAGGGATGAGTGAGCAACTAGCATGGTTTTGGTTGCTAGCTAGGGTTAAACTGTGACACTGTGTGTGGATGTCTTGTGGATAGAACTGATAGACAAAACTTGTTTTAAAATGTTCACCTCATTCAAAATGAAAAGGCTTTGCCATCTGGGTCTTTCCTTTTGGATTTAGTTAATTTACAAATTGTAGCTCAACTGTGCTAAGGTTCAGTACTTCTGAAACAAGGGAGTTGCCCTGTTATTTTGATTAAAGCTTATTTAGGCAAATATACTTGCTGTCATCCATAATTTCAGAATAGCTTATGGGTTGGTTTTGGTTGGAGTCAGGGAAGAAGTTCCCTCAGGCTAGCCTTCAGAAATTAATAGATTCATATGCGTTTTCTTTGCCTCTGGGGAAATGATCTTAGCACTATGTGCTTCAGTGGTGTCCTATTGGCACTCCTGCGAGTTTGTGGAGTCAGGTTTACAGGCTTAGACTGTTCATTGTCAGCTCCAGATTGGCTGCTAAGTTCTTTTTTAATACAACTACATTTTTAGAGTGATTTCTTACCTTCTACTGTCTTCAGAATTCAGCTGCCACTTAGTGACCAGGGGCCTGTGGTGTACACAAATTTAAAGAAAAAGTCTACAGAAATTGTAATTCTTTTGAGACACCACTTCAACTGAACCAGGATTCTAGATTTGCAATTTTTAAAGGGTTAGCTGCGCACATGTGCTGCTGCTGTGTACCAGCAAGTGTAAGATTTGTCTGTAGCAAGCTTCTTTAACTATTGCAATTTCATTCCAACAGTATTTTGTTTATATATTGCATGTGCTTTTTGACAACCTAAAATGTATGAAGCTTCTTGCGATCATTATTTTCAAGTTTTTGCTGTCCAGTTAATAAATATGATGTTAACCTGTAATATTAAGGTAATTCCTCTTTGGCATTACTAGTTAAGTATTTCCTTCTTTCTTCTGTAGAAGAAAGACTGCAGCATGTTCTCAACAAGTGTGTGAGCTGTCATTAAACTTATTCCTTGCTTCATACAACAGAATGGAAATAAACGTAGTGTGGGCCAAATGTGAAATATGACAAAGTATGTGTCAAGATGTAAGAGAAACAAGGAGGAGGAAAGATGTTATTTAAAATGAAGTTCTTGGTTTGGTTTTGTGAAAGAGTTACAGGACAAAAAGAAATAAGGAGATTTGTGGCATAAGTAATGTCCTAGAGCTTTTTTAACCTTTTCCAGATAATTTCAATTCAGAAACTTGGGAGAAGTTTTTTCTAGCTGTGCCTCTCCTAACATCTTCCTTTTTGTTCCTGCTCTCTGTGATGTTCCTGTACGTTCCAAAATAAGGGTTATAAGAAGAGTGTGATTCTCTGCTTATTTCACCTTAATTCCATGATTGATAAATTGGAAAGCATTCTAAAAACAGATTAGGGCAGTCTATTTCTCAATTTGTCCTCCTTTTAGGTAAATCATCTTTAGAACTTGAAGTGCCATCTCTTTTATCCTTTACATAGAGTTTCATTCTAGGAGGTTTGGGCAGTGGATTCAAAATTTATCTAAGCTCCAGCTTACTCCAGTTTCAGGCTTGCAAAAGGTACCAAGCGTGAGCAAGGAATTTGAGCCCATCGGATTCAAAGTGTTAGAGCAGAGGATTTTCTGTGTTGTTATTCTGCATCAAGAATACTGACTGAGATGACGATGTGTTCTTTCTTTGAATAATCTAGTCATAGAATAAAGTAGGAAAAAGCTTCTGATATTTATTCACTGGCTTTGTGGGATGCGTTAGTCTTAAAGGTATGTGTTGTGTTTCTCCTAGAGTAGAAAGATGTCAGGATAGCAGTAACGCATCTTCTGTTTCAAAGACTAGAAGAGTATGTGTAACTCTTCAATTAATTTACTCAGATACATGCACATATCTATTTCTTACAATATTGGCCAACATTCCCAGAACTGTATGCTCAAGCCAATGTCTTTTAGAAATGTGAAACATGAATTTGGGATGATAACTGTTAAAACGTATTGGACAGAGTATAATCCAAACCACTGAGAGTAAGTGTCAAACTGATTACTCTCTTCAGATTTGTCTAGGCAGGATTCATTTGGAAAAAACAATTTAGCAGTACTGGGTTGACTGGTGTTCACTATCTGAATAAATAACAAAGAGCTTGTTTTCTCTTAGTTGTACAAAGAGGTACAGTAGTGTTGAGACTAGGATATCAGAGAGGAATTTGCCTTATGGTTGCATAGTCAGGAATGTGGAGCTAGGACAAGCAAGTAAACTTGAAATCAAATGAATGATCTTTAAGGACTATGCAGGGAGGTGAGTGAATTCCAGACATCAGCAATTCATCCTGTGCTGGGTTGTACCCTCCTAGGTTCTTCATGACTCTGGATTCAGATTTCTGTGTCACCCAGTTTCTTTCTGTAGTACAACCCTATCAATGGGAGCAGGCTATATGTGAAGGATACTAAAGATCTTTTTGGCATATACTGTTGTGTACACATATGCAGGCAGGTCGCAAGAAGAGCCAGAGGCCACGAATGCATTGCAAAGAGCAAGTTTCATTTTAGTTACCTCTCTACTGGGGGATCTCCGAAGTAGCACCTGAGCTCCCAGGCAGAGGTGACACAAACAGGGATGCAGGCACTGGTAAGTTCAGCCCTACTGGAAGATCACTGGGCCTGCTGAGCTCGCCTGTATTTCAAGGCTTCAGGCAGGTGCAGCCTCCCGCTCTTTCTCACAACAAAGCAGGAATCTCAGACATAGTGTTAAGGTGCCTGGAGTTTCTCACAGGCCTATGTTATCTAACACAGAGGTTCTACTCATCAAGCATACAAGGTCAGTAAAACTATTAGTGTGATGCATGTGCTTTTTCTACAGACAGGTGCAAGTCACTTGAGCGTATTTACATTTAACTAACCTCCTCGCCAAATCTTCCGCTACATTCCCATACAACTGTGTTTGGGATTAATATTTTGTACAATTGCTTTATCTTTTATTCTGTAAAATAAAAGAGATGCTTAAACTTTTTAATCTGAAATTCAGCATGAATATTTATGCTTAGTGCTTAGTCTTCTTTGTGCTTAGTGCTTAGTCTTCTTTGTGCTTAGTGCTTAGTCTTCTTTGTGCTTAGTGCTTAGTCTTCTTTGAAGTGCTTATATTCTTTTTCACTACAGCTGAAGTGGCATTTGTGACTTTTTGCATAGATGTGCCCAAAACTGTGGAGCAGCTATGTGGAATTCTTCACATGTATTTTGGTGTAGCCCCTCTGGTCATAGCTTCAAGGTCAGATAGTCAGTTTACTAAGGCACTTACTCAACCTGTATGTATTTTGGAATTCCACATCCTGTGTCTGTTTCTTCCATTCTATGTATGACAAGCTAACGTGCAATAGAGATTCTGCTAACAGTGTCATCAGTGTGAGCCAAGAAAGCAGGTACCAGCAGCAAGTTACTGCCTTCTAACATCCTCTTTGCTTTCTTTCACGATGGGAAACAGATGGGGATTATGTTGTGGGATTTATATTTTTTTTTTTTCTTAGCCAACTAATTTGGCACAAGCATCCATCAAGTGTTGGGAGGCATTTGAAGACAAGGGTGCGTTTGGAAATAGGTTGCCACTAGAATGAGTTCAGTTAACTTCTGAAGAGTGCTTGAGAAAGGTCATAATGAGGAAAGCAGAGTTGTTATGGCATGCAGATAGATACCAACTGCTGTCTGCCATGTGCTAATGCATTGAGCATCTTTGTCTTAAATTTGGTAGTAGAAGGAAAGGAGGCAGAGAGCTCTACACACTTTATAGCTTCACTTTGAGAATGTTCTGGGATGTTGGAGGGGAGATGCTTGGATGTGTATGCAGATGCAGTTGGAAAGAGGGGATGCCTGTGTAAGTTGTACTAGACTGTACATTCAGTGAATGTGGATTGGAGTTCTGTGAGATTCTTCCTTTAAAATTAGTAAATTAATAATATTATCTCTTTTTTTGAGTGCCAGTCTGTGTGTTGCTTAGGATCATACTATGCATTAAAATCCAGGTAAAGGATTACCTGATTACCTAAGATCACATCTGTCTAAACATGCATATCCATAAAACACTTCCAGAAAGGCTTAAAAGAAAAAAAAAAGAGTAAAATTCGTTTTAGTGGTATGTTGCACAGTAGGGTTCTACCAAAACTGAAGTTGTCATCCGAATGCAATGACACTCTTTAATCAAAGTTGCTATACGAACTGATAGAAAAACCTCCTTTTTTTCCTCCCCAAAAAAGTGAAGATCAGCTTTTATTAAAGGTTATTTTTTTGTATGTTTTCCTTCTAGCTTTGTCATACTTATTTATGCTAATTTGAGGATAATTCATAGAAAGACGGGGAAAATGTATGTTACATATGGGCAAATTCAAATTGTCCTAGTTCTTGGAATGGAGGCAATTACCAAAGTAGTTCTTTTTGCCCAAATTCATGTCACGTAACCTGTGGCTCTGCTTTTGTTTGTCTTTTCTATTACTTTCTTGGGCACGTTTATAATTTAGGATTATGGGCAACTACTAAATATACCCTGAGATATCATCACAAATAGGGAAATCACAGATAATGACAGATGCAGCCGTTTTGGGGAGCTAAGTGCAAAGATGCATTTGGTGACACTGTATGAGGCTGGCAGAAGTTAGTATGTTTGGGTTTGGATGGTCTGGCATTGAGCCTGGGTATCTATACTGTGTGGATAATCATCTGAGGTGCAGTCCTGTGACTGTATATTTATTGCATGTCCTGTCAGTGCTAAAGCAAATGGCAGATAAAGCTTATCCCATATTTGATGGAAAGTAGTGTCCTGTTTTCAGTAACAATTGAACAGGAAATGTGTTCACAGAATCACAGAATGTCAGGGATTGGAAAGGGCCTCGGAAGATCATCTAGTCCAATCCCCTTGCTGGAGCAGGAACACCCAGATGAGGTTACACAGGAAGGTGTCCAGGCGGGTTTTGAATGTCTCCAGAGGACGAGACTCCACAACCTCCCTGGGCAGCCTGATCCAGTGTCTGTCACCCTCACTGTGAAGAAGTTTCTTCTCATATTTAAGCGGAACCTCTTATATTCCTTGGTATTTACTTAATCAGTCAAATAAACACCTTTTAAAGGAAATTTTAAGTGTAAACAATGCATAGGGAAGATACGTTAATATATTTTGATCAGTAAAATGCCTAATTTCAACTGTAATCAAACTAGACTTGATTCAAAAGTATGCAGCTGATCATGTGCCTGTTACTACAACGTGGTGCTTGCTTAGTGTCTGGCCATCCTGCATGGATGTGTTCTTGCTGTCTTCTTTTTGAACTTTAATTATAATTATTCAGAATTTCTATTATACTTACTGCTCAGTGAAAGCATTGTAGAACTGCATTCCTTATGTTCAAACTTCTCGAATATACTTGCCACAGAAAAATCTTCCACTACTGTTTTCCTCTAATGTTTAATGCATTTTTTCCCCCACACACTTTCCTAGATTGTGTTTTTGCTACAGTTGCTAAAGGTTAGTTTAGTACAACGCTTCTGAGAATATTTTTGCTAAATTTAATAAGCTACTATTTGCTATGAATCAGTCATTTTGACTCCACTTTGGGATCCTTTTTTAAGATCAGCATCTTACATGATACCTAATTGCATATTTTTCTCTGTTTCAGCAAGCTACATTCAGCGACCTCAGCTGATTCGAGCAAAAGTGCCAATAGTGAAGTTCAGGGATAAAGTCAGGCAAGTATTCTGTTCAGCATCATTTTTTAGACTCTGACATGAGAAAGTACTCTATATATGTACTGTTCTTATAAACAGTCCCACCAAACTCACGCTTTGTTTGTCTTGTACTATAGTCCTATTGCAGATTTGTACAGCTGGCATACAGTGTCAGTCAGCTTACTTCCTTGATAGCCTGAAACACCTCTTGTGGTTGGGATGCTGTTTAGTTTCTGTGATGTGAATTAGTAGTAGTACATCATGTATTTTATGGGTTATTTGCACACAGCGGACTCCAGTTTACAAATGGTTCATGACAGGAAAACAACGGTGAGAAAAAAGCTGTTGTGAAAAATAACCTTGTTTTACTAACCTTGAAGCATCACAAGAAGCTAAATCAAACTTTTTCTTGTGATGACATTGTTTTCTTAATTAAAAAATTTTCTTCATTTTAGAAGAGCATATTCTTCTGTCTTCTAGGGAGGTATTTTGTGTTTAATGGAGTGTAGCATGTTCTATTCATAAAATTAGTACCTAACACTGTGGCATTTCCTTTCTTAGAAGGAGGAAGTAATTAGAAGTGGATGTGTTGTATGTTATTGTGTTCATTAAACCTTCATTATGAAGACATGAAAATGAATAACGAGGGAGGTACTAGGACAAAGAAAAATGTATATCCTATTGTGTGTGATAAAAGCCTCTGATGGGGGAAAAAAATGTGCAAAGCACTCCAATTGGTTGGAAGTCTGAGTAATGTTTGAATCTTTCTATATTTGTGGGCTTAAATTTTGTATGATTTAGCGTATCGCCTTCATGTAATAACATAGTTTGACTATTCTTTGTGAACAGGACTCTGAACAACTTTCTTGTATCTAAATATCTTATCCTGCCTATAAGCTTCTAAAACTTTGCAACTGTGTCTTTTAAAAGCAAACAAACCCACTTCTCTGTCCTTTCTTTATAAAAGCATATGTCAATATGATTTTATCACAACATGGATTTATCAGGGCAGAAACCCTGCTGCAATAAAACTGAATCTGTAATGTTTACACTTTGAACTAATAAATACCCATTTTTCTTGCATCTGAGATTATATAACACTTATTAGAATTTTTGCTTTATACTTCTTTTTCATTTACGCTTAATCCCATATGTACTTCTGTATATTTGCCTACCTTTTAAAAATCAGAATATATTCTTATGTAGTAACTTTGTCCTCTAACAGTACAGAAGGTTGTTTCTCCCATGCTTTCTGAAAGTATTAAACTTCTCAAGCTGAAATGTGTGTTACATGGCTTAGATACATGTAACAATGCTATTTTTTTCATAGATACACCAAGTGGTAAATTCCTGGTACAAATATTGAATAAATTGTGGAATTATAGCAATTTTATTTTCCAATTTAAAATCAGAAAATAAACTTTTAAAACTTAAGTTTGAAAGTGATTATGTCAGAAGACTGGAGTCTCTTTGTGGGTATTTATAGTCCACGCTACGGTCACTTGCAAAAACATAGTGATATTAATATACCATACAGACAGGATTTAAAGAATTCTTTACTTCCTACTAAATCAAAGTGTAATCTTCTTAGACTAGAAGCTGCCCATTACGTTTTTTTTTTTTGGAGAAAAAAAACAATACTGTTTGCCATCTGGTTTCATGTGGGGTTTTTTTGGAAGGGAGCTAGGGTGTGGGAATGACGTGAATTTGGGTTGGTGGTTTTTTGTTTGTTTGGGTTTTGGTTGGTTGTTGTGTTGGGTTTGTTGTGTTGTGGGGGTTTTTTTTGTAATTTTCTCTTTCCAGTTATTTTTCTCTTATATAACCTGTCATGTCCACCCATATTTCATCTTTCTAGTTAAGCACTTCTCTGTTTCCAGTCTCTTACTGGCCTCTGTCTTTCCTAGGTTCATACATGAACATTCAACAGAGGTCTTGAAAAATTGACTGGATATTCTGTACCCAGGGAACTAGCCTTGTTTTAGCCAAAGCCAGAAACTAAACACGACAGATTTCCTGTGAAAGGCCGTTTTCTTGATACCCGGTTCTTGGGAGAAGATGGTAGAATTCAATGGGTGCTATCTCTACATGTGGATTCCAGTGTGTTGTCAGTGGTCCATATATACCCCAAAATTGCCAGTTCCCACTTGTTTTGGTGAATGACAGCGCATTCAGTGTGTGTTTGTCTTCCTTTTTAATCTTAAAGGATTTTTTAGTGCTGTAAGGGTAAGGGAAGATCCATTGCATTTAAGGACTTATCTATTTTTCATTCTTGTAGTCTTTCCCTGGAAATAATTCTAATGGTGGCTCTGCTACCAGACAAGCCTTTGATTTATTAATGAGACTTCTGTATGCAAAAGCTTCGTCTTTTGCTACATTTGGTGTGCAGTTAACTCTCTTCCTCTCCTTTAGTGCTTTGGGTAGAACTTGAGTCCCAAAGTACAAAAACTTTTTCACTTGCCATAACTGCAATATCTATTAAAAGTGCATATTAAAGTACAAAATAATTACAATAGAACTTACTTAATCAGTAAATAATCTGCTCAATCTGGTAAATAGTAGTCTTGTCAGTTGGAGATAAAGAAATGTGTCAGGCTGCATGTGTAATTCCAATTATTATACTTGCTCTTACTGGTGTTTATGCTAATCTTTACAACTGTCAAGCAGTAGCTCAAGATTGTTTATTTCCTGTACTATTAGATACTATGCCCTTAAAACATCTAAAAAGTCATGGTTTATAAATTCAGGTTTTAAACTATGTAATATTTTTGATGCAAAGAATATTTTAATGTAGTTAATGATGTCAAAAACCTCTTGTAGGCATCAAATCAATTTGTTTCATCCAGTTAAATAAATTCCAGCTCCATGGTTGCCTTAATAGTTGAAGAAAATCCAAAGGAATATTCAGGCAAACAAATGCTATGTGAATGAGACTTGGATATATTAAATGGAAGTAGCTGTACATTGCAGATAGCTAATTCTTTCTCAATAATAGACTCTTTTTGTTGTGAGTTACAGTGTTGCTGTAGCTTATTGACTAAGACTAAGAATTTAATATCGTCTTTTGAGTACTGTGAGTAGTTAAGCTCTGTATGCAGTATGAAATTCAAACTTCAGGGGCACATGATCTAAGTGAAGTGGGTAGTGCTGGTTTGCCTTGTTCTTATTTGCCATTAGCAGCATGAAACAGTTTATTAAAGCTGTTTTATCACAAAACATGCTCGGTTTACTAATAAACAGTTTTCATTTCAAAGTGCTTGCTGGTTGTCTCTGACCAACATTGCAGAAAAGACATTTTTATCTTTTGACCTCTTCCAGTTCTCTTTATCAGTTCATTTGCATGATTTCCTAAACTAATACCTCAGAGAATCCTCCCTGGCATCGAAAGTTGTCTGTAGTAAATAATGTAGTGCAAGTCTAGTTGAGAGGCAGATTTGTTAAGAATCCAAAAGTTATATGATATAAGTTGTCCTAAGGTCTGAATTTGGATGTACATGTATTCTTTATGTAAAACAATAAGTTTATATTTTTATAGAAACTGAATTCAAGTCTATAGGGAATTCAAGTGCTAGAAACAAAACCAGAGTAGAAATCACAGCATCAAAAATCTGTTTCATGAAAGTTTCTAGAGTATTATCTTAAAGTTACATTTTTTCCACCTCTGTCACTAAGTCGGTAATATTCTGAAATTGAATACCATGACGCTTGATTAGTTTTCTTTTCTTTTCCCCAATAGCTGTGTGGAGTTTGACTTGAATGTAAACAATGTTGTAGGAATAAGAAATACATTCCTTCTGAGAACCTATGCATACAGTAAGTTTTTTGTATTTTCTTATTTCTATAAACTTTTCTTTTTAATTTTTTTATGTTGGTATTGATTATTAAAAATTAGTTGAATATGTTAGGTTACTATATATAATTACCTAATTAGCTGCATTAGATAGCTGTAAGATAACTTCTTGTTGCTTGCTCTAAATATATGGAGAGAGTTGATATATCAGCTAGGTATGTTTTCAACTGAAAATTAGAATATTCAGAAGATAAAGATTATTCATATTAAGGTCCACATATCTACTTCAAGGGCTGCTTCAGTATTCTGCAGATAACAAGATCATTATACTAATGATTATCTGGTGGTATAGCCTCCAGTTTCTTTTATTTCCTTCTGGCTCCCAATAGGTATGTGTGGCTGATAGTTAGCTGTGTCTGTATGCTACTGGAGAGTCTTTCCTTGGAAAATCCAAAATACTGCTTCAGTTTTTATGCTAACCCCAAAACAGAACTGGTTTATGTCTCCTCAGGAATTTGCATTTTAGGAAGATATTGCGAAACAGACTTTTGAAGGGAAAGTAATAAGAACAGCGCTAACTAAGCTTTTCTAATTTAGCATCACAATGTCCTTTGGCAGATAAATATAGAAGGAGTGGACCTGAGGCTAATTCTTCTAAGCCATTGTCAGTTATTCCTTTATCACCTTCAGTTCTTGCATACAGAAATTCTGTTCTATTTAGAGTAGGAAGTTATCAGTAGAAGTTAGCTTTACTAGTTAAGGTAGTGTTGTTGTTTCTAAGGTAAGGAGTTTTGTTGTTTCTATGTGGTCTTCCAGATCTAGGACATTCATTCTAAGAATAAGAGTCTCACTTGCAGGGGCATGTGTGCTGAACCACTGTGGAGAAGGCTGTGAGATAATCACATGCTTGTTAGGATTTTCAGAATAAGAGAGAGCACCCCAGCTGGTACTGTTACAGAATGTCTGTGTTCCTGGATGAAGTGATTATCTATTGATACACTCCTGTTCAGATGTGCAGAATACAAAACTCTGCACAATACCAGGTTAGACAAGATACTCCAAAACATAGAAGGCATAGTAAAGCCATCATGAGGCACTTGACAGAGCTGATGATCTGCTTCCACATATGTAAATAATAAATTAAATATGCTGTAAGATCCCTACTAGTTGGTAGTGAGTGCCATCTCCATAAAACACATTGCTGTCTTAATTAGAAGGCTATCTGTATTCCACAGAAATTCAGATCATCATACCTGGAATATGACTGTATCTATGTCTTTCCTCATGAAAAGCATGTCATGATTTAATGAGTTATTGGATCTAACATCTCATCTACAGAAAAAGCTATTGAGGACAAGGCAAATTTTAAATTAATGTTTGTATATAGGGCTCACTGCTTTCATGGATCCTGTGGAAATCTTAAGAATGAACTCTGTGTCCTCCAACCAGAAGAATTCTTTTCCCTGCACTCAAAGTTTATATAACCTAAATAAATACTGTCCAGGCAGTAAGTTAATTCAGGGAAAAATAGTACAATGAACTGGAGAGAACTTAAAAGTAGAATGTGGCATTGCTACATTGACTGATGCATCCAGTTTTGTCTTATCTGCAAGTTAGCTGGCATACCCCTTGTGTATCTGTGGATCTTACTACTCAAAAGACTATGTTTTCAAATGAAAATATTTTTTTCCTGTGTTTTATAAGATGGACAGTAGTCATAGCATAATTAGGTAAATTCTATAAAATGTTTGCAAAAGGTAACCTTGGAATACAAGATTAACATGCTGATCAAGTAGGAACAAATGTTGATTGATTGTCCAATTAATGTCTTCGTTTTGGTTTTTTTTAAATATGTATTTATTTTACTTGCAGTTGAGAATCGAGTTCGTCCACTAGTACTTGTTATTAAGAAGTGGGCGAGATTTCATGACATAAATGATGCCAGCCGTGGTACTTTAAGCAGCTACAGTCTTGTGTTGATGGTTTTGCACTATTTACAGAGTGAGTATTTTTTTTACATGTTGAAACCGTCCTTTTTAAGTTCATATTTGTGTAGTTTTCCTCTTTCATAAAATTAATCACCAGAAGGAAATATCTTCCACACAGAAATATCTGAAAATAAGCAGTTTTACTCCATTTCCTTACTGCTGCTTTTTTCTTTGACAAGTGGACCTCTTCTCTGGAGGCAAAGTTACCAGCTTTAAAAAGATTTTAAAAACAATGTACCTGCAGGACACTGTGTAACTATAAAATAAACTCAAGGTCTAGTTAACACAAATCTGCCTTTTGACAAAGAGGAAAACCTATACGTAACAATTTGAGTGGTTTTGTTTGTTTGTTTGTTTGTTACTTGGTTGGGTTTTTTTTGTTTGTTTAATTTAGGAACTTCCAAGAAAATTCAAAGGGACAACAAATGCTATTGGGTTGTTGTTCCGTCTTCTGATGAGTGAAGGACTGAGCATGGCAGATACGTATATGCAAGAATGCACTGCCAAGTTGTTAGGTTTTTCCTCTGATTACTGTCTTCTGTAAGGTGACAGATGTTGAAGACCATCAGAAGTTGGGATATTTGTCTGCCAGTGGCAGAATCTTTCCTTGTAACTTCAATATATTGAAACACTGAACATCTGTATGGAGCTGGAGAGCTTTATCTGAGAAACTAAGCATCCCTGTTGAGAATTCAAGAAATCCATACAGTCCAGAAATGTTTTCAAAGAATAGATTGAAGTTAGCTTGTCCCTCTATTATTTCTTTCGTTAGAGATTGTCCATATTTGTGATTTTTGTAGTTTGCAATTCTTGCTTAAGACTTAAGGCGTCATTTAATAAATCATTTAGCTCAGTATGATTTTCTTGGTTAATTATTGGGAGATAAGTGGCTTCAGAAAGGAAGGCAAGGAACTCCTGAAGTATGCATCTCATGGAGTAGCATGTTAGTTCATCTATAAACTGTAGATTTTGCTGCTTGTATTCATGCTACATATTTGTTTTAATTTTTTTGTAACGTGCTGATTATTCTTGTTCATGTTGTTTTAATGACAGCACATTCTTAATGTTTATGATCATATCTATGGACAAATTGTGTAGGCTCTCATTTTAGACTTTTCCCCTTTGTCAGTTTGTGTAGGTGGTTTTTTTGTTTGTTGGTTTGTTTGTTTTTTTACATGGGGTAGAAACAATGTTTAGCTCCTGACAACTTGTTTGGCCTGGCACATAGATACTCGCTGTGGAGCGGGTAGCCAACTATTTACTAGTTTCAAGCTCATGCTACACCCACTCTGTCCTAGGGTCGAAAGCTTTTTGTGATAGTTGACTCAAGCTGGTGGCTTTCTTTCAGCTGAACACTCTCTGTAGTAGAGTCCCTAGGAGGGTGTTTCGTGTATTTGGGATCTAGCTGGCTGAATTACTTCATTTGCCCGTACTGTGTGCTTGTGATTGATGTACCAATCACAAGGGTAGTAGGACATAAGCTAGTTAATCTGTTGACTATGTTTGTTAGTTTGTGGTTTGGTTGGTTGGTTGGTTTTTTTGCTACATCTGCTGTGGTGGAATTCCATAGATTTTGTTATTTCTGTGGAAAGAAAAGAAAACGTGGCCAAGTCTGTTATTATGGCTTTGAAGCCGTCCTGTAGGTGACTGAGTACTTCAACGTAGATCCTTAGTACCCATAAGAAAAAAAAAATCAAAAAATATTGATTTGGAGAAGATTAAATGACAATCAACTTAAAAATCCCAAAGTGATTATTAGATAAAAGATTGAAAATGCTGGGAACTACTGGGTGTGAAGATGGCTGTGCAAAGGAGAAGCACAAGCAGGGAGAGTAGGTAAAGTATCTTTACGTGGTCTAGCAATTAGTGACCATCATAACAGTGACTCGGTAAGCATTTCATAGTTAGTGCTACACTTTTAATGGAAACAAACCTTTTCACTTGGAAATTTATTCTCCAAATCTATTTTCATTGTATCGCAGTTACTCCGGAGACTTGTATTGGATATGGTGCGGAGTCATGGATAGCCAGTTACTGAGCTGTGCATGGGAGTATCACAGAATCACACAGAATCACAGAATGTTAGGGATTGGAAGGGAGCTCAAAAGATCATCTAGTCCAATCCCCCTGCCAGAGCAGGAACACTTAAGTGAGGTTACACAGGAAGGCGTCCAGGCGGGTTTCGAATATCTCCAGAGAAGAAGACTCCACAACCTCCCTGGGCAGCCTGTGTGAAAGGGAAGAGAGTAGGAGTTACAAGGAACTGTGAATGTGTACACTTGCCAGAATGTTAACAACCCTGCAAGCACGAGGGCATTTGCTCTAGTCATCTGTGGCAGCTGCCTCAGCTGTGTAGGGAAAGGGGGGGAAAAAAAAGTTAAAATAATCCTTTTCCTGAAAAACTGTGATCAGTCGTCTGCCTGGGAAGGACTGGCAGATTACGGACCAAAGAGGAGCACTTTACCTGTGCTTCATCAGTCTTTTCTGCTAAAAAATGCTGAAGTGTGGCTCTGGACTTGTATCTAGCACCAGCTGTTTAGATTCTGATGTTTTATTCATGCAGATTTTATCTTTTTTCCCCCACTTCTGCTACATGCATGCGATGCTACTGAAAGTAGTTTGTGTCCTAGTCATAGAATTTCTAATAGAGCTCTTGGTGATGTTACAGGGGAGGGAAAAAATAAGAATAAAAGCTTTATTTTGCAGTAAATAGTGTCCCTGTCTTCAGTAGTCGAATTTATTTTCTTTACTACTTAACCCTGTTCCATATTCTTATGTAGATGTCTTCGAAACTCAGGTTAGAGTGGCTTGAGTTTATTTAGTAGATATATTAGTGTCTTGTACATTAACTTTCCTCCAGGTAACAGGTCCAACTATCTTGTACAATAAGAAAAGTTAAACTCACATGGCGAATCCTAGTGGTTAAGGGTAACTCTTCACGTTGACTCCATCCTCTTAGTTTAGCATACAGATGTAGATGAAATATCTTTATCTCATACTGCTCAGATTTTACTGCCTTTTGTTTTATTGTGGCAGAGAATTGGAAATTATCCAAGATGCTGCAGAAATAAGATGCTCTTGCATATTTCTAAACACCCACAAACAAAATAAAATTATTATTAAAGCAGCTGTGGTGATATTTTTGGCAGTCCTGCTAGTTAATGTAGTATACTCTTTGAAGATATCCCAAGCGTGTTCTGAGAAGTCTGGTGTTCTGATTCTTAGTCCCTATGGAAGAAGGATTCTGTAACATCTATTCCCCTGTGAGACCTTGCCTGAAGGGTGAATTAAGTCCCAAGTCAAAGTCCTGTGTGCTGAACTAAATTATCATTCTCCCCAGTGAATGATGTAGACCAGTTGTTTAAAAAGACATGCTGAAGACATGTTAAATTTCTAGTATGAGGAGTGCTCCAAAAGTTCTGTAGCAGGTCTAAGGCTTGAGTGGGATGTGAATATTTGGGGATTTTTTTTATTTTTCTGTCTGTAGGACTACCTAGTCTGGGAGATAAGTTTTTTCCCCTGTTATTTGTATTGTGCAATAGATGCTCTCACCATCCATTACTTCAATAAAAGTTAGAATTGTGTAATTCATTTTGTGTTTGTTGGTCTTGTTGATGTCTGCGCAATCTTTATGACCTGCTTGCCATTTAGTAGACCATTTAACAGCATTAGACTATATTTATGTGTGTTATGGGGATTTTGCTGGCAATGCCTACTAAGTGTGTTGGGGATTTTGTTTTTAAATAACTTTTGGAGACTCAGTATGTAATACTTTTCAGCCGAAGAATGTGCACTTTTGTAGTATCAGAGGCTTCCTATGCTGTGATAGAATCATATTATATTAGATGTAGGAAAAAAAAAAATGAACGAAGCTCTGATTTTTCCTTTAGGGAATCTAGGTGAGTTTCTTGTAGCTATGCATTAACATGAATTTTAAAAGTCAAGCCTTACTCAGCTGCTGTAGAATTTAATGTCTTCTAAAAATAGCAGTGTCTTAGTAACAGCTTGCTTTAACTTAATTAACTCCTTATACTGCTATATACAAAATATCGTAATAGAAAGATTTGCAGAATAACTTTTATTTTACAAAATGCATGAAAGTTAAGCTCTTGATAGGCGTTTTTAAGATGGAATTTCAGTCCAGCCCTTTGGTGTAGTTGATATCATATTGTTTCCTGTGAACTATGTAAATCACAGCAACTGTAAACTTTTTTTTTTATAGCTCTACCTGAACCTGTCCTTCCATCCCTCCAAAAAAATTACCCAGTAAGTGTTTCTTATGAATTTACTACATCATGTATGTGTATGAAGCTGCTTATCTAAAATATATTAATAGTTAAATATCTCTAATGGATTAAATTAAACACAGTCTGTAAGCCTGGTCATTGATACACTAAACAAAAGTGTGAAAAAGGTTATTTGCTGCTTTTGATAATTTCTTTAGTGAGAACAGATTGTTACACATGACAAGATTTCACACACATTTGGAAATGAATGCTAATGAGAGCTGCTGACCTAATTCTTCCCTATACTGGCCTGAAAATGTCTCCGTCATCAGTAACTTTTTGATTCTTACTTCTTAATACGTTCAGTAGTTTAAGTGTTTTTTTTTCCACTTAGCTGTGGTGTTTAGGAATTCCACACCTTCCCACAGCTGTTGAGTTGCCTGGTATTTCTGGGTGCAGATTGTGAATGATATATGTTTACTAAGGAGACTTTTCAGTCCTCACAAAATTGTGCTTCAATCCAACAAGGAAATGCCTTTTTGGGATTTTGCTGTTATGTCCAGATCATACTTGGTTAGTTCCAAAGAATCACAGAATGTCAGGGATTGGAAGGGACCTCAAAAGATCATCCAGTTCAATCCCCCGGCCGGAGCAGGAACACCCAGATGAGGTTACTCAGAAAGCTGTCCAGGCGGGTTTTGAATGTCTCCAGAGAAGGAGACTCCAGAACCTCCCTGGGCAGCCTGGTCCAGTGTCTGTCACCCTCACCGAGAAGAAGTTTCTTCTCAAATTTAAGTGGAACCTCTTGTGTTCCAGTTTGAACCCATTACACTTTGACTTACCGTTGGTTGTCACTGAGAAGAGCCTGGCTCCATCCTCCTGACACTCACCCTTTACATATTTATAAACATGAATGAGGTCACCCCTCAGTCTCCTCTTCTCCAAGCTAAAGAGACCCAGCTCCCTCAGCCTTTCCTCATAAGGGAAATGCTCCACTCCATCATCTTTGTGGCCCTGTGCTGGACTCTCTCCAGCAGTTCCCTGTCCTTCTGGAACTGAGGGGCCCAGAACTGGACTCAATATTCCAGATCTAAGAACTCTGTAAATTGGTAGGTTTTGATCCTCTGCAGAATTAGGGCTGTGATGAGTTATTTCTAGGTAATCTTCCTTAGATCAAGTATAAGAGCTACACTCCTAAATATTTATCTGGGGACAAAAAGAGCTGTTGCTGAATAGTTCTGTGCTAGAACTTATTTACAGAAATTCCTCAGTTCTTTCGTCTTTACCTTTCCTCTCACATGTCCTTGTAAAATTTTTCTTTATTCATAGCTGCTGTAGTTTAGTGTCCCTGTCTATGTATATAGCTTTTTTTTCTACTGTTGCTGGTAATTGTGCTGAGGTAATATCAGAAAGCCATTCTTTCTTTTGCATATATTTCCTGTGATGGTGAAATGGGAATATTTGATGATACTGTACATGAGGGAGAAAATACTCTGGTGTCGGCCATTTGGGGTAATTAAGATAATTAAGATACAGAAGAAAGCTTTGAGCTATGGTCGACCACAGGTTTTTTCTATTTTGTAAACCTGCTTAGGTATATCTGTGCTAAATATTTGTGGTCTTTATTTCTTCCTCTGTTTGTTTTTTTTTTTTTACTGTACTACATACCTTCTGATCTCTTCATTGTTAGTACTGAAAAGCATTTGGAGCGGTTTTTAATTCCTCTACACTTACCTTTGTCTGATGGGGTTTTTTAATTACTAAATTTGCTAATTATATTTGCATACAGCTCATATGCTGTAGTATTTTAAGTTTTATGCAGCATGTAATTTAAAGAAAACAACTAAGAATCAGTAACTTTTGACTCCTTTATAATAATAATACAAACATTTATATTTGTAGTGTTTGAACTGTGTAAATGCCTTCAGAGCACTATAAAAATATTAATAGCTGAAATGATTAAAACAAAAGTATACAATACTATATGCTGAAAAATCCAATGAATTTCTACTAAATACAAGCTTTCATCTTATGTGCTGTGAAAGCGGTAAATCGCCTGCAGGTTCCTCTGTTTCTAGAACACTGCTGTAAGATAACAGGTTTTTTTTTTTACCTTGTTTCAATGTAGATTTTTTTTTGTTGTTTGTTATTTATCTTGCCTTTGGAGGCTGGACTAAATGCTCTAGGATAGTTAATAAAATAAAATTTTATACATGCTTACTATAAGACCAAATCAAAACTATGCATTAAGATACTAAAACAAAACTATGCTAGAAATTTGCAAATGTATTTTTGGTATGCTGTCTCCATTAAGAATATAATTGTTTTAAAAGCGTGGAAGTTACAATTTCTGAATACTGATACTGCGAAAAAGAAAAGAGAAATACACTAAAACAACTCTGGTCTTGCAGCTTGCAGTAGTCATTACAAAGGACAGGCAAACATCAGTATCCAAATAAACCATGTATTTTTCTTGTGGTTGTAGCTGGTCAAAGCTGTGTCTCCATCCTAATAATGCACATAAATACTGCTTCTCCCCTTCTGAAACAAACCACACCCTACTTACCATCTGATTTTTCCAAATCAGATTTTCAGCTCTTCCAGCAGCCTGAAAATACTTCTGTGCTTTGAAGGAAACTGCTTGTTTTAAATTGTAGTTGCTGTGCAAAAGAGACATGCTTACCTTGAGTGAGAAACAAAAGGCAGATTCTGTGGCTCAGTGTATCCCTACTGCAGATGTGAAGGCTGAGAAGTCCTGGAAAGCCACAAGATCTGCCCACCTGTACATTCTGTTGCTGTGGGGGTGTCTCCAGCTGGCACTGGGCTCACGCATTTTCCAGCCACTAGATTAGAGGGAGTATTGGAGCGTATCATATATGAAGTTGCGTTCTGGGGCTTCCTGACCCACTCAGCCAGATGGACTAGTTGAGAGTAGCCCACGAAATGCCTTTATCAGTTTTAAAGTCTATATAGAACCTACCTCCGAGTCAAGACTTTTAGAGAAGAACCCTGGAGAACCTGTGGTGGCTTACACCATTATGGCTTCTGTTCGTTTAGTCTGTGTGTTCGCTAGAGTTCAGCATTGTTGCAGCTAGGAGTCAGAAGGGAAGGTATGCCCGAGCCTCCAGTGTTCCAGAGCAGCTTGGCATATTAGCTTAAATCCAGGTAGAGGAGGGGTATCTCCATTAGTGCTCTGGATTGTCAACTTCTGTGGACTCTAGCAGGAGCACATTTTTGTTTTCTGCTACGTCAGCTTACGAGCAGGCACATCTTGCAAAGAGATAGGACAGAAGCTGAGATGGTGCTTACTGTAGCTTCTTCATGCATGGGAGTCAGTCTTTGGACAGACACAATTTGCTTCACCCTTCGAGTTGCACTTTTTAAAAGCATAAACATGAGTTAAATGTTCGTTTGTAAGACTGGGGAAGGGAAATTTATGTATGTGAATATAGATATCTATCAGAAATGTCAAGATACTATACTGATGTTAACTACTGTAAACTATTTTTAAGGAAGAATCTTATACAGAGTTAAACTCATTACACATCAAGATACTAAAATGTAAAGATTTTTTTGATGTGCACTTTTTTTTCCTTTCCAGTGTGTAAGGTGGAGTGAAAATATGTGTGTTATGTAGCTTGAACATGAAGCATGTTACTGAATGCTAGTGTTTCCTTGAGAAATCAGCCAACCAAGGTAAAGATCAGAGATCTAGGAAAAAAGGAAAAAAAGAGTTTGGGCTCCCTTTTTCTCGGATGTTTTGAAATAATGGATAGCTCATTTATGTTTGCTTGCTCAATCAGATCCTGAATTTCATTTCCATTTCTTAAGATGGCATGAGGCAAAGACACAGCAAGCAGATTAGGGACTACTTTTAGATGAAGCTGAATTTATTGTCTTTTAGGGCAAGTTAAAAGGGAAAGCTTACAGGGAAGGCCTACTTGAAACTAGGCTAGTTTGAAGGATGCTTTGTAATTCTGTTTTATTACCAATCTCCCTTATATGCTGAATCTGTAATCTGTACCTTGTCCTGTTTATCTAGGTATTCCTCCAGTCCCTCTGGCAGGAAGAAGAGTACTGTTATCCCTGTTTTACAATAGGTGAATGGAGGCAGGTGGCAGCTAATGGATTTTTGTGGGTTGTCTGTGGCATAGCAGAAAAACGAGTCTAGGTATCCTGTGGCTGGTCTGATCTCTTGTTCAATGGACACTGAGTGATTGCTTTGTTCAGAAATGACCTTAAACGGAAGTTTTCATTAAATCTTCCCCATGATGGAGGAGGATGGTGGTTCATATTAGAGCTAGTTTCACATGCAAGTTTAACTCTGTGCCGTGGGGAAAAAAGTCAGGCTCTCCTGTCGGCTTGAGTGTTTCTGTACCACCGTTATGGGAACTTGGGAGTAACAGTATTAGCTTCACCTACCCTATCTCAGTTCAACTGCAGCCAGCTCAGTGCAGGCTACCTTAGCTGCTGCTCATGTGTTTTTACTGGCATGTAAACGCCAAGTCCAGTTCAAAGATTCTCCCGTGTTAAAATTCTTTAGCAAACAGAAGGCAAGGGATTGTCTCAGGTGCTCCCGTTGCAAGATGATTCTTCCTGAGTTCGGGGGGAGTAACTATTAGGTTGGTACAGAAGTAATTGCAGTTTTGGACCATGAATTTTAAACCATTATAACTAGACTCAAGCACATATTTATTAATCAAAATAGGAACCATTATAGTCAACGCATTTTTGTAAACGAAAAATAAGTTTGTTTATTCCTGTAGCATAAAAATCTGTGCTTTGGGATTTGATGAGCTCTTGCAAAGCATTTCCAGCATCCTGCTGGTTATGGAAGTGTTTTCCCTGCAAAAAGTGGTCGAGATGCTTGAAGAAGCGGTAGTCGGTTGGTGAGAGGTCAGGGGAATGTGGTGGACGAGGCAAAACTTCGTAGCCCAATTTGTTCAACTTTGGAAGCCCTGGTTGTATGACGTGCGGTTGAGTGTTGTCGTGGAGAAGAATTGGGCCCTTTCTGTTGACCAATGCTGGCTGCAGGCATTGCAGTTTTCGGTGCAGCTCATCAATTTGCTGAGCAGACTTCTCAGACGGAATGGTTTTGGCAAGATTCAGAAAGTTGTAATGGATCAGACTGGCAGCAGATAACCAAACAGTGACCGTGACCTTTTTTTGGTGCAAGTTGGGCTTTGGGGAGTCCTTTGGAGGTTCTTCTTGATCCAGCCACGGAGCTGGTCCTTGCTGGTTGTTGTATAAAATCCACTTTTCGGCACCCGTCACAATCCAGTTGAGAATTGGTTCGTTGTTGTTGCATAGAATAAGAGAAGACAACACTTCAAAGTTACAATTGATGTGATTTTTTCCGTCAGCTCATAAGGCACCCACTTATTGAGCTTTTTCACCTTTCCAATTTGCTTCAAATGCCAAACGACCATAGAATGGTCGACGTTGGATTCTTTGATAACTTCTTTTGCAGTTGTAAGAGGATCAGCTGTGATGATTGCTCTCAGTTGGTCATTGTCAACATCTGATGGCCACCACTATGCTCCTCATCTTCAAGGCTCTCATCTCCTTTGCAAAATTTCTTGAACCACCACTGCACTGTATGTTCCTTAGCAGTTCCTGGATCAAATGCATCGTTGATGTTGCAAGTCATCTCTGCTGCTTTATGACCCATTTTGAACTTGAATAAGAAAAATCACTGGGATTTGCTTTTGTCTAACATCATTTCCATAGTCTAAAATAAATATAAAATAAACAGCAAGTAATAAGTCAGTAGCAAAAAAACAAAGTGAGAAAAACACAAAATTATGTATAACATAACCACATTTATTTAAGAATGTATTCTAATATCAATCGGCAAATTTAAACAATGCAAAAACCGCAGCTCCTTTTGCACCAATCTAATAATATCCAACAGAGGAGCACAAGAGAAATAGAGTCCTTTCCTTGTTAAGTTGTCCTTGAACTTCTAATAAGCAAATGACAGACAGTTGAATTGTGAAAATATATGGACCTAGATTAAGACTCTTGTGTGCGTGTGTATATATATGTGTATATGTATACTTTCTGATTTTTATTTTGACAGGAATCCTTTGATCCTACTATGCATTTACATCTTGTTCATCGAATTCCTACTACCATTCCACCTTACCTGTCAAAAAATGGATCAAGCCTTGGGGATTTGCTAATAGGTTTCTTCAAATATTATGCCACAGAATTTGAGTAAGTAATAAGCTTATCTTGGTGTTTTAGAATATGTAAAACTTGGATTCCTTCTATTGAGTTTATCAACACTTAATAACCCTGGAAGACAGAAGAATAGCCAGTAATGCAGGAGAGGTGACTGACGGAGGGGAAATGGATGAAAAGACTAAAGGACAACAGGAATCTTGATAAAGAGTGACATCTTTTGCTTAGCCAGGCATCCTATTTTGTGAAATACATGCTGGAAGTTAGACAGTTTTGTCCTTTAAAAATAGCTGGGTTTTGTTATATTACACCGTTCTAAAACTGCATATCTCTGTGTGAGAAAGATTTGTTGTTCTTAGTTGTAGTTTAAGCTACTGATCATGATATGAATTATTTGGACCTTAATAGCTGCACTTGTCTTCTGTCACCCAAGTCAATGGAGGTAACTGATCAGGTGGCTCCTTACTGTGACTACAATATGCAAGAATAAAGGCCATACTTAAGAGTTCTTGCGTATATAGTGGGTTCACTAGCCTTGTTGGATTGCTAGAATCTGAGTTTAATTTTAGCATCTACACTTTCTTGTAGAAGAGAAGGAGAAGCTAAAGTTTTGAGGGCATCTGAGGAAGCTGTAGATTACAAACATTTTGCCAAATTGTCACTTGAGAATTTCTTAGAAAAATTGCTTGTCTGTTAAAAACATCAAACAGTTATATTTGAATAACCTTAAAGATCTTATGAAGAACTGGCTTCTAAGACAGTTGGTTCATACATGTTGCTGTCTTGTGTATGTGCCTGATACCCATGAACAAAATGTAAACTGCTGGATATTCAATGTAATTTTTGAAGAGTGCATATTTTACTTCAGTGTGAGAAGTGAGCAGTCATGAAATCCTAAAAAGAAAACATCTCTGCGGTGTGCACCACGTGTGGAAGATGTAAGCTAAATCCATACAGCCTGTGGCTATTCATGAACTGCTTGCACTTTGAGCATGCTAGGCCTGGTTCTGAGAAATGGTCACATACAGGATTTTCCTTCAATGATCCCGGCAGATAAGGGAATGATGTTTTGTCATAGAAGTTCCTCCTAAGTATGTGTCTTTTCAGCTGGTGAAGTGCTGCTTGCTAAACAGGTAAATCAGAAGACACTGCTGGAGGATATCATCAAGATCCTAATTTATGCAGGATACTAGATGCATCCTTTGCATCTGTTAATCTTTTCATATATGGAAGAGGTTTATTTAGTAATTATCTTTTCCATTAAGGAAGAAATTTCTGGTTTGCCTGTGCAAACTAGCAGAGAAGATCTTGTCCGTAATGCAGGAAAAAATACTTAATTTGACTTTTCTGATTTGGCTGCTTGTGAACATAGTTAAGAACACATTTCTACATAAGTTGGTAGGCTGGTCCAGGAAGATATTTTTTCTTGTCTGCTGTTAGACCTGCAGGGTATGCTAAAAAGCATGAAGAGTAACAATGCTACAATATCAATACTTCAACTGAATATTATTTTTCATTATGATCGTAAATAAGGAAAAAATGCTACCTAAATTTAATCAAAGAGGCATAGAGGAACTTCTGGTTAAAGCAAAGCCTGAAAAGGTAGAGAATGAAGATAGAATAGTTGCTGAAGTCAAGGGAAGAAAATCTATTAAAAAAAAAAAATTACTTTTCCAATGTTAAGTAGTTAAGTACTTGTTTAGACATTTGTCTGGCAATACTGTGTTGAAAGAAAGAAAAAAAGAAAAAACACACAACAAAAGCCCTGTAAAAATGGCCATTAGAATTCTGTGTTTGAAAATGTTACATAGCTGAGAAGTCATATCAGAAAATTATGCACTCAGTGCAGTAACCTATATTATTTTAACTCTTTCTGCTACAGAAATAAAACTTAAGGTGTACTGTTTACTTGACCATCTGTGTATTCCTGATAACTATAAATCCTGTTTGAAATGAGCAGTGTGTGTGTCTGGAAGATACTAACATTCCATGTAGCTTCATAAAAACTGGTAATCGGCTGGAGGGGAGAAACCCAAATTAATGTCCATGTGGAGGAAAAGGTGGGCAGAAGGTGGTGTTCAAACACTTCTGTGTGTGTGGTAGCCAGTCAACAAGAACAAATACAGTGTCATGTTATCCACAGTATCCGTTATCTTTGCTTTGAGGTTGCTGATGTAAACAGCGTTATAGATGGGAATGAGGATAGAAGTTAAATACAACACAGGGCTCCTAGTTCTGCCTTTCTTGGAAAAACTAGTATTTTTCTCCTGAATGTGTTGAGTATTTTCATTGCTGCAATCAATATTTTTTTGAGTGTTTGCTTTCCCTGTAAAACATTTACTAGTGTTTTTAGGCACAGAAATTTTGAGGTTATATTTCAGATACTGTGACTATTAAGTTAGGTCACATTTAAATGACCTATACTGTGCCAGTGAGCTTTCACTATTGAACTGTAATGTATTTGAAAAGATTACTGAAGAGAATACTGCTTCAGTTTTCGTAGAAGGGACTTTTGTAGCTTCCTATCTGTGGAGTAGGACACAACACTACCAGTTTGGGTACACGGGATTTCTTTTCCTGAAAGAGCAGCCTGCAGTCAAGAATGATCAGATCATGTGTGAAGATCATCACTTTGGACACAATAAGCTGTAGATGTCACCTGTCTGGAATGCTTAACTGATTGACAGTTTTGCATGTAGTGGTGAGGAAGATGAAGGGAAGGTGAGGATACATTGTTTTAAACTTTCCCCTCCAGTCTAGCAAAGGCCAGTAGGTATTTCAGTTAATATCTATGTTTTATTTTACTTGATGTAGTGAATAACATTTAAGAGCAGGATGGGCCCAAAGAATAGGGCACCAAGGAATAAACGAGCAGCACAAGGGAAGAAACCGGAGCTTTGTGTGCTATGCAGCCATGAAAACTTCATCTCCTTGTGCTGTGTCTTTTTCCATTATGCTTTTAATCTATTTTAGACTATAAGCTGTTTCAGAAAATTGCCGATTATCATGTATTTATACCATGCCTGTTTCACAGTCCTACTCTGGGATTTTCAGTGTGTTCGTAAGAAGTGATTTTTATCCTCCTTCATAAGTTACCAGGAATGTAATTTGGGAATTCCTGTATATATTGGACTTAGGCACTACATACAGCAAAGCTTAATTTGCCTGCATGGTTATATAATTATTAATAGCTTGCCATAAGAGTTCAAGTATGCATAATGTTTCACATGATACAGCTGACTCAAAGTATGCTTAAAACTCCTTTTTAACTTCAAGTATTTCAAACTGTCGAAGGTCCACTGATCACTCAGTGAATGTGACCAAGTAAAAAAATGTATGGAGGTGTTCTCAAGAGAAGGCATTTGGAGACTGGTCCTGTTTACCAGGCCCTCTGAAGACAGTGTCTGATTTCATTTCTGCAGCCGTGAGTGAAGGCAGCAGGTTTTCACTTGTCTGTCTCTTTACAAAGTGAGACCTTGAAGCAAGGCCTTGCTCGCCTAAAGTCACTGCTAGGGAACCTAGAGATCGTCCTTTGGGACTGTTCTTCTCTTAAAGTTATTGTTTCAAGTTAAATATGCTTGTAATTTGTACCCATCTTAATGTGTTTATGCAAGGGGTTCTGGTTTATCAGAACACTCTGGAAAAGATAAGCTTTTAAATCTATTTGTAGTGTTTTCATACATATACCTGGAAATACCTGGTCTTTTTTCTTTCAAATCCTTGCTTCCCCCATGAGGAGCACGTATCTAATGTGGGCAGTGACACCAGAAATGACTGATAATTGAACGAGCTGTTTAAATGCTTATTGTTAACTTATGGATTGAAAGTGTGTATGTGGACAATATTTGCTTTGTGTTGGCAATAATGAAGTTATTGTGTGCAAGCAAAAAATTGTTAGAATTGATACACAAATTGTGTGCTATTGGTAGGGTTAGTTGATGTTTAATAAGACTGTTAGATCACGGAATCTTGGAATGGTTTGGGTTGGAAGGGACCTTAACGATCATCTAGTTCCACCCCCCTGCCATGGGCAGGGACACCTTCCACTAGCCCAGGTTGCTCAAAGCCCCATCCAGCCTGACTTTGAACACTTCCAGGGATGGGGCATCCACAGCTGCTCTGGGCAGCCTGTGCCAGTGCCTCACACCTTCATGGTGAAGAATTTCTTCCTTATATCAAATCTAAATCTAACTTCTGTGAGTTTAAAGCCATTATCCCTTGTCCTATCACTTCATGCCCTTGTAAAAGTCCCTCTCCATCTTTCTTGCAGGCCCCCTTTAGGTACTAGAAGGCTGCTATAAGTCTACCTGGAGCCTTCTCCAGGCTGAACAACCTCTGATCATTTCTGTGGCTCCTCTGGCCCCTCTCCAACAGGTCCATGTCTTTCCTGTACTGAGGGCTCCAGAGCGGGACACAGGACTCCAGGTGGGGTCTCACCAGAGTGGAGCAGAGGGGCAGAATCGCCTCCCTCCACCTGCTGGCCACGTTCCTTTTGATACAGCCCAGGATATGATTTGCCTTCTGGGCTGCAAGTGCACATTACCGGCTCATGTTGAGCTCCTCATCAACCAGCACCTTCAAGTCCTTCTCCTCAGGGCTGCTCTCAATCCATTCTCTGCCCAGCCTGTATTTGTTGTTGTTTTCAAGTTTAAATAAAAAGTTGTCTAAATAGCTTGAAATGCCACTTTCTGTTGCTTTTAGCTAAACCAGTGTATTATAACTGCGTTTATTTTTTTGCTGAGGAATTAAGCCCAGTGTAAGATAGAGGAAAAGTCGTCAAGAGAAGAAATTACATGTTTGAAGTGAAAGAGTATTGCCTGCTTTAACCAAACACAGACTGAATACTTTGTTCTGTGACTTTTTTTTTTTCTCACTGGCCTCGGTGTCTCTGATTTTTAAATAATGTTTTACAAAAAGCAGAAGAGTTGAACTGTCAGCTGCTTCTACTCATGAGCAGTGTTCTAGAGCTTCAGTGTAAGCTTGTCTGATGCACTAGTGACATGGTTTTTCTCTTTTGTCTTTGTGTTTTGTTTTTTTTTTTTCTTAGCAATTTACCCCAATTTCTTGTTAAGCTTGTGTTGATGGTAGTTTTATGAAGAAGACATGATAGGAAAGTATTTCGTGCTTCACAGTATCTCTAATTCTTGCAAAAGTAGTCTACTATGGGAATTAAGGAGAGCGATGGGTTAGAACGAAAGTTTTAGTTTGCATTGAATGCTGGAAAAGGTCATCACCTGTACTAATTTAATAAAGAATGTATCAAGAGATGTCTAAATATACACAGCAGTGGGTGAATAAGTATTCTGAGGTGTCCTGAACTATACTTCATATGCTGTGTCCTACACCTCTTTGAAAAAGGCCCTGTTCATATTCTTTAATAGAATAATAATGTACATGTTCTTTGGAAGTACAGTTATTGAAACATCTGACTCTCATAAGTAGTTTTAATCATGAGTTGTATCCAAGATAATTTGTGGAATTACAGGCACAGATTTTTAACCGGTGTAAACTGTCTTATCACCACTGACTTAATGGAGTTATGACAGCTGATGTGTGGCCTAGGGAGCACAGAATTGAACTGATTAACTATAGACTGTATTTTGATTTACAGCTGATATTTACAGATTTGCTGCAGGTGGTGGTTGCACCCAGCCAAGCTCCTGTCTTTGCATTATGTCAAAAGATTGATTCAGTCGTGAGATCACATCAGGTGTACGTAACAGCAGTACAGCCAGCACCATGCTATGCAGCTATCCTAAGCCCCATTCAGTCAAGGCATATGGTGATGCATTGCTGGTGATCCAGGCATTTTGCTGATGTGGTAGTTCCCTGGTTTAGTTAAGACCAGCTGAAAACTGGCTGGGTAGATAAGAACATAAAACTGCAAGTGGTTGCTTTGGGTTCCATTATGTTTGGCATGTTGTGCCAAGCATCATAAAGAGCATAAAGATGCTTGGCACGTCTTAAAGATTGCTCTGTAAACTGCCGGCTGTTCCTGTTTCAGTGTGATCATTTCCTCCGGTTTTGTTATTGTAAAACTGTGTGTAGAAAGTGGTAGAATATTTTCAAATGCATATTTAAGTTGTTGGTCTGTTGTTGCACTTGTAGGAGATCCAAAATTCACCATATACAAAGTGTTAGTGCTTTCTAGTAATAAGTTTTTTGCACCAGAAATGCTGGCCTGTAAGCAAGCTATCTTTGTGTGTCTTTATACTGTTGAATATTTTTTTAATGGAATGCAGTATGTGACTTATCTGCACTGAAATGCCTTACGTTCCTTTTTCTCCCAAAGGAAAATTCTGAAAGATAGATTTGAGGCTGTAATTTCTTTTGAACTTAGAAATAACTGTAGGTGTCAATATTCAAGTTGATATTGTTTTTTGCAAAAATTATTCTGTCATGACTGTGTTACTCGTGGCTATCTGTGGTGTTCTGTGTTTCAGATGTTTTTGTAAATAAACTTGTGTTTCTGGAAAATTTTTCTTGTTTCCTACCCATCTTTCTTTACTCTTTTATAATGAATTATGAAGCTGACTCTTTTATAATGAATTATGAAGACTAGACTTTTACACTAAATTTCTCATTATTATAAAATACTGTGTTATCCAGGCTTATGACATAGCAGTTTGACTTTTAAAAATGTAAACTGATATTATTAATTTAGAATCAAGAGTTAAATGTTCTGCAAATTGTTTTCCTTTTCCCTAGTTGGAGCCATCAAATGATTTCAGTTCGTGAGGCCAAAGCTATTCCAAGACCTGATGGTATTGAATGGAGAAACAAATTTATTTGTGTAGAAGGTAAAATGTAAAGCTTCATTACCATTTTTAACTGTTAAGACACTAAATACATAAATCTGTCAGTCAGATTTTACCTTGGTTGTGTTTTAATAATGCACATGTGTAATGTATTTATGTATAAAATTAAGTTTAGCAAGTGTAAATAGTTTTGGGAAGAGTGCTGCCAAAAACACTTGAGAAGGAAGCTTTAAGTTCTATAGTGTTTAAAAATAGTTCTCCTGACCTTTTCTTCAAGAGCACTCATTCCCTGTTACTTTTGGAACAGGGATTAGGACTTTGAGAGGGAACAGCCTTTAAGACAGTAGCGTGTGCTTTACTGCTCTGCAAAAACTGTCAGTTTTGCCAAGATGGAGCTTCTGAAAAAACACAGCAGGCACATGTTCAGATTACTTTCTAAGAATACTCTTTGTTCTAGAGATGCTGTGGCATCGCAAATCCTAGCAGTGACTAGATTATGCGAATATTGATCCCCTTGTGGCCTTTATTTTTGGCTGGCTGGGGAACAGAGAGTTTCTGCAGAGACTGTATGATGCCCTACAGAAATGGAGGGTAAGCCTAGGTTACTTTTTGGAGTTGCAGGTCTCAGCCTTCTTAGTGCATGACACAGGGAACCTGCTCCGTGTGCTCCTGGAGCCTTTCAGCTGCTGTGGGGAATTGACATGGAGAATATAAACAGTTAGCATGCGCAGAAGGTGAAGCTTGGGCCAGGGAAAGAAGATAAGAGACCAAGAGAAGGACTGAGATGTTAGGAGAATGGAAAAAGAAGGGAAGGGACTAAGAGGTGCTGTGTAACTGGAAACAGTTAACACAGACAAGAAAGGGGAGGGAGAATCAGAATGCAGCAGGGGAAGGGGAATTGGTTGGACAAGGGACTGTGGGTAAGGAGGCAAGGTGGAATGGAAGCAGAATTACAAGTAGAGGCTTTATGACACTGGTGTTAAAAGGGAAGGTTTGAAGTGGATGAGGGGACTGGGTCCTGGTTGTAAATAAGTGGAGGCTATTTGGATCAGGATATCAAGGGTTGAAGTTCTAAGGTAAAAGGGGATTAGAGCTTGGACAGGAGCTAAATGACATGGAAAGAGTTGTTAGAAACCGGGAAAATTTTGCTGGGGGAGATAGGGGATAAGGCAGAAGTCCTGTGACTAGACAGACATTCCTCATGATATAATAGTTGGGGGTGGGAGTGCACCTGTCTGTGCGTATTTACCTAATTTCCTGCAATTGTGCTGCTCTGTCCAGAGAATAATTACCTAGTAGTGAAAATCGTTGTTGTGTGGCCCATAGCATACCAGCTTGGCTGTAATCATGTGGATGGCAGTGTGAAGCCACATGATGGGATTCCTGTTCTTTATTTTACTTTTTTCTGAGGGGAAAAAAAAAAATCAACTACCAGTCATGGGGGAAAAAAATACACTGAAAGACAACTGCATGCTTGGCCCTGCAGTCTCAGAGTTGAGAAATGTGAGAACTGGAGTATCTGCACAACTGAAATGATTCAGGATAGCATAGTGCAGGCATTGCCAAGGCTCTGGTCTGAACGTGGGAGGTGGGAATACTGGGCAGCCGTGTCTGCTGCTCTCACATGATGCTGCGGGATGGGGGGGCTGTTTCAAGCTCTCAGTTTTTTATGACATTACAATATAGTTGATTAATTAGATTTTTCTTTGTGTCAGGTTGGAAATAGAATATCGGCATACAAGATAGCCATTTTAGAATTAGTATTAAATGGGCTTGATTACGTACAACTTTTCCTTAAGAGTGCATTTTGGATTTGGACTATTTTAAAAAAATTATATATAGGTGGCACATCTGATTCCTTCCTGTTACAATATGCTTCAAGACTTAACGAGTGGATTTTAGCATCACATACCAAGCTTTTAGTCCTAAACTGGAAGGGAAAAATTACACTCAAGGAAAAAATTCAACTCAAAGTAGGTTTCATGTTTGTTACAGCTGCTAGGCTGTATGTAGATAAACTTCTGTGTACTTTAAGAATAAGCTTTTAAAAGCTAGCTAAACATGTCAAGATATTCTGGTTTCCAAGTTTTTGTCAGATTTTTCCAGTTAGCAGACTAAAATTTCAGTAACTGGTGTTATTGCATGTGTTTTTAAGTATTTTAAATATATTTGTTGATAGATTACACAAGTCAATGCCTGCAAGTTGCCATAATTCTGCAGGTAGTGCTGTTTTTAGGGCTGCTCAAAAAAATTGTGTTCTGTTTTCATTGTTATTCACATTAAGACTGATTCTCACTTGTATTTCTGCTGTTAGAGAAACAAATAAAGTAGAGATGCTCTTTTCAGGCAGTTTAAAATCTGGCAGCCTATTAGCATTATGGGGATACAGAGAACACTGCTTTTAGCTAATGTTTGTGAACATTCCTTGTCAGAAGCTCTAAATTGCTACTGAGTATTCTGGTTTCAGTTTGAATCTTGCCTATATCAAGTAGTATCATACACTCTTCTGTTGAAAAAGGCATGGTTTGCAAAAGCTAGAAACACAATCGTTTTGTGAGGCAAATTGATAGTCCTTTAGGGAAACTGGATCAGAAGTGGTCTAGGCTGCACCTGATTCATGCTTGTACTTTTACATGTTAAGTATTATTCTAAAACTAATTCCTCAAGGCTTGGTTTGTGGCAGCTCTGAGGTTTTATTTCTTTTATTTTCGTTTTGAAAGAAAATCCCCTTTAACCTTTCCCTCAAGCATCAGTGTTGAAGTTGTATTACTTTTCTTCTTTTAATATTCTCATCTCTGTTTGTTAACAAAATAACTTATGATGGACTCTCACTGTCTTGATGGTTAGTAAATGTAGTGATGTAAATAGTAGCTGATTGCAAAATTATTCTTGCTGCACTCTAAAGAAAGAGTTTGTCTATTGGCAGTGAATAAATATGCAGGAGGAAAAAAAGGGAAGATGTGAGTCAGCTTCTGTGACTAGAGTACCTTTTTTCCCACTGACACTTTCTCAAGATAGTACAGCTTTTCTCTTGTTGCTTTAAAAAATATATATGTCTTGATTCAATATAAAATACATTAAGGTCATAGCATTAAGGAAGGAGTTAACATCACCTTTTTGACACAAAAGAGAAATGCTGTACTGCTTTACATGCTAGGGGGTGTGGAATTCTTATGGCAGTAGGTCCCTGTGTCAAATTATGTGATTGACTTAAAGGGTACATAGTCCTCTATTATTTGATTGCCAGTTTTTTGTTTCAATCTAAATGCATGATGCATTCTAAATTAAAATAAATCTGCCTGTAACTGTCCACTGGAACCTTCACAGGTGGCCTGAAGAGAAGGATTTTATAAACCTGCCAAATGCAACATTTATTGCATGAAACAATTTCTTTGTGCAATTAAATAGCTTGCAGAAATAAAAACCCAATGCCATGGAGCATGTTCCAAATTTGAAGTTCAGTCTCCATAATAGCTTAAGCACATTTGATGCCTGCTTCATGCTTTATTTTCCTGTATGTCCCTACCTGAATAAAAATAATACATAACCAACTAAACAAAAAAGCTCCCTGATGCAGTAAATACTTCTATGGTTCTGTGGTCCTTAAGGACTTCCTTACATTCTGCCAGTGTAAAATATACCATGTTACTTCAGGAGTTTTCTGGTAAGGCGAAAAAATACTATAAAATCTGTTTTGTAGCACATTTTAATACATGGTCTCTGCATCTGATTTTTTTAGTATCTACTGCTTTAATGTTATCAATCCTTTCAGTGGCAAGTAGTACTTTTAAAATCCTTCAATTAAAAAAAAAGTATTATTTATGTTAGAAACAAGAAAAGGGAAAACATCACATAAATTTGTAGTCTGTTAGAAGGTGGGAGACCCAACTTGTTAACTTATGAATAGATATTGTTGAATAGGTATTAACTGATAAAATACATTTTTACAGCAGTTTTTAAATCTTATATAAAAAGTTATAGTAAATATTTTACTCCTTGTATTTCACTGATAAGTTGTTGAACGGGGTGAATCTAAAGTGAGCAGTTCCAAGAGGCACATGTGTAGTAGGTTTAAAAACATTTTAATGTGTGAAGTCATATTCCGATATGCCATCACAGACTATTCGGCAGTGACAAATAATTACTGGTGCATAAAGTCAGCACAATCATGGTGTGCCTCTATAGATCTAATAACCTGACTTTATTACGGATTACATACCATTAGAGCATTCATGGTTTGGGGCTCTTTTTTTTTTTTTTTTTGATGAATGTTATACAGAAATAAAGATTGAGAAGCAAAGTGGAATCAGCCACTCAAAAGAGTTTTGGGCAGCAGTGATATGTTGACTCTTCTGGGTTTGTCTGGTGACTTGCTCAGTGAAGGTACCTAGTGCTAGGGTTTTATTTAACACTTAATGTTTGTGTTTGATCTTGCAGAGCCCTTTGATGGGACAAACACTGCTAGAGCCGTACATGAAAAACAGAAGTTTGATATTATCAAAAGTGAATTTTCGAAGGTAAAGAGTACATCTCATTTAATTGTCCTGGTTGCTTTGGCTTTCAAGATAGTTATACAAATGCTAGTCATTAAACCTGCTGGTTTCTGATGTTTGTGTTGTGAATATTTTTATGCTCTGTACTATATAAATAATAGACATGTATTTTTTTGTGGAAAATTATTTAGTAAGCGTATTTATTAATGTCTGCCATTAAGCATCAGGCTTAAGTTGAAATGAGTACTTGAAATAGTAAACCCTTTGACTTAGATTTTCTTATGTGTTTAAAATTCTAATGATAGTTGATAGCTTTAGAATTACAACTTCATTCATTATTTCTGCCTATATTAATTTGTCTGGTAATAAACAATGTTTTGTACTTCTTACTGTCCCTTTTTTGTAATTATTGCCACCAGTGGTTTTATGCTGTTTTTTGGCAACTGAATCAAATTGGTACTGTTCTTTGGGGAGACCACACTCTCAATTTTAGAACATGAGTGGTTCAAACTGGAGCTTTCACTGTTCCAGTCAGTGGAGGGTGCAAGCCCACTTTGAAGCAAACAAAGATTTAGGCCTTGGTTAAACATCCTTTTTCTAAAACCCCTTGCTACCAACTCTTTTATGCTTGTCTCTTGCCATAGGCATTGCATTTGGAATCGGAGCTCAAATTCTAGCTTTGAGATCTCTGACTATTCATAATGTAGTTATGATTAGGGATTAGGGCACAGAGCTGGCTTCCGGCTCTAACCAGCTACACTCCCCTGTTACACTGTCGTTGGAGGCTCCTGTTTACTCCAGTTAATCACACCCTTAAATATCTTGAGGTGCTTGTCCAGCAAAAAAGACATAAATGCCAGATATTTGTAATAAAACATGCTATAAGGTGTTGGTGTTAGTCAGAAAAGGGTAACCTTTTTGCTTTATAATATACGCTGTTCAGAAATTCCAGTTTCCCTCTATTTAACCATATTAGCATACAAAATACTGAACCGTTCACATACTTTGGCATAAAATATTTGATTTTGTGAATCTGCTAAAGCAGTGGTTTATTAAGTAGTTTGGGCTCTCTCACTGTTCTGTGAAATGAGAGTGAACTTTTTCAGAGTTTTCACTTCAAAAATTGGTTTCAAACCTGTGTGTTTTTCTGAAAAATGCAAAAGCAGTTGTTTGATCCTGGCTGTCTAGAAACCTATATACTAGAGTGTTGCGATCCTGAAAAAATTTCCTCTTTACTAGGAACCATAAGGAATGACAGTTGCTTAAAACTGCAAGAACTTATTAATAACTTGCCTAAGAAATCTGTTTGTCTCATTGCCCTTGAGAGATTATTCTTCCTGTGGTTTTCATTACACATTGTGTTTTAAATGAATTCTGCATAAAGACAGGAGGGTCACTGCAGTTATTTGCAGGTTCATGGCCGAACAGATGTGACAGATGTGCCCTGGAATTCCCATTAGAATACAGAAGAAAATTGAAATAACCTGTTTTAAAGGCACACTAACATTCTGGAACTGTCAGAGTATAACATCTTGTATCAGGAACTTTGACATGTGTGAATTCAGGACAATTATTTTGCAGTCAGAATATCAATTTAATGCTTAAAAAATGTTAACATCTCGGTCTCCAAAAATCCGTTCTCTTCTTGAAATGATGTACCTTCCTTAATAGGTCATTGAATTTTGTGTACCTTTTAGATTTTTTTCTTCCCTAAACAAAATTAATAAAAAAAACAACCCACACCTCTTTTCAAGGGTAAAAATATCAACGTTATATTTGCAGATCTGTGGGGCTTACTGCTTATAATGGTATTTAAGTATGAATGGGAAAGATTGTTTAGCCTTTAAAACCTTGTGTGTTTTTCCCCAGTCTTGGCAGATACTACGAGATACGAAAAACCTGAACTGTGTATTACCTTTAAGAACAACCAGAGAGAAAAGATAAACAATTTCTTTCACTTTGTTCTTATTGGATCCTGCTGAAATAAAGAACAGTAACAAAATCAAGAGGCATTTACCATGTGAGTTTTTATGACACATTTTTCTCTGTAAACTTTTATTAAGAAAATGTTTATAAGAAAGATCGTGTGTTATCAATATTTGTTAATACAGCTGTTCGAAGGTAAGTTTTCTGACAATGCTTACCTCGTGGACTTCTGGAAGAAACTCAAACAGCAAGCTGCAAAAATAAATCTGTTTTAGAGAAAGTATGGGAATATACTGATTTCTCATTTCCATAATCTGTGTAATCATTAATTCAGACACATTTAACCATGAAATAAAGACATTCAGAGCTAAACAATGTGCAAATCTGACTGCACCCTTAAGGCATTGTGCACAATACTCACTTCTTGATGAACAGACAGACCGTGCTTTACATTTGCTTAATTGCAGTGAGCAGTTTTGCTCAACTTGGCACTTTCCAGTTCTATTTCCCTTTTTCATGGAACAACAGGCAACAATTTATGAAAATTAAGATAGATTATGGTTGGTAGTGTTCTGGATATCAAGACCTGTAATCTAAACTGGAATTTTCAAGTAACAGTTCTACTGTAAAGAAGTTGGAATAAAAAAGGATGAATGGATACATATAAATGCTTCATATTCACAGAGTAAGCAAGATACTTCTTAGTGCTTCCTTTTACACATTTGAAACAGTAGTGATGTCTACAAAAACTACCACAACCCAACCCTATTACTGCTACAGTACACTGTGCTTCTGTTTTGATTTTGTGTAAATATTTGTAAATTGGTCAGCTACTGTAAATTGAATTTAAATAAGTAATCTTCAACATTTTAGCTTTTCCAAAAAGAAGTTGTGAACCCTCTTCTAGACCTGCTGTAGCACAATTTGTGCCTCTCATATATTTGTTACTGAAGACCAATTTGTTGTTAAAACTGTACTTAACATTGATGTCAAATTCGTATTTTCTTTTTAAAATTTAATATTTTGTATGATGTACAACGAAATAAATTTATAGATGGAAGATACAATCTATTTTTTGAGTTCATGTTATTTTGTACTGCATATTTAAAGTATTTCCTATAATTAAGTAGGAAAGGAAAAGGCCCTGTAAAGGTAAGGTCCTTGTTGCAAGTCATAAAGTTCTGTATGGCTATTCTGTGCTGTCTGTGTACAGGTAAAAGTTTCATCTATTGCATCTCTAACGAGATTGTGAAAACCCTGTTTAAAACTGTGTAAAATAACAAGCATTATCTCTTCTTGTGCAAACTTTAAAGTTCTAATTTAATTCAAGTTTTAGAATTTAGAAATTCTAGAAACTGTAAACTGTTTTCGTGCTGTCAGGTTACTTATCGCACACTTTGTCATGATCTAGATCTTGTCTTGCTTCGTAAAACAGCTTCCTTCTGTATTTTAAACAGTCTTTCTACTTTAATTCCACTCTAGCAATCCACTGAAACATTCTCCCCATGTGCCTGTGTTCCCCCTTCCTCTTTACGAGATGGTAAACTTGATCTCAGTGAAACATTCACTTTGACCTGCTTTATGTAAAATGAAAGCACAAGTTTTTAGGAGAGGGGCATGTCTGGATTAAAAAATGCTTCACAAGCTCTAGGCAGCTTTTGGGGAGAGGGGAGGGCTGCTCTTTAAAAAACATCTTTCACAGCATAGGATAACTAAGAAGGGACAAACGTGTTCAAAATTGGCAAAAATGTATTTCAAGTGAGCTGGATGTGAGGCAGAAAACTTCATGGATGTCTGTCTCTTATGAGTTTGCATTCCATCACCTACGGATCTGGATGTATCGACATACTCCTACCTCAAAATGCTGCTTTATATTTGAAACTGATTCTTCCGAAGTGTTTTAGAACAGACAGTTAAAGAAATTGTGGTACCTCTGTACAGCTCCGTAAAACATGACCCACCAACTCAGTGATCTTTTTAATACAAGCCAAGATTTGTAACCACAATGGCCTGTGTCTCTTAAAAGAATCCTTTTGTTTTCTTTTTCTCAAGCTTGTGTAGTTCTGATAAGATACATTTATAATCAAAATATGAAGTCTGGATGATAGCTTTGCCCAACTGTTTGGTCAATAGCCTGTTTCTTGCATCCTCTCTCACACTAGAAGACTCCGCAGTAATTACTGTGTTAGCTAAGGTGCAAGATGGTGTAACTTTGTTTAGCTTATAGTGAAAAAAAACTAGTGGGTAGTCTGGTGAGAGCTGGCAAAGTGGCAGAACTCTCGCATATTAAAAAATAAGAGTTTTGGAAAACAAATTTCACCAGAAGTCATATTATATTATTCTTCTGTCAAGGCAAACAAGAACAGCATCACTTTCTGTGGAAGTGCCGGACAACTAGAATGACAGTGAGTGAAAAATAATGATATTTGTTAAATGATGGGCTGCAATTTTCATCAGAAAACTTTGGCAAAAATACCACAAAATGAATGGTTGGGGAGAATGAGTAGGAGCTGAACTTTAACTTCGGATTCAGTTCTGTGTACTCCAAAGTCGTTCAGAGGTTTAATGACCTGGATTTTCTTCTACTCTGGGCAGGTATCCAGAATGAGAAGTCCACTAATGGCTATCATAAATCTTCAGTGTTAGCATGAAGTGTTCCCTTTTTCCTCAACTTCAAAATGAAAAACTTCACACACCTATCCCTTGCCTTATACCCTAGCGGGAAATTTTTCTGAGTGACCTTTGGTAAAAGGTGTTTTTCATGGCTGAGCAAGGTTTCAGCCTGTGTGCAAGATGCTTCTTAGTGCTTTGAAATTAAAAAGTGTTAGCTCAGCTCTGTGTTATTTTAGGACTAGTTTTGGCTACTCATTTGGGCACTGGGTTCGCCTGTCATTTCCCACCTTACCTAACATCAGAAACTACAAGTGTCTCATCTAGGACTTTAAGAAGTGTCTTTAGTCTTCTAGCAGGGCTTTTAACTAACAGGCTCGGAGGTATACGGGAGGACAAGACATTAGCGAGAGCTTCCCGTGTATTAACGGTGGTGCCAGAACTGGCATAGACTGTGCACTGTGAAACTTGAAGTTTATTTTCTAGCTCTCTCTCGCTTCCCCTACAATGTGATTGTGTAAGTGTACTCTCTGTACCTTAATGTGTTCTGACAGCATGAAGGGTTATTTTTAAGAAATCTCTGAAAAAGAATTCAATATAAAACCAAATCTTAAGACTTAAATTGAAGGGTGACATGGTTATTTGGGAGAAATGGGCAGCTACGATGAAAGGATGTAGGACAATTTGTAGATAATCTGGAGTTAGTGTTTGTGAATACTGTCCCAAATGCTTATTTGGAGCCAATGCTTTGCTTGGGTTGCTGGACTCAGTTCACAGTGTATTTAGTGTTAAATTTAAAGTCCATCAGAGAATGTCATTCTCAATTTAATGGATTTTGCTTGCTCTGGGTTATCTTACGTATATTTTGTACTGTTTGTCTTGTTTTCTCTAATCCTTGTGTGTTTTGATATAAATCCTTGCCTCATTGATTTTACAGAGTGTGATGCTTGTAGGAAGACCATGAAAGAATATGCTATTTTGGCCATTTTATAGGTAAAATTATGTTGTGAGAAGTACAGAAGGGAGAGCACTAGTTCTGAAAATAATTTGAAGGGATTTTGGTAAGAGAGTACTCACCTTCCTCTTGCTCTGCTGAAGAATGAGTTGAAACTTGTGCAATATATATATGCTTTGCATATAAGCATTTCTAGATGGTAATACTCTTGTGTTCCATGCGTAAAGAATGTGAAGTCCTCTACCTTAAATTTCATTGTTCTGTGTATACTGTCTCTGTGTTCATGATAAAATCTGGAGTTCAAGTTAGTATATTTTTCAAGAACACTTCTTCATGAAATTATGTTCTGACCTTGTAAATTGTGTACTTCAGTGGGTAGGTCAAGAGAGCAGACAAGTTTTATCTGTACATACTGTTCAGGAAATATTTTGCTTCAGCTGAATCTGTCAGTGGAATTTTAATTTAGCATTGCAGAGACCTTGTAGTCAGAAATGCCTGCTTGGGTGTTTTTGTACTTTCAAGACAAGGAACAGTTTGCTGATTTATAACCACCTATTTATTTGAAGAAAAAAGGAAGAAAAATGGGATTAGGGTTATACTGTGTATACAATGTTTTATACCTGAAATAACTTCTAAGTTCTTTATTTACAATCAGAGTTTCAGTCCTTCTGCCTCTCGTCTAAAAATAATTTCTTAAAAAGTCATTACTTTGGGTAGTATAGGTTGGAAATATTACTGTTTTGTCTGAAATGCACTGCATTTTCTGCGAAATGCAGAATAATAAAGGGTAAATGTGGGTAAGCTAGACCCTACATGGTAATGAAGCATCTCTTTGCTAGTAACTGTATTTGTCCTCTCTAGTTCAAATTTGAGCAGTCCGGGTCTGCCGCTGTGCTTAGGGCTGGGTCTTGCTTTTAAACATGCTAAATGCACCAGTTTTGGGCACCACAAGAAAACTCCCTCTGCTTCATCTGCGCCATCCACCCCAGATTTGCTGGAGGTGACGCGGGAAGATCTGATGGGGCCTCAGCACCTTCCTGCTGCTGCCCAGCTCCCCCGTCTCTGCTGTGAAACCCCCTCTGCCGGAGCGATGCCCGTCGGGTTCTGCCACGTGTCCGGGTGCCTGGTTGGTGCTAGGACCCGGGGTGGGACCGGCCGCGACCCGGCGCTGTGTAACTTTGCTGCCTTCTATTTAAAGCCTGCCCTGAGTCAGGAGAAGCGAGAGCTGCTGGGGATGACAGTTGCTTCAGGCAACCCTGGGGAGGACAGGGTCGGGGGTAAAAATCACCGGCGAGGGCCTGAGCTAGGAAGGGCATGGAGGGGTACCGCGGCGCCGAGTGCGACAGGGCGTCTGAGACCTCCTCCTTCATAGAGGATGAAGAAGAGGAGGAAGAAGAAGAGGAGGAAGAGGAGGAAGAAGAGGAGGAGGAGGAGGAGGAGGAGGCTGTAGACCCGGAGGAAGCAGAGGAGCTGACTAACAGGTACTGCCTCCTCGGGGACCCTCAGCCTCGGGGGGAGCTGGCATTCTACCCCAAAGCACCAGCCCGGGAGGATGCCAGGATTTGGGACCCAGTGCTGGTTTTAGTGCCTTTCCTCCTTCTGTTCCCCAGTTGCTGCAGATAAAAAGTGGGGGGAGCTGTTAATTGGGGGTGTTTCTGATGGGTAAGTCTGTAATTAAGTTTTATGCAGTATGTGTATGCCCTGAGCTGCCTGAAAGCTTTTCTATTTAAAGATCCTCTGGCATGCCAGCTCAAATGGCATCTCCCTCTCCTCCTCCTCCACTGGCTGACTCTCTGTCACATATCAATCCTAAATGCTCTGGAAATAGGCTTCTTAGGGAGAAAATGGTCAAAAATTATGACTGCACATTGAAATTTCTTCCTTTTCATGGCCCTTTCTACCTTCCCACTTATCCCTTTGTCTTTGGTCTGGGGTCTTCTTCCCCAAAAAGGGAAAAACTTGCTGTACGTGCTCACCACCGCCAGCCACAATTTATGTGGCTGATTTTTAGGGTGGAATGAGGAATATTTTACCACTTTGATTTAAAAAAAAAAGAAAAAAAAAAATTTCCTTAGTAACTATGACATAGAAACAGTTTGTCCTAATATTGTGCTCCTACTGCCAGGAAAATAACAAGCGAGCCGGTGGCCCGGCGCCCAGCCCCTGGCACTGGTCCTGGGCAGGATGCGGAGGCGTCTGCAACCTGATCGGCGGGGACGGACCCCCGCCTGGGTTCAGAAACGGGGAGGCCTGAGAGGCCGCCGCACCTATTGGGTCGCAAGGTTTCTTGAGTAAAGCCTCTCAGCTTTGGGTGGATACCATCGGAAAAACCAAAGGCGTCACTGTTCACAGTTTAAGTTATCTCCAGAAACCTGCTTTTTAGGAAATCTGGGTCATGCGGTTCCTAAAACCTCAGTGCTGTGGGGCCATCCTGCGTTTACAAACTGCTCTGGGTGTATCACAGTTCAAAGCACTTTTTGACGTTGCCGCCCGTCACTGGGAGAGAAAAAGACGGCAGAAGGGAGGTGTGGAGGCTCTGTGCAGCCTAAAGCCACCCCGAGTGCTGTGGGAACGAAAGTCGAACAGCAAAACGTAGCCCAGGCCTGTAGCAAAACTTCCTTGCAGAGGGAATAGAGAGCTAGTTTGCCAAAGAAACAGGGGGACACCCCCAGTGTGTAACGCTGCCTTTCTCCTGACGTGGTGACTCTTCCGTTCTGGGCTGCCAGAGGCAGGGGTTATGTGCCGATAAATGCTGCTCGCGTGGGGGTGCAACCCTACGAGAAAACCAGCTGGAGCTGGTGGAGCGGAGCTGCTCACTGTAGACAACTAAACGAGGAAATGACTGGGTATTTTTTAATGCAACCTGCAATTAAACGGCTAATAACAAAACTCAAATCGTGAAACGTAACTGGGGATGGCTAACTTTTCCCTTAAAGGGAGGGAAATCTGTGTAGCCTTGCAGTTATTTGCTACTCATGCTGGGAGGACGGCTTCTCCACGGCCGGCTCTTAGCAGCCCCCCTCAGCTGGGTCTTGCTTCTGGCTGGCAGCCACAACGCAAACTCAGGTGTTGCATCTCACCGTGTAATTAAATCTCAGCGACCATCTCCTTCAGCTCTCAGTTATAGTAAGCATTACAGGGTTTTTCTCTGTCCTTAAGTGTCTTACTAATAAGAGTGGTCAGGGTCTACTGGAGAGGTTTTTAACAGCTGCGCTCGGTGGTAACTGAGTATATTTAACTCCATTTGATTAGTTTAACTAGGCTAAAGGAGATGTAAACTTTTGGGTTTGGTGCAGATATGGTAACTGCACCAAGCACTCTGCAATAGCTTAGTGAAGTTAAATAAAGCTGACTTTCTAGTTGTTTACATTTTGTTGTTGCAAAATGTCAGCATGGTTGTTGGGCTCAAGGCTTTCTGTGCTGAGTGCCTGGGCAGAGCTCCTGGGGGGTGCTGGCTAAGCAAGAACAGCTGGGCTGAGCCCCTCAGGTACGCTTAGTCAGGCTCTAAGGTCATTATTTGTTGACAAACAGGTTTTCAAGCCCCTGTTGCAGAACAATTTTTTTTTTTTTTTTTTTTTTAATTCGTGTGTGTGCTTTGGAAACATAGCTTGGATGAGGTATAACCAATACACAAACTTGGCTGAAGACAGCCTGCCCTGAACCCTGCTGTCACTGATTTATTTTTAACAACCCCAAGTGCTCTGCTGCTTTTGTCTTCCTCCTCTGCATGCAGTTGAACAGCACCTGGTTGTGCAACGTTGCAGCCAGTGAGAAATTCCCCCTTGGCTCCTACTTCACCTTTCAAGCATGCTAAATATTCTCATACCTATTCTGTAAGAGAGTTATGCAGTAAGATGGATGGCCCAAGGTCAGCAAGTGCCTGTGTGAAAGAAGCGCAAGAGCCCAGGTGTTGCCCCAGGACACCAGCCCCTGAGCCCCGACTGACCCGCTCCACTTCCACACCAGTCCCTCTGCAGCAGCTGCGGGGAATAAAATCCCAAAAGCTGCAGCAGATACTATGACTTGCCCCAAAAGTCTGATGCATGCACATAAAAAGCAGAAAAGTTTGGGTTTCACATCTTCATTACCCTTTTTAATGTAATCTTTAAATAACTTGGTTTCCTAACACAGGTTTTTATGCAAGTAGTGAGACACACAGCATCAGAACCTATTATAAAGATGGGATGTGGCATCATATCCTTGTCAGCATAAATAACGCACTGATCTTCAGAGGGTTCATGCAATATTTTCTTTCTTTGAGGCATTTTAACTTGTGAGGTAGATGCATCGTGGCAGATGTTTTTTGTTTCTAGCTCCATGTAGAATTAATCATCCAAACAGAGAAAATATTTTGAAAGCCTATATTGTGTGTTTTAAGGCAAACATGAGTGTGAAGTTAATAGGTGTTATTTTTTTCTGTTGATAATGGTGAGAATAATGTCTAGCTTTAGTAAAATATTTTACTGGTTAACTGATTTGTGTACCCACTGGAATATCTGAGTCTCTAATAACTATGTGATGGGTGAGCTCCTCTGACACTGTTCTGTCCCTTGAACCATTCCTGTCTGATTTCTTTACGCAGCGGGGAGGTCTCTGGATGTGCCTGTGCACAGAGCTTACAAAAAATGGCTCTGCAGCTGATTTACATGGGTTTCCAGGTAGCTCGTTTGTCTGGAAAGGGTATGGGGCTGACTTTATTTATTCAGTGACGACCTAAGACTTTTTTTTTTTTTTTTTTTTTTTTTTTTTTTAATGAAGCAGTCCTTCCATAAGAAGGCCAGAGGTGTGGAAGCTTTAGAGCAAAGTCTAGCTTAAAATGATTGCTGAAAGGGCTGAACGGGGAAGCGGAGTGGAGAAGAGGCCGGGAGGAATGGTGGCAGCTGGGGTGGTGGCAAAGAAGGGGTGGGAGGGGGAGTGCTGGGGATTTGTCTTCCCAAGGAAAAGTCTGCCATGCCCTCCTCAGAGCAGACAAAGGTGTGGGGAAAGGGTGTGTGATTTCGGTTTCCTAGATGAGGCCAGGGTGGAGGGGGTGGCCGCCAGCGCGGGGATGCCGGGAGCAGTGGGGGGACGGGGCTGGCACTGCTGGGCAGTGGGAGCAGCGGGGCAGGGACCGGGGCACGGTGACGGGGAGCGGCACCACTGCTGACACCACCCAGCATCCCAGCCCGCGCTGGCGACCCCCTGCAGCCAGGAAATACACTTCACTCCGCGTTTGTTTCTCTTCAGTTTTTTAGACTATAGTAACTGAGTTCTCAATAAAGCCCGGATTGGGTCTGAAATAACACTCGGAGTTTGACAAGTTCCCTCTTAGGTCTCAACAAAGTGATTAAATCGCGGTGTAAAGGAAGTGCCCCATGCAGACTGAAGTGTTTCTTCGATACCTGTGCTCCCTCCACAGCCTGTACGGTGGAGAATCCAGAATGCACGAGCAAGGCAGCGCCTGGAACAGAAACTGGTGATGCCAGCAGGCAGTGCCACCAGCCATACCGTGGCCTAATGGCTGGAAAAGAGACCAGCATCGCAGCAGGTTTTGTCCTTTCCCAGGGATTTGCAAGTGTCAGGCATGGAACAAGATGTGTGAAACGGGCCCAACTCCTGGCTCCCAGCTACTCTTAATAAAAATCAGCTTTGTAGCAGAGTGAACAGCTGTCTTATTGCTTTTGGATAATTATTCATTTGAATTTGGACAGATGCATGAGCCATTATGTTGCCAGAAGGGGCATCATTAATACTGAAGTTAGCAGTAGGTTAAAAAGTGAAAGGCTGGATGTAAAATAGAGACTTCCTGTCGCTCCTAATTCTCTTACCCTGAAGAAGAGGACAAGTTATAGACCTGGGCAATGCAGAGCAATAGGCAGAGACCCTTGCTGGGCATACAGATTGCTGTAGGGGGAAAGGGGCAGCGTGGTAGAGGCAGAAACTACAGGACTGTACAGAACAAAAGCACAAATACAGAAAAACAAAGTACTTCGTTCAACTGGGAAGGCAAGCTGGCCAATACGGATTTCCACCTCCCGTGTGCTGTGCCTGCAGGGCTCACGTAGGAGCCTTGGGGGGGTGGGAGATCTTGTCAGTACAGGCCCCTGCCACAGCTTGACATCTCAGCCATTTTATCCGGGTTGTTTTCAGCCCGTGAGGTGTTATGCAGCAAACAGCAAAAAAATTTTTATGATACCGAGAGTGGAGTGACAAGGTCTGATGTGAAGAGAAAGATGAGAGGCTCTGGAGGATTTTAGAAAGCTGATGGGGAGGCTGCGCTTTGCTGTGGTGGTGTACAGCCGAACAGACCTCACCCAGCGTGTCTGAACACGGCTGCTCCAGCAGCTGGGGAGGTGAAAACCCTTCCCTGGTGCCATGCACAAGGGAAGGTTTACTCAGCCTTCTGGGCCGGACCTGAAACCTGAAATCCCAGCAGACGCAGCACAGAAGTCGCAGTGAGAAGCAGAGGGCTGTGAGAAGCAGAAGGAGGTGATAACAAAACTCCAGCTTTGAGCTATTATGACAGAAGCACAAACTCAGTTGTTAGTGTCTCCAAGAATTAAAAAATGTTTTAGCCAATGTCCTAGCATGGAAATAACAGACTGACAGTGCTCATGCCAACAGGAGTGGCTATGTGGAAAAAAAAGGCAGCACTGGCTTTTGTCCCTGGGTGTCAGTAACTTCACAGCTGCATTTATGGAGCCGAAACTTTGTGAATGTGTTTTTGCAATGGCAGACACCTCCTCTGACTAGAGAGAGTTCTTTCAGCTACTACTGTGCAGCCTGCAAATTGAATACAAAACTTACACAGCATCTGGAATTATGTTGGCAGAAAATGCTTGACTTGTGTGTCTTCCATTGTGGTCTAAAAACTGCAAAGCACCGCCTCATTACACTGTAGAGTATGGGCTGTGACCACAACCTTGGAAATGAGACAATGATGTGAATAACTCAAGCTTTTTGCATAGGCAGGGCCAGGACAGCCCATTCTTACTCACTAATATCAGCTGAAGTGAGAGTGCTGCTCTGTTCTGCATGAGTAGTGCAGAAAAATCATAGAACCATAGAATGGTTTGGGTTGGAAGGAACCTTCAAAGCTCATCGAGTCCAACCGCCCTGCAATGAGCAGGGACATCTCCAACTAGATCAGGTTGCTCCGAGCCCCGTCCACCCTGGCCTTGAATGTCCCCAGGGATGGGGCATCGACCACCTCTCTGGGCAACCTGGGCCCGTGTGTCACCACCCTCATGGTAAAAAATTTCTTCCTCATGTCTGGCCTGAGTATCCCCTCCTTTAGTTTAAAACCATCACCCCTTGTCCTATACTAACAGGCCCTGCTAAAAAGTCTGTCCCCATCTTTCTTATTGGCCCCTTTTAAGTACCAAAAGGCTGCAATAAGGTCTCCCTGGAGCCTTCTCTTCTCCAGGCTGAACAACCCCAACTCTCAGCCTGTCCTCACAGCAGAGCTGTTCCAGCCCTCTGATCATTTTTGTGGCTCCTCTGGCCCCTCTCCACCAGGTCCATGTCTTTCCTGTACTGAGGGCTCCAGGGCTGGACACAGGACTCCAGGTGGGGTCTCACCAGAGTGGAGCAGAGAGGCAGAATCACCCCTCTTGACCTGCTGGCCACAGCAAAATGGGTTTAAAAATATATGAGGGTTATTTAGAGGTTGAAAAATCTAAAAAAATATTAGGCATCTGTTATTGTGCGCTCAAATAGGACTTGAAGGCTTCCTTAGACTGTCGCTACTATTATTTTATTTATTATTTTGTTTTATTTTGTTTTGCACAGGTCAACCAAATGCTAAGTCATGAAACTGATAAAGGAAAAGCTAGCAGCAAAGTTGGTATAGATTTTTTTGCTTTGCCTCTTCCTCCAACCTGTAAATCTTACCTTATGGATCTAGCCCTGCTAGAGCATGCTACACCAAGGCAAATAATCAGCTGTACCACCTGGGGTTTGTATCTGTTTGAGGGCTGGTTTTGTTTTGTTTCTTTGTTTTTGGCTAAGACATTATTATTTTGTATTGCACTGTCAGACTAGCTTTGAATTGTGGGGTTTAGTCGAAGCTATCATGCTGTTAGTTACAGTTTCCAGGGCAGCCCAGTCACCACAGCTGACTTTAGAGCCCATCACTGCACTTCGGTGCCGTGTTGTCCCTCCGCTGCCTGGTCAGGCAGTTGTTCCACAGAGTGACTTCAGTCTTCGGTCAGCACTGAGGACATCAGGGATGAGGTGGCCTGTGAGTCAGTCTGTAGAAACTTCAGCATGGGCCAGCCCGGGGCAGCCCTTCTTTTTCTCTGCTCCGGAGAGCAAATTCGCGGAAAGGTAAGGCCAGCTCTGCTAGTACCCGGAGGTGCTCATCAGGGCTGTCCCCATCTCTGCAGGGACCTCTGGCACCCGCCTGGTGCCGGGCACTGGCCAGCCGGGTCCTGCTTCTCCGATCTCATGGTCAGGAGCCAGATTTCTTCACTCTTGCTGAAGAAGTGCTTTATCTTAATCACCTGGGAAGTGGCCTTTCCCTCTGTTGAGTGGCAGGAGGATGCTGTGTGGCTGTAGGTTTGCATCTTTTCGTGTGAGTGAGAGAGAATTCACCACCTCTTCTGCTCTGCTGAAGCCTCTGCCTTTCTTTCCATGAGCTACTAACACAATTGCCCTAAATGAACTACTGTCTCCTCCAGAAATACTGGAGTTGAGTGTTGTAATTAACTTCTCTGTGGTGTGTTGTTTTTTTTTTTTTTAAATCAAACTATTGTAACACTAAAAATACTACTTTTTTTTTTTAAAAAAAATGTCTTTTATTTGCTTTTGCTATTCTTTACACCCTTATTCCTAAGACTGTTTTGAGGTTTTTTGTTTGTTTGCGTGTTTTTCCTAAAGCTTCCCAGAAAATATTTCTCCAGCCTTTTCTTAACTGAGGGAGCTTTAATTGCAGTGTATGACAGCGTTCTGATTACACGTCCAAAGGTTTGAAGTTAGCTTTGTAAAATGTTATTTCATTTTGGAAGGGCTCAGTATATTTTAATTATTAGATGTACTCTAAATTACTTTGTTAAATGTGTAGAGTGGCTAGAGGATGAAACATATGAGAAGACAGTAACAAAGTAGCAGACAGATTCTCTACTCCTTTGAGCATTGTATAATCACTCACACTTAGGCAAAGCAAGTGTGGGTGCTATTAAAACACTGACAGTATCTTATAAGTGTTTAATGCAAGGTTTAAACTATACTGTGAGATAACCAGGCGCTGGAGAATAGCCCCAGAATCAGCTTAATCTCACAGTGGCAAAACAAGGTCAGATCAAAGACTGTTTTTCCTGCATTATCAGAGAATGTAAACACCTCCTCTTCATTGAACTAACCTTGCAACATGCAGTTTTACAAAAACTTACCAAAACCACATTTATGCACATGCAGTATTTTTACAACTTTGAAAAGTATTTTTGCTTTAATGTGAAAATTTAGATTTTACTGCAATAATTTAACTTGTTGTGTGATTTTATGCCTTTCTTTTTCTTTTTTTCTTCTTGTTTTTAGTTTGAAAGATATTATCCAAAGTGAAGATGTGAAACCCAAGCTGCAGTACATCATGACTAACCCTTCCTTTTCTATGGTAACAGTTCAAAGTGAAGACAGTGGGATAACCTGGGAAACCAGCTCGAGCAGATGTTCTACTCCCTGGGCCTCAGAAACCAGTACAACTTCCGATCTTTACAGTATGGAAAGTTCACCAGTAGGTTCTCCTCCAGGAAAAGTTATCTTTATTATGGATGAAGGTAAGATTGTTCGGAAAAGGAAGCGCAAATCTTCAAATAGGGTGCCGATGGCTACGAGGCTGAAGGGAGGCCAGGGCAATAAAAAACGTGACTCTTCCGGAATGCAGAGGCAAGAACCAAGAACTGTTCTAGGAGACGTGCAGGCCTCCATGTTGAACGTTGAACAGGTGGAAGCACGAAACACAGACGAGGAGATGTTGGACGACAAAGAAGATCTAGAGAACATTGCAGAAGAGCCAGTAAAACGTGCTCCAATACCATCGATATTTAGAGAGAGCAGACTGAGAAAAGTAGGGCCGATCCTTGGAGGACCAGTACAAGCTAGAATCCAGCTGTTCAACTCAATTTTTGGAGGCACTGGGCCAGCCCCTGAAACATTAGAGAAAACCAGAATCCGGAGAAGCAGCTCAGTTTCCGGAGATTCTGAACAGCTCCTTGAGACACCAGTAAAAGAAAAACTGCAGAAGTTCAGTTCACTTTCAGAAAGAACAGACCTAAGAGCTTTCCAAAGACTAAGTAGAGATCTTACAACGCCATCTGAGAGAAAAAGGGAGATAAAGGAACAACTCGCAGCACAATCATATCAAACCTATTCTTCACCAACAACGCCTCTTAAAAAACGGCTTACTGCTAAAGATGTTAATATTAAACCCATTAAAATGAAAGGTAAAATAAGCAGATTTTCAAGCTTTGGTGCAGAAACAACTCCTCAACGTGAAGAAAGAAAAGACTCTCTTTTGGAGACTCCAGATCAGGTATCGGGGCAGTCACTGAAGTCCTGCCTTCCTGAAGATGCCAGGAAGCAGCAAAGTTATTCACCTGCAGAGAAAACATCAATGACAGAGCAATCAACCTCCATTTTATTAGAGTCTGATGATAAGCCAGAGAAACAAGTGCTGTTTCCCTCAGCTGAAACTGCAAACCAGAAATCAGACCAGTTCCTGCTGACAGATTCAGGTCTTCTGGATGAACAGAAGGAGCAGGAAATTCAGCCCAATTCTGCACCACAGTCTGTTTCAGTAGACAGTGAATTAGGTAGACAAAGTACCCAACCTATTTTGCCTAGAGCATCCATGTCAGAACATCCTGAGAGGGAAGCACAGAAGCCAGCAGTTCAGTCTTTCTTACCTGGTGCTCCATCAGCTAAACACAAATATTCCACTCTGCCTGAAACAAGACAGGAGGACATTATTCCTCAGTCGTCAGAAACTGCACAAACTGAGTCTGAACATGTGCTTTTACCACATTCTGTGAGTGAAGCAGAGAAGCAAGAAACCGAGTGTCACTCATCAACAACGGTACTGTCAGAAACTGAGCCGCCAGGTCTACTGTATTCTGTTAAAAAAAAAGAGGGTCAAAAGACCTCACCACAAGAAACCAAAAATGTTCACTTGGAGAAGCAAGCGGAGTCAGAACGAGACTTTTCTTCTTCCCTTCAGGAAACAGTAGAGCAAGGAATTAAACCAAATACAGTTATTCCTGAAAAGACAGATTCTAAATATTTCAGCATTTCATACCCTGATCGCACAAAACCACAAGAAACTCCAAAAACTTCAGCTGTAGATAAAGCAGTAGATTTGGGTCACATTGAAAAAAGCGAACAAGCAGAGAGTGCACAAATGGAGATGGAACATCCAGGTTTCTCATATTCCAGAAAAGAAGTTGGGCAATCAGAGAGAACAAAGATGGAGACAGAGCATCTGGACTTCTCTTTTTCCAAGAAAGAGACAGAGGAATTGGAGAGTGCACAAATGGAGATGGAGCATCCAGGTTTCTCATATTCCAGAAAAGAAGTTGGGCAATCAAAGAGAACAAAGATGGAGACAGAGCATCTGGACTTCTCTTTTTCCAAGAAAGAGACAGAGGAATTGGAGTGTGCACAGATGGAGATGGAGCATCCAGACTTTTCTTTTTCCAGGGAAGAAATGGAAGAACCAGGAAGTGCACAACTGGAGACAGAACATCCAGATTTCTCATATTCCAGGGAGGAAGTGGAGGAATCAGAGAGTGCAAAACTAGAGACAGAATATCCAGAAATGCTTCTTTCCACAAAAGAAACAGAGGAATCAGAGAGTTCACAACTGGAGAGAGAGCATCCAGAATTTTTTTCAAAGGAAGAAACAGAAGAATCAGAGAGTACACAGCTGGAAATGGAGCATCCAGACTTTTCTTTTTCCAGGGAAGAAGTGGAGGAAACGGAAAATGCACAGCTGGAGGCAGAGCACCCAGATTTCTCATATTCCAGAGAAGAAATGGCAGAATCAGAGAGTGCACAGCTGGAGGTGGAGCGTCCAGACTTTTCTTTTTCCAGGGAAGAAACAGAAAAGCAAAAATCTGTTCCTTTTCAACCGGAACGGCCAGAGTCCTATTCCCCTGAAGAAGCAGAGCGAGAAGAAACAGCACAACCTGCACTGGTACCTGCAGATTTATCGTGTTTGCTGGAAGAAGCAGAGACAGAAAGCACTGCAGAACTCCAGCTGGTACACCCAGATATACCAGATTCCAGCATAAGAGCTGAGACACAGCAAACTGGGTATCTGGAAACAGAACATTTACCATATCCCACAAATGAAACAAAACAGCAAGAATCCACACAAGCAGATGTGGACAATTCTCTCACATCTTATTTTTGTGACAAAAGAGAAGAGCCACAGCCTGTGCAGCAGGATTCACAACCTGGAGGTAAGCTGTATTCCCGTGCCGAGGGAGTGCGGGGAGAAACTGCACAACAGCAGTCAGAGCATCCAGTTTTGTCACATCCTGCTGCAAAAGAACAGCAACATAAAACCTCACAGCTGAGGGCAGAACAGCCAGAGACATCATATTCCGCTAGCAAAACAAAACAACAGGAAATATTGCAACCAAAGTTGGAACAAGAAGATTTGCCATATTCCGCGGGAGAAACAGCACGAGAAGCTATACAAAGAGGCTTAGAAGGTCCAGAGCCATCATATTTCGTTAGTGAAGAAGAGCAACATGAAAATGTACAACTAGCTTCAGAAAACATGGATTTCTCATTTACCACTGGAGAAGCAGCGCAAGAAGGAGTGGAGGCAGGATCTTTGGGCTCCTTATATTTGACTGACACGGCAAAGCCCCGGGAAATGGCACAAATGGAGCAGGAGCAGCCCCTTCCCTCCTGTTCCACTGCTGGTAGTCAACGACAAGAAACATCATTGCTGGACGTGGCCCAGACAAATATATCTTATTCATTTGCCAGAATGGAACAACAAGATACCTTACAAAAGGAGCTGGAACAGCAGGAAACAGCCCAACATGAAGCTATGCAAATGGAAATGGAGTATTCAGATTTGTCAGAAAGCTGGTGGAAAGAAGAGCCACAGGTTACAGACCAAATTAATTTGGCGCAGCAAGAAATAGCTCAACCAGAGTCAGTGCATCATCCATCTTTGTCGTATTCTTTCAGTGAACAAATGCAAGAAGAAATGCAAACCGAGCCAGCATATCCAGAAGAGACATTTTATATAAGTACAGACATGCAGGAGGAAATGACACAACACAAATCAGAAATAATACATCCAGAGCTGGAGCAAACATTTTTGCCATCTTCCAGCAAAAAAGAAGCTCCACTGGAAATAGAAGTCAGTTCAGAATATCCAGATTTGTCATATTCTTTTCACGAAGCTGAACAACAGAAAAAGTTAAAACATCCAACCTTACCATTTCGTTCAAAGCAACAGGAAACTGCACCACTGGCGATGGAACGTCCAGATTTTTCACATGACAGCAGTGAAGCAAAACCAGGTGACATCATGGAGCAGGAGTTGGGACATCCAGAGCTCTCATATTCCATGGGAGAAACACAAGGACAATCAGAACATCTGGATTCACCAGGAACCCTGGGTGAAACAGCACAAGTCGAAGGTATGGAAGTGGAATCTAAATACCTAAATTTGTCATGTTCTGATGACCAAAAAAACCAACGAGAAACTTCACGATTGGATTCAAAATATCCAGATTTATCATTCTCCTTTGGTAAAGCCAAACAACAATCAACTCAAGAGTTTGAATCTAAACATCAGGATTTGCCTAAAATGGCCAGAAAAAGAGCTTCCCCAGCAACTGCACAAATGGAATCAAAACATCCAGATTTTGTATGTTCCCCTGGCAAAGCAAATGAGCCAGAAGTTGCACCATGGGAAACAAAACATCCTGATTTGTCACATTCCACTGATGAAACAAACAAACAAGAAGTAGTACTATTGGATCAGAAACACAGAAAAATTTCTGTTGGCAGAGAAAACCAGCAGCAAGCTGCAAAACAGCAGTTAGAGCAAGAAAAGTTACCACATTCTCCTGGTAAAACAGAGCAATTAAAACATGTCCAGGAGGACTTAGAACAACCAGGTTTATCATTTTCGGTTAACAGGCTGGAGGACAAAACAGCCCCACCAGAGGCACAGCATGCTGATGTGATGTATCCTCTGGACATCACAAAGGGCCTACAAAGCATAGAAGAAACAGAGCAAACTTATCTCTTTGGAAAAGCAGAGCAGAAAACAGTTCAGCTAGAAGTAGAAATTCCACATGTGGCCGTTGCTGCGGGCGCGGCAGGAGAAGAAACGGCAGAACCAGGGCAGGGACATCCTGACTTGTCTTATTCTGTTTCCAAAGCCGGAGGACTGCAAACTGCACAGGTGAAACACGAACACCCTGGTCTAGCGTGTTCCCGTGACAAAGTGCAGGAAGCAACCCAGCTGGGGTTGGAACAGCCAGATGCTTTGGATGTTCATGACAAAACACCTTCCCAGCCAGAGCTGGGCCAGGCGGACTTGGCATCCCCCGCTGACAAAGTGGGACAGCGAGGGAGGGAGCACACAGCTTTGGGACACCCTGGTGAGGGACAGTCTGTCAGCAGAGCAGAGCATCCACAAGCTACAAAGGAGAAACTAGGAGCTCCAGAGGCATCAACTCGCAGTGGAAAAGCACAGCAGAGAGAAATGGAAAAAACAGAGCCAAAGCATCCTGATTTATCATATTTCACTGATAAAACACAAACACAAGAAAATACGCAACTGGTGTTGGGAAAGACAGCTCTATCATCCTGGCCTGGCAAAACAGAGCAAGCACGCACTGCTCCAGTGGAGCAGCCAGGCTTCTTGCATTCTTTCAAAAAGGCTGCACAAGGTAAGAAAGCACAGCCAGAACTGGGACATTCACAGCTATCTTATTCCGTTAGTGAAGCAGAACAAGAAACTGCACTTACGAAATCAAACCGTTCAGCTTTATCTGCTGGCAGATTAGAACACTATGAAACTGTACAACCAGAGGCAGAAGTAATGGATTTATCATGTTCAATTGGTGAAACACAGCAACCTCAAATGGCTGAAGCACATTTGGAATATCCGGATTCATTGCATTCCACTGGCACAGTACAGAGACGAGTAAAGATTCAACCAGCGCAGGAAAAGCCAGGTGATTTTTCATCATCTCTTGGCAAAGAAGAGCAATGGGAAGGTGCAGGAATGCAGGCAGAACACCCTGAGCTGCAGTGCTCTAGGAGGAAAGCAGAAGAAGTGCAAAATTCCCAAACTAAATCAGAACATGTAGATTTGTCATTCTCTGTTGGCACAGAAGAACCTCATAAAACAACACAGCCAGAGTTGAAAGAACACAATTTGTTGCATTCTTTTGTCAAAACAAAGCCATCACTGGCTGCCCCATGGGAGCCTGAACATCCAGATGTCTCAGATGCCATGGGCAAAGTACCACACCCCGATTTGTCTTCTTCTGTTAGTGAAGAAAAACAAAGTGCACAACTGGAGGTCACACAGGAGAGAGAAAGCTTTACAGTACACCCAGAGGAAACAGTACAACTGAGATTGGAACAGTCGATGTTTTCAAGTTCTGTTGGCACAGCAGAGCAACCAAATAGGGCCCCACTGGAACGGGAATTCCCAGACTTCTTGTATTCCTCTGGCAAAAAGGAGCAACAAGAAATGGCAGAACAAGAGTTGAAGCATTCCGATTTATCATATTCCACTGATAAGACTCAGCAACAAGAAGCTGCGCAACGTGGATTACAAAAACCTGATTTATCACCTTGCCCTGGGAAGACATGGCAACCACAAGCTGTTCAAGACGAAGCAGAGAATCACGACTTGCTGCATTTCACTGGAAAAACAGAATGGCAAGGAACAGCACAACCAGAGGTTGAGCATCCAGATTTGTCGTATTCTAGTGACAAAGCAGAGCAGCCGCCAGCTACACAATGGAAATCAGAGCAGCCCATAACACCCCATCCCACTGGAAAAACAGAGCAACATTCAGAGTTGAAACTTCCCAGTTTATCATTTTCCATTAGCAAAACACTGTCACAAGAAGCAGCACAAATAGACTTCGGGCAACAAGATTTAACATGTGCCCTTGGTAACACACATGGAATGCAAACTCTTCAAAGTGAACTGGAACATACAGGTTCATTGTGTTCTTCTGACAAAAGGGAACAAGAAATGGTATTGCCAGGGTTGCGACATCCGCAGTTATCTTATCTTGTTAGAGAAACAGAAGAGAAAGCTACACATCAGAAATCAAACTATCCAGATTCATCATATTATATTGGTCAACAAGAGCACCATGAAATTGAACAACTGGAGGTGGAAGAAATGGATTTATCCCATATAGCTGGGAAACCAGAATGCTCACAACCTGCCCAAGAAGTACTGCGACGGCCAGAGTCCTTCGGCAAACTAGAGGAAAAGCAAATAGCCCAGCCTGGCTTTTTGCACTCCCTTGCTGAAGAAAAGCAGAAACCAGCTGCACAGTTAGACTTAGTGCAGCCAGGTTTATCAAATTTGCTTGGCAAAACAGAACACCAAGAAACAGCACAAACACAGTTCGTGCCTTCTGATTTTTCATATTCCACAGAAAAAGCAGAGCAGTTGCAAACAGAACGACTAAAATTGAAATGTCCAGATTTGTCATATTCTCATGGAATGAAACCAGCAGATTTATTGCACTCCTATGGCGAAGCAGAGCAACCACAGAGTGCCCAGATGGAGCATCCAGAGACATCGTACTTCATGGGTGAAATGGCGCGAAAGGATGGGGCCCAAATTGACCTGCAGTGCATTGATTTGCAGTACTCTGTTGTTGAAACAGAGCAACAAGAAAAAGCTTCCATATCACATGCCTTTCGTGGGACTGAGGAGCCGGCAACTGCAAAACTGGACTTTGAACAATCAGATTTATTAAGTGCTACTGACAAAGCAGAAAAGCATGAAATGGCCCTGCTGAGAGCAAGACATTCAGAGAAGCAAGACACTGGGGCTGCTTCATCTCTAACTGCTCAGCTGGAAACTGAAAAACAAAATTTATCCTTTTCCACTGAGGAAGCAGAGAGCCAAAAAAATAAAACGTATTCATCTCTTACTGAACAAACAGCGTCTGTACCTTTGGGTGTTTCACATTCTATCTCTGAAGCAAAACCAGAAGGAATTCCAAAGCCGTCACCTGTAACTGGAGGCCTGTCCCCCAAGCACTCAGATTTCTCTCACACCCACTGTAAAACAGAGCAGTTGGAAACTGCCCAGCCTGAGTCAGGTTTCTTCTTTGCAAGAAAAGAAGCGGAGAATAAAAAAAGTCATCTACATTTGCCCGTGGCTGTACAGTCAGAGGCTGAACATGTAATTTTACCTGAAACAGAGAGAGAACAGACTACACATTACTTCCACACAGCTATGCAATTAGAATCTGAACAACTAAATTTATCATATTCTACAGATAAAGTAGAAACTCAAGAAAGTCAAGATTATTTAACTGTACCTTCAAAACTGGAGTCTGAACCTTCAGTTCCATTTTATTCAGCTGACAAAACATGTCAGCAAGAAATTCCACCTTATTCAAAACCAGCCTCTGAATATTTGGTGCCCACATGGTCCCTTGCTGAACAGGAAAAGCAGAGCATGCAGCCACTTATTCCCCAGTCTGCACAACCAGAGTGTAAACATGTAATTCCACCACATGATGAAAAAGAATTGCAAAAAATTCATCACTATTCACCTAAGAAAGCAAGCTTGAAGGCAGTGCAGTTGGAGACTGTGTCTCTAACACTCACACAAGACCAAGACGAGCAAGAACATCAAGATCATTTGTTGAACACAAAATGTTTGTCATCAGAGCAGCTAAGAGGCTCCCCCACACTCGCCACTGACCAGGGTAAGCAGGACACGCAATCTGATGTGTGGACAGTGCCAAGGTCAGTGACTGCAGATTCAAAGATGGCTCCTGTAGCAGACCAGCAAGTGGTGTCATCACATTCATTTGTACCTTTTCATACATTACGTGAAAAGTCAGTATCAGTGGCTTTTACTGGTGATGAAGAGAAACAAAATATCCCATCGTCTGTATCTGATGCAGTAGGCATGCTTGGAAGGCAGTCTGACACAGTTTCAGGCATTCATACTGAAGGAGAGGGTAGACGTGAAATGCAACCTTATTTTGCAGACCAAAAGCATACACCCTTAGAGCATCTGAGAGTCGTTTCATCAGATCTTGCTTATGAAACTGTGACACAAAAAACTCAGCATTATTCTGGTGAACAGGGCAACCTTTCTTCAACAGAGATGAAGTCTGTCAGCTCTAGTTCTGATGAAAAGCAGAATCCAGATATTCCATCTTTTGGGCTAGCTACCTGGCTGGCAGAAGAGGTGAAAGCTCGCTCAATTAGTCCAGTAAGAGCTACAGAAGTAGACAGGCAAGGAATTCAACTTTTTCCAAATGAAGCTTCTGATTTTGGATCAAAACAAATCCCAGCTGGAAGCTGCACAGAACTTACAGTTCATGGTGCTACAAAGAATGAAGGACATACGTTTGGAGTTTCTGATTCCATGTCAAGTGAAATTTCCCACAGAGTGTCCTCGGACACTAGTCACAGAGCACAAAGGTATGATCTACCATCTCTGGGAGGACATAAACCAGGTCCAGAGAAAGTTCCAGGGAGTGAAACTAGCGTTGGAAACCCTACAAAAATGGAAGCAATGCAACATCTGGAGGTAGATGAAGTGTCCGAAGTGCCCAAACATTACCTGGGAGGAGAAGAGGAAGAAATGGAGCATGTGAGCGCTGTAGAAGACAGTCAGCATGCTCCAGAGCCTACTGAACAAAAGGATCTATTTAATATCATTTCAGAAGGTTATGAAATACTCAATATTCATGCTCCTACACATATTTTTTCTGTTGATCAAAAAGAAAGTAAACAAATGACAGATAAACTAGAATACTTGGAAACAAATCCTTCACTGAAAAGAAAATTAGCTGACGATGGCCATAGAGCCCTAGCTTCTGGAACAACTACAGAGATTTCAGAAAGCTCAGTGGTGGGAAAGACTGCAAGCCATGAACTAAAAGAAGTAGTGAAAAGTGATGATGTTGAGGAAACTGCAGAAACACAACAAGAAAATCCCATGTTGCCAGTAAACAATAATAATGCAATGTTCGATCCTAATAATGGCACAGCTGATGTGGATTATTTTGAAAAATATACATTGATTGATGACAAATCCCCAGTTAAGCCACATTTTGAAAGACCAAGTACATTGTTTCCTGTGATGGAAGATCCCAATGAACCCATGGAAGAAACCATATCTTTTAAAGAAAGTGCTGAGGTAGATACTTTGGAAGAGGAGTTTTCCCTGCTTGAGGATCTGGATGAAGTCTTTTATGGTACTGTGAAAGGAGAAAGCAAAATGCAGTCCTATGCAGATGCTCCAAACCCCTTACCTTTGCAGCAATCAATTGATATTAGCAGTAAAAAGGTTACAAATGTAGAAGATGAACGGAAGTCACCAGGGACCCCACTCTTTGATTCAGAAGAAGGAGTGCTAGAACGATCTCTGTTGTTCCCTACCACTGTTGCTGCAGTTAATCCAGAGCTTCTAGAGGAGCCACCTGCTCTGTCATTTTTATACAAGGACCTCTATTCAGAAGCAGTAGGAGAAAAGACAAAGGATGAGACTCCCTCTGATGAGGAAAGCGGTAATTCTAATGCGTCTTTCCCTAGTAGAAATTCAGACACAGATGATGGAACAGGAATATATTTTGAAAAATACATTCTTAAAGATGAAATTCCAAGTAAGGCCTTGGGGCCTCCCAGGGAGCAGATATCAGAGGATGAGTCCTTTAGTGGAGGAATTGCAGTTCAGAGTCCAGAGGACAAATACAGGAAGGGGGCTGGTGATGTTCGACATGTCAGAACTGAGGTTGTGCCGGAAAAAGGTGTTGTGGAGAAACAGAAAGTCCAGGTTGACAGTGACATTCAAGCAACAATCTGTAAACCAATGCATGCTATCCCTTTTGGAAGCAAAGCGATTCTTTCAGGTGCAAGAAGCGATGCCACTGAACAAAGAGAAGAAGATAATGTACCTGTAGAAACAACTGAGGAATTGCCAGAGCAAACAAGTCATCAAGCATATAGTCAGCTGGTGGATTATCAGGGAGCTGCATATCAAGAAACTGGCAATAAGCAGGAAGAACAGCGTAATATAACAGCAGTTCCGCAAATGGAAAAATACGTCCCATATGTCAGGACTCCTGTTGAAGACAGCGAGGATGATCAGTATACTCAGGAAAATCTTTCCTGTGTCCCTACCATTCAGCAAACAGAGAAGCCGGACTTGCAAAGAGAGGAGCAGCACCCTGATGTTTATGAAGATCTCACTGAGTCGATGGACTATGATGTGATTACACAAGAAGAACTTTTGCAAGATGAAATATCATCTCAATTCACACACGAGGAGCTATTATTTGAAGACAGGGACTCTTTTGAGCATGCTGGTGATAGTTACGAATTTGTTAACAAGCCAGAGCAAAGAACACCTGTTGAGATTGAAGATTCAGGATTTGTGGTGATGTATCCTGAAAAATCAGCAACTAACATTCCTCAAGTTGAGACCCCACAAAGAGAACTGAAGAAAGTGCAAGCAGACACATATTGTTACCACTGCAAATGCCCAATATCTGCCATTGACAAGCTTTTTGGGGAACATAAAGACCACGAAGTCACAACACTAGATGATGCTGCAACCAAGATGAAGGTAAGAATCAGTTTGGGTGAAGGAAGGAGCTACTGAGGCTAATTTCTTCAGACCTTCTGTGTTGTCAGGGGAGAGGCTTCAGAGAGCAGTCCAGAGGGTAAGTCACAGTATCTATAAAAGAAAAGCTATTCCTAAAAACCTGTTAGGAACCTTATTAAGGTATTCTCTGGAGTCCTACGTTTCCTAAGCTGATACTTTTATTTGTTCAGAAGTTTGAATGACTTTGTGGATGTATAGCTGTTATCAAACTTTCCATCTTTTAGCCTTCTAACCTGTGTAAGTTTGTTCTGGTTTATCTGTATAGGGGGAGAAATGGGACGACAGTTGTTTCTATGAAAGTATAATTTGGATAACAGCAGCTCATTTCACTTGCCAAGGTACAGAAGCCTCCATATGTGGGGACCAGTTTCATCATAAAGTGTTCCCCATCCCAGTTACCTGTGTTGGTTGCTTGGAGATGTTAGCTGAGTTAGACAGTTTACACTACACTGTTTTCTTGAAACTCTATGCTAATTTTTCATTTAGTTCATGTTCCTCTGGGCCAACAGTGTTTTAGCTGTAGCGCAGGTAATAGTTTAGCAAGTCCTACTTCTTCCCACTATCTCTAAGCTCTACCACTCTAAAAGATCAATAAAGATGTCCACCATTTCAGTAGCTTAGACCTTTGCTATCAATACTAGTGAAAATGCTTCATTTCTGTGGAAGCTGTTCTCCATTAAGTTGCAGTTCTTCTTGTGAAAACAGTATGCATGAGATGTCTCACTTTTCCCAAATCAGTTTTGTTCAGGTACAAGTATACAGATGCTCCTTTCTTGATTACCAGCTATTTAATCTCACCCTAGTATCTGAAAGGTGAGATCTCTTTCCTGGCCCATGTTCGGTTGATAGTAATACAGATTTTGCGTAATTTCATTAAAATTCGAGAAGGGCTTGTGTCAATGGTATTTATGTTATCTTTATGCTAACTCATATGCAAGCAAGAGAAATTAAGAGTAGGAGGAGCCCATGTGGCTGTTTCAAATATCAGCATTTACAAACTATCTCCATGATGTGCAGATGTATGACAGTGTAGTTGCTTTTTATAAATGGACATTCAGCTTGACTTAGGGGTGATAATTAGCCACCAGTAAGTCAGTAATAAAGTCACAGACTGCAGCCATCCCTCAAATGTACCTGCATTGCAGCGAGTCAAATTAAGCTGCAAATAAACATCCCATGATATCACTGCCTGGCCCTGGAGCATGGACACGAAGCCAATATTAAATTTGGCCACAACACAGGCTTGACTTCACATGACTTGTAGCACTCAGGGCTCAGGTTACTCTGAGATGGCATTTGTATGTTTCTTGTTACTTCTGTGTAATTACTGAGAAAACATTAAGACAGCAAAACGCTTGTCACCTGAATTTTAACTGTAGGAACATAGTTTCCCAGTAAATGAAATGAGCTATGGATGGCATCTGTCAGATTTTATAGGTTATCTTGACAAACAGAAGTTTGCCCCTGAATCTTGGTGATTGGCCCTAAATATTTATAAAATGAGCTTTCAATTGATACAGTCCAACATGACATTTATAATTAATAGAAAGTTGTATACCAGTTTTCAACAGATTTAGCTGTAGAAGTTTGTCGTAATGGGAGGCTGTTGTCAAAGGAAGATAACGTTCAGTTTAGATATATGCCAGCTAATAAAAACTAAGTATTTTTTATAAAATATAAATTGGACCTGAGCACATGGCCAGCTTGCTTTCATGAAAGGTCAAGAAGGACAAAGGAAAAGTTCTGAGTCATGTCTGATGCCTGTTGTCCCTTGGACTGCTTTTGTTTCCACAACTAATTCAACCAGAGATTTTGATGGATTCTGGTTTATAGGAAATACCTTTAAAATTCTAATTAAAAATAAGGATACTGCATAATATATTAGCCTCATAATTACCTTTATTGTCTTCGTTTTTATGGGTTTGTTCCTGTGTTCTCTCAAGGACCCTCATGAGGCTCTGAGTACCCTCAGTCTCTAGCAAAGCTGCACTGGAATTCTTAATATTCAACAATTTGTGTAGACAGCACCTTGTCGAACTGAGCTAACTTTTTTGGTTTGGAAACAGTTTTATGGCTGTTCCAGTTGCTATTTCTGTGTGTGTCTGTGTAGCCAGCATGATAGTTGAGCTTAATTTAGCAATTGTTCCAATGGTGGCTCATGGCAAAACAAAAATATTCACCTAAAGTAAGTTGTGTGTAGAAGCTTTATAAAATAACATGCCTGTGTTACTGAAACATTTTAAATTTCAGGATCAGTTAAATGAATTGCTAATAGCAGTGGAAGAAAAGTCAATGAAGACTGAAGAATTTGTGAGTGATATTGAATCACTATTTAAATCTGTTGAGGTAAGTCCAATGTCTTATCACACTAACTTTCTTTCCTTCTACAAAATTACTTCTAATACATACTTCCCTTCTTTTGTAGCATCATTGCTTCCACTAAAATGGACTGTTTCTCCAGTCCCCAAAATGACCTCTCCCACTGGAAGGTGTTAACTTCAGGGGAAGAAAAAGATTGCGCTTTTTTTGCACACTATTGGGAATTGGAATATGTGCCTGGCAAGCACTGGAGGAAGAAGTTCCCTTAATTGTGTTTATGTTTATAAAAGCTCACGCTTTGTGTCTTTATTTAGAATCCTGTGTGAGACATCTAAATGAGTTGCTGAATGTCTTAAGTTCTTAATGCCCAAGTTCTTAAGCCTCGAGTATTAATTTCAGTTAAAAGTTAATTAATTTCAGTTAAAAGCATGAATTTTTAGCTACTTTGTAGACAGACTTTCTGTCTTGATACTTAAATCTATTAGTTTAATTTTAAACACCAACAATTTTTTTTAAATGGCATTGTTTTTAATATATTTTGCTAGCATTATTTCTCCCAGTTGAGCTTACTTACAGAAATAAAGTCCTGTCATTGTCAGGATGCCAGAAGCAGTCTGGTGGATAGCTCATGTATGGTAGTTGAGAATTTCTGTGTATTCGTTAAATGTTGTAATTTTATTCTGCTGATCAATTTACATCTGTTTTCATTTTTCAGGAAAACTGTAAGAAAAATGCAGAGTTATTGGAAAAACAGAATGAAGAGATGCTTAAGAAAATGGTAGCACAATATGACGAGAAATCAGAGAACTTTGAGGAGCTGAAGAAGATGAAAATGGAGTACCTATATGAGCAGATGGTTAACTTCCAGCAAACTGTTGATTCAGCAAAGGAAACTTTGGAGACAACGCTAAAAGAAATGGAAGAACTTGATGGATTTGTTTTCCTAAATGTAAGTAAAAACAGCTTTCCTGCTGTAGCTTTTATACTAGTTAGGAAATAACTTATACTGTACCTAGACTGAGAATGAGTTATTTTGAGTTATTTAACTTCCTCTCTTTTTTTCCTTTTTTTTTTTTTTTAAGATAGCTATATCTTGCAAGCTCAGCTATTCCCCTCTGAAACTACTAGATCCTTTGCTTTTGTCATGCTCAGAGAAAATGGCAAAGATGATGCATAGGATAACAACGTGCCTTATACCATTAAAATGGTTCTCTTTTCTGAAGAGAAGTCTAAGATGTGGTTCAATAATTTATCTAGAATTATCCACTGAGGAGTAAGAAATATTACAGTAACAGGTACTTTACTGTGTGAAAAATAAAGGTGAACCAAGAAGGTGTAATTGAAAATTATCTAAACTTTTTTTTAAATTAACAGACACAGACAGTAGTTGTGCACTCCAATTACTGAGTCTATGATAAATTTTTACTGCTGAAAAGCTGTGAGTAGCTGCGTACTGCTTAGTTGCCAGCTGGGGTTAAACCACGACAATGGGCTAGGTTTAGGAATGTGCATGGGAGGTGCATGTCTGTAATGGTCCTTTAGCATGTAAAAAATAGCCCTTGTGAATCTGCATGACTGGATCTACGTAGCTCATATAGTCCTCAGTTATAAACTGGTTTCTGAGGGTTTTGCATGGTAATCATTAATGGACCGGGTCCTCCAAGATTGTTCTTGTGCTGCAAGACTTGTCCATAAGTGAGCTGTGGCACTTTCTCCTCTGTAGAAGTGTATCAGCAGTCTTGAAGGGCTTGGGATTTCTGGAACAATAATCTTCTCCCATTATGGAATTAGTGCTTAGTCTGGAAGTTGCAGAGAAACCGTCCTGGGATGAAAGAAATGAAAAGCTCAAATTACTGTCTAAAGACTGATCATTCATGCAAAATAAAACAGTTTTCCCAATACAAGCCCCCAGGCCATATACCAGCAGTTATAGAAATGATGGAGCAATATTTGGCTTTCCCCCCTGCTCCAAGCTACGCAGTATCTTAGTATCCTGTAACCAAGTTAATGCTGTGGTAGAGTGACTATTTGGGGACGGATGAAAAATACATCTTATTTTCCTGAACTTGTGAGGTACTGGATCAGTGCTTTGGCAAAAGGACAACTTTGTAATCTGAAATTCTTTTGTTGGGTGGGAAAGTTATTAGATTCCCTGCCCCTTTATGTTACTGATAGAGGACAAGAACTTTTCTGTCCACGAGCCAGGTAATCTTAGCTGAAGATTCGTGGAGCATGGGAGAAACTCTCACTCTATGAGTACAAATCTCACCCAGCTTCTAGGAATAGGAAGTTATGAAGGAGATTTCAGCCAGAACTTAAATTTAAGTATTCTTCATGTGCAGGTGATTTCTTTCTGTAAAAGACTTAATTTTAAAAAGTATTTGACCGTGCTCCAGTCTTTAAACCTGAATATTGAATACTGACCCCTCAGGAGCTTAAGACCAGATTTAGACTCTAATAGCCTGCTGAGCTAGAGCTTCGACATGGAATATTCTTAAGGAACCAAACTCTCTGCTGGTGTGAATGAGCAGCATCCCAGACAACACCAAGTCAATAAAGCCATGTGTGTTTTATGTCTGTGGAGAGTCACAAGGCTGTTTGAGGAGCGGGTCTTCAACCTTTTCAGGGTTTTGAAAACTGTTAATACATTTCTTTTTTTCCTCCTCTAGTCATCTAAAGAATTGAATAAAAGGTATATGAAGTATGGATTAAGTGCACTGTAGTGAGTACTAGGCCTAGCATGCTGGATGCTTCGTTTAGTATTTGCAAGCTTTGAAAGCACACTGGTAATATTTGTGCCTACTTTTATAAACCTTGCAAATAATGAAATTAAGAGAAGAGGTTTTATGCTTGTTGCTGTAACTGGTTTTGAAGTGTTTTGCTTGTGTTCTATAGTACATCAATTAAACAAATAGCATTTTAAAATGTCAGGTCATTTTAAAATCTCTACACAGACATTTTTAAACAGATGTTCCTTGCAGTTACTGTTATACACACATATACTAAAAATATTTTGAGAATGCTTCAGTCTTTTAGATGTCCCTGGTGCATTCTTTTTTTCACTAGTTTGGTTCTGTATTACCTGGTCTCTGAAAGGTTGTAATGCAAAGTGTCACTCACATGGCTGGGATTGTTGGAATACATTGCTGAACCCGATTTCAGAAATTTTTAAAAAATAATAAATAATAAAAAAAGAGCTTGTATAGCTTTCGAAAGCTTACCAGGAGACTATGGGCTGATGTTTCCTTATGTCTCTTCATCAGCACTGCCTGACTCAGGATGTGTCAGAGGGCTGGTGCCTCATCACAGCTGCATCCTGACCTGCCTGCACGTACCAGTAAATACATCCAGTTCCAAACAGTTCTCTGCCATGTGCGATTTCCTCGAGGGAGTCATTTTGGTGGGACCCATCCTACACAAGGGAAGTGTTTGATTACAAGCCCGTATTCCCCCAATAAATTTTCCAAGGGGAACTACAAATGCTTGGATGGACTGGCTGCAGGCTCCCCCTGTGCAAGCCCCCAAACCTGCTTTGCCCACACCACCGCTGCCGACGCTGGCCGAGGGGCCTGGGCATTGCGCAGTGGATATCAAATATACCCTGTCAGGGCTGTCTCAACCACCACAGTGATACGCCTGCTGACAGGGACTGGCGTATAAGAATGACATGAATGTTCCAGTTCACAGTCAAATTTCAACCCCAGGACAGCGGTCTGAAGAGAATGTGCCGAACACCCCTTCATGGTTCCTATTAATCTGCAGAATTAGGACAATAAATTTGGACTCACCTGTTGTAAATCAAAATGTGAGAGTCTGGCTACATATTTGCATATTGTTTATTGCCTATGAGTAGGGCAGGTATAATGGGACAAAAATAATTTCCAAGGCTTTCTGTATACTTGGTCTTTATTTGTTTACTTACACACTAACCTTAAAGTTTATTCTTGTGCATGGGTTTGGTTATTGATTTACTTTGATAATACCTGACTTACTAAAAAAGGTTAAAACCAACTCTAAACATTCTAACAATGCATGTTTTTCTCAAGAAAGTATATTTTATATTTGTTGTGCTTTGTTAAGACCATGCACAATTAATTACTTCAGTGACTGAAAAAAAAAAAAGGGGGGGAGAAAGTTAAAATTCGGTTGCCTTGAAAAAAAAAAAATTCATTTCCTTGAAGCTGCTTCTGCCTCAGAATTAAAAATCTGTTGGGTTTTTTCCTCTAATGAACTCAGCAAATATGGGCTAATTAAGTGGAATCTATCTTCCTTCCCCTGTGTTTTTTGCTTGCCACAAGCAGCTGCTTTACATGACATCTCTGGAGTCAGCTGCTCCAGTTCAGCTCCAAGGTTTGTAACCTTTAAAGACACTGTGTCAGTAAGTCCAAACCCTGTGCTCTTGGGAGTCTTGCTGTGAACTTCAAATCCTCACATTCTCATGGGTCAAGTGTGCACACACCATGTGCACTCTCACTGTGCTCCTGATCCGAAATCACGGTGTGCCCTAAATGTTCAAAATCAGGGAAACAGCTTCTCCTTGCATGTTGTCCTCAGGTTAATGAGAAACGTGGTCTTTGCTTCTGGCCTTTGGAAAACTATGTGACACCACAAGGGATTTATACAGACAGCAATGCATTTTCTTCCAATAGGTTACTTTCTGCAATGGATACTGCCCTCTCTTTAGAAAAGGTGCCCAGAGCTTTTTCACTGTTCGAGCACTACGCGGACAGTCCAGGCCAAAGCAACCAGCACTCCTTAAAACATGTGGCAGGTAAGAATCTCTGAATATCGTCTTTACAAAAGCTAACGTTTTGGCAATGCTTTGGAAATTTTAGAAAGCTAAAAACAGAATCTATTCGAGAAGGATGAATTTGCAAACCATGTAATTAGCAATCAGAGCTGAATATAAAATGAAGTCTAATTGTGCACAAGTGTTTGGCTTATAGTAGGACGCTAAGACGAGCAACAGAGGGAAAAGTGCTAAAGAGTTGTGGTTTCATGCATCACTTCAGATATCTATACCTCAGACAAGCAGAAGGTCCATCTGTAAATCTCCGAGGTCTAAAGAAGTTGCTGTTCCCTTGCAGGCAAGGACAGAAGAGGCAATCAAAGGGTCTCCTGAGCTCCTTCCTCTGAGGGTGGCAGCTCCAACGTCACTGGTGTGGGGAGGAGAGCAAGGGGCTGGCTGGTGGCCGAGGTCCCTGGGCTTGTGTCGAGAAAATGGAGGCACCTGAAACTCGCGCGTGACGTGAAGGCAGAGTGGTTAACCATGGCTGGAAACAGCCTCTGCTTGGAGGGCAGCAGTGAAAATTGCACATGATGAAGGGGTTTATTCATCTGTATGTGATATTTCATGTCCTGCAAAAAGCCTGCCTGTGTGGGCTTTCTGCTCTGCCTGGACATAGACCTATACAATTTTTCTGGATCTGGAGAGCTGTTAATGAAGAGTTTATCAGCACCAATCTGTGGATTCATTTTCCTCAAGAGGGGTTTCACTTCAGTGTTTCTTTCTCAAGATAAGCTTTGTTTAGGGATCTTGCATCTCAGTGTGACCTCCCATTCACCATCACACACACCACTGCTGTCATAGTCGCCCTCTGGCTTCACAAGCAAAGCCTCTTTCTCCCGTGTTTGGTCCCTGAGCGCTGGACCTACAGCATTTATTTCCCTAAGGTACTTTTCTTTCTGGCTGGACTTTCACATGCCTAACGAGACATCAGAGAAGTGCCATCCTGTGCAGACTCTCCGGTGTCTAGTAAGAATTGAGTGCACTCATCAGTGTCACTATAGGAAGATCGTCTGTCTCCTCCACACGATGTCTTTTATTAGACCTACAGGAACAGAATATCTCTGAGACCTTAACTTTCTTGTGAGATTTGTATGAATTCGCCTGCATCCTTCAAAGCTTCTCAGGTGAAGCTGGGCAGGCACTCGTGCATGCAGTGTTATCCCAGTGTCATCTTTTTAGGAAGTCAGATAAAAAGACCTTTTTTTGTAACCCACTCTCAAACAGGGTTAACTTAGTGGTGCAAATGTGCTGGGTGTTGTAGTTTAGCTCCTAAATTTCCTGCTGTGCTCCCGTGGGCGAAGCAGTTCTTTCCTCCTAGTCCGCTACTTACTGGCAAAGTCATCCAGGAGGAGAGACCTATTTTGTCATGCTGTATTTCCTTTTCCCACGAGTCATTCCAATGTGCTTTTCCCTAAACTATTGAGGTGAGCTTTTCAGTTTGATTTGCATTAGCTACTGTGTTTGCTGAACACCAAATGGCGCCAGACCATTTTGCTTTGACAAACTGGAAATAAATGACTGTCCGCTAGAAAGTGACCTTCAAATCTCCTCATCCTTTATACTTTCTTGTCTTTCTCTTTCTAAAATACCTGGTTTTCATTCTTCACTTCCATTACCAAGTATTTCGATTGCTATTGTGATTTTTACTTTGGTGACCAGAAGACAAAAATATATATTTCTTTTGTTTCAATATTACACCCTTCCTGAAGGAAAACAGAGGTAAATGCCTACATGGAACTTTATTTGGAATGGAATGCCTTGAGTACATCATTTATCACACACTGGAGGCAAATGTCAGACACTCTCAGATTTTTTTTGACTGAAGCCATTTGATGAAATACATGTGAATTTGCCATGTTTCCCCAATACACAGATTTTTCCTTCAGAAAGTATAGTTTTTTACTGAACAGCTTCATGGAACTTTATTTTCACCACTTCAGAAACATCTTTCCTTCAAAATGCCCTCCTTTTCCAAATTTTCCATACCTACTAATGAAAAGCCCTTTTCCTTCAAATGCTTCCTCCTTTCATGAAGGCATCCCTGTTAACAAACGCATAAGCATAAAAAAATCTTGCAGCATCCCATTGAGCATATTGGAACCCAGACTTTTCCACAAGAAGAGTAAGAATAATTTAAACATTGAAATATTCTTTCCAAAGCTTGCCATGAGCCCTTCCCTTTTATATCAGAAGGTGAGGACCTTTTCTGATTCTAAAAATCTTCCATTAGAGTCACAGAGGAATGTAACTGCTCTTCTTCTTCAAGTCCACAAAGCCAAGGAAATCTAATTTCTCATTACATTAGAAAAGGGTAAATATCCATAAAACATTTGGGATTATTATTTTTTTTTTCTCCTGGGGGCTGTGGAGATATAGATAGCATTAAGGAAAAACTTCCGTACACCACAGCACTTCATTGAAAACTGAATTGATGTGAAAATGTCGTGCTTTTCTGTTGAAAAATATGATTTAGTCAAACTTGCAGAGCAAATACCTCGTTACTTTGACTAAAATTCATTCAAAAAAGAACCAGCACTTTGATAACACAAAAATGTTCTGTTTTTGAAGAGAATAGTTCAACTTCTTGCTTTGTAATTACTTCCTTTCAAAAGTTTGTTTCATATTATGGAAAAGGAAATTAGAAATCAAATGTTTCTCAATGTTACTGAAATGAATTTTGATCTATAACTTATTTTTCATATTTTTTCCCCAGAAGTTTCATTCATTAATCTGTCTTCTCTTCAGATTTGGTGTAATAATAAATCTTGCAGTTGTGGGGTTTCTGTGTCCATAAATAGCAGTTTCTAGGCAACTTCACAGGAAAGAGGAAAAAAAAAAAGCTGGTGTCCCCACTGAGTCCACTGAAAGGAAGTATTTTCTTAAAGATTATCAGTTCTTAAATTGACCAACTCTAGATGCAGTCGAAAACCAAAATGCTGATTGTTTTTAGCAATGAGAAGGATAATATTTTTCAAAGAGAAGCAGATGTAATCCTACTGTACTGGTAGCTCTCTGTATAAATCATAAGGAAACAGCCAACATCTGCATTTGCCTTGTTCATGACAGAGGGGATCATCATCATTACTGTGAAGATAACTGAAAAAAGCAAAAGCTTTCCACTGAGATTCTAAGAGAATTCATGCAATATGGAAATTTACTGGGTGAAGAAATAGAACCATGTATTTTCGTTCCCTGCAATCATTTTAACAATGAACATCTTTTGGGGCTTTTTGCTTCTTTCTTTCCCCTCCCTCTCTTTTAAGCCATAATCACAGAGGGGAACAATACTTCATCAGGGATGGATCTGTGCCAATCAGGAGACAAAGTTTATATGAAATCTGGGGAGCCTCGGATGTCTTTGAAACACTCTTCATGACTGATACTCCTAGTTGTCCCATGGGGTGCAGGTGCTTTGGCAGAGCTTGGGTTCTCCTGCGCACCAAGAATTCTCTGTCCACTGGGTCTGCGGAGAAAGCGACCATGCCAGGCAAGAGCACTGAGCTGTGCACCTACCGTAGGAGTCCACGTCTGGGCATGGGCAGACCCAAGGCTGCAGGGAACCTCCTGCTCCCTAGTGCTGTTAGAGCCTTCTCTTACCTAAAGCAAATCCCTGCTGCTGTCAGTGTCAGTGGATTTGACACGCCATGTGAATCACTGCCTGGTGTGGCAGGTCCTTTCCCCTGCTTGCCTTTCTGGGGTCAGCTACATACATCTGTCTCTGGAGGAGCTTTGCTGCTTCCGCAAGTTCCCTCTTGCCATCAGTGAGCTATTCTGTGCTGTTTGCTACAAACAAGTGCTTTCAGTCTCTGCTTTCAATGGCATCCTCTTCACAGGGTGTCCTCTTCCATGGTGCTTGTGCTGCAGGGCAAGGTCAGGTCAGGTAACGGAGATGGTGGTCATCCAAAGGAGCGTGCATTAACCTCCAGGGTCTTCTGGCCTTTCTGAGGAGGTGGCTTGAACTTAGCAGGAGTCTCTTGGGGTTTCATCAGCAGATGTACGTCAAAGTAGAACACAGAGCTGGACACCACTCCCTGTGACTGAAGGGAGCAGGTCTCTTGGGGAAAGGAGAGGGATCGCTGGAGCTGTATGACAGCTGTGTGTCCAGGATGGCCACTGCCCCAGGACACTCCCTGCTGGAGGTCAGAAATGAGCAGCTGTCCCATGACTCGTTTGCATGATGGTCCTGCCCTATTGGGAAGGACCTCAAGAGCTGGGCAGGGTGCAGGCACACACTTTGTGATGGGTTCAGGTGGTGCCAGTACTAGGACTGGATCTTATTTTGTCCAGACTGTGAGGAAAATGGACACATTCCAACGCTGAACAATTACTTTTTTTCTGTTCCTTTTTTAGGAGGACTTGGTGCTCTAAAACTGCACCAGTATTCCATATGCCATGTATTTGCTGTACTTGTTCTGTGGAAATAACCAACCTGAGTAAAGAACAGGTTGCCTTGTGAACCTGTAGGTAATTTTGCTGAAAATGTAGGAGTGTAAATAACAACAAGAGACTTTCCTCTTAGTCCCACAGACACCAACTGTTGTACCTCAGGAACCAAACTCAGCCACCAGCACCTCCATTGCCATCTACTGGGTTGTGAATGACGGGGACGTCATTGACTGCTTCCAGGTCTACTGTATGGAGGAGCTGCAAGCCAGCAAAGATGCAGGGGGTGCGTAGCGTCTTGCCTTCACAATGGCAGGAGTCCTTTCTGCTCCGGTTTGAGGTCAGCAGAGGGGAGGCCAAGCTCTGGAGAGGGCCCAGGACACAGAGAGGAGAGAGGTTGTGAAGACATTATGTGTAGGACTAAGGATGGGTAACGGTGGAGGAGAACGAGGCAGATGCTGTTTCTTCTCCTCCCCTTCATTCCCCAAAATGCAAGAGAAATATCCTGGTCTGTGAAGTGCAGGGCTGTTGTTTGCAGAGGAGCAGCAGCATCCCTGTTGAGGTACCGTTCTATGAAGTGGCCTGACTTCATAGAGGATGTGTCCATACTGCCCTGTGAGTCCTCATGGGGACTGCAGGTAGAGCTCCCAAGGGGATGGGCTTCGTTAGGTTTTTAGGGTCCCACATGTATTTTGGAAATGTGTCCTAGTAAAAAAAATCACAGGAAAAGATGATATTTCCACAGTATTTCCACATGTAGAAAATATATTTTTCAAAATGACATTAAGACATTTCAGATGTTAAATATGAAATTGAGAAAAGAGGATTGAAATGCTTGTTCATTAAAAATCTCAAACGGATCATAAAGTCAAGTCACTTTAAGCAACCAGACTCTGCACAAATCCGTGTGGGCATGTGTGTATGTGGGTGCATGTGTATTAGTGTGCACACTCTAAGGGATGCTAAGGGCTTTTTATAATACTTAATTTGTAGCTAAGGCCTATAAAATCACAAGGATAATTTGTTATATTATCGACTGGCGAAACCAGGGTTGATAACTGCTGATTGTATGTCCCAAGTTTATAGTCTAGTCTGCAGTAAGACTGACCTCCATAATCTCCCCTTGCCATCAACGAGGTCTGAGTGCACTCAACTCAAGGCCACATTCTGTCAAAACTGAGCCAGAGTAAACCATGGAGATCTTGGTTTCTGGACTTTTGCAACGGGCTGGTTTTCACATGTCAATTGAGAGGCGCAGTTGTAGGCCCTACCAGTGCAACATGTGAGTGTGATGCCCTGTGCTTGTGTGTGTTCCTCCCAGCTTTGGTGGAAGAGTACAGAGTCACGGTGAAGGAGAGCCACTGCATTTTGGAGGACCTGGAACCAGATCGCTGCTACGGTGTGTGGGTCATGGCTGTGAATGGCGCAGGCTGTAGCTTACCCAGTGAAAAAGCCATTTTTAAAACAGGTATGTACATAATTTGATGATTGATTATTATTTGGGCATCTGATTATTATAAGCTTGGAGTCTTTAGACCAATTGTAGCCCACAGTGTTACTGAAACAGAAGAAACTGCTTCATTTAGCCCAGCTGGCAGATAACAGGTTGTTTCCCTTTCTGCCAAAAGATAGCAGCATAATTGCTCCTGGGAGGAAACTTGGAGGCATTCAGATCTGAAGACGTTTCCAGTCTCAGGCCTCGTGACTAGGGCAATGGGGCAGCACATGATGAATTTTTCTTTTGTGTGTGCTGCAGTGCTCCAGGGAAGCTCTGCGAAAGCGACCCGGCTTCTCCCCGCTGCTGCCACTTCTTCTATGGATAAGGGAGGCAACAGCTGCATTTTTTGCCTCTCTGCCATCCTCCCAAATACATCTACATTGCATTAATTTAAATTATTAACTTTTGAAGGGAAGGCCTGCGTTGCTGAGGTTACATGCTGTGTCTAGCTCAGTGGGACACAAATCGCGGGTGGGGCTGAGAGGCTTTACTGCTGTTTTAAGTGCTGTAAATTAAGATGAGTAATTGGACGAGTATTGTTTATGAGCTTCGTTTGGCTGCTTAGTTTTTCTAAGCTTTAATTTCTTTAATAATTTGTATTGACAAAAGTATTGCTTCTTGAATTATGAGCAAGGTGAAGCATCTTGTGTCTAAGGCCCTCTTGCTAGACCGTTTTTTTAGTGCTACAGGATAAAAACAATCATTCTGTTCTTGTAGTTGCAAAATACAGACAAGGATATTTAACAATTTTGTAATGAAATAACTCTGACTGTGTTGCTGAAATCACTTGGAAGCAACCACACCTTCAAGACGTTTGCTTAATCCACTAGAATTCAAATTTGTTGATAATTCTTGATATTAAATATCCTGATCATATTTTTAGCAAATATTATTTTCCAGGGAATTCAAAGTAGAAATTAAAATTTTATGTCCTCAACAATGTGACTGTGAGCATGGTGCAGAATTCCTGTGTTATTATTATTATTAATTAATTATAATTATATTTATTTTATATATTTATATTTAAATATAATAAAAATATAATAAATATAATAAATATATTAAAATATATTTATTAATAATTATAATTATTATTAATAATGAGTTATTACTAGCTAATAAATCACAATTTATAAAGGAGTTCTTACTTCTCTGAAGCTGTTCTTTATAAGAACTGCGTTTGCCTTTTGTCATCAGGCTCACCTTTCTTTTTCCCAAAACCAAAACCTTCTGAAGAAGTGCATATCCTTGAGTCTTTGATGCCTTCCTTTGGCCTGTTTCTTTCAGAAAAAAATAAACTAGGTTAAATAAGGGCTCATTAAACGCCTTCTCTCAGGCTCCTCTGGAGTGGACTTGTGGGGACACTGCTGAGCACTGGCTGATGCACAACTGCTGCATCCCCTTAACATCCAAGGTGGAAAAATGAACACCGGTAATGGAAAAGAGTTCTTCAGTGTGAGCCTGGTGACTTTGATGTAAAGCTAGAATACTTTGCTTACTCAAGTAGCCCAATGAACAGAGAAGAAAGAATTTAGAGTTTATTTTCAGCAATTCAGATTACAATTTGGCACATACAAGAAAATGATTTGCTGGTATATGCAGTTTATGGGAACATACACATTGAGAGTGGATCAAGGCTTTGCCTCTTCCAGGTGTTGGGAGCCCCCACAAGGTTCCTCTGTTGGAATAGTTCCCATGGAGGTGGCAGTGGGCCTGGGGGAGTGTGGGGACACAGGCGGGTGCTGCTGCGGCGTCCCCTCAGCACCTCCTGTCTCCTGCTCCTCCATCTCCCAAACTCACACCTCGTCCTCCCCTCCCCTGGGGAACACACTGTTTCCAAGCAGTGTTTTCTGTGAGGGGATGATGCTGAAGGCAGCAAGGATCCTTCTACCGCACCTCCTCCGGGTCCACCTCAGACTGATCTCCAGATGAAGGCTCTTTGTAATCCTAAAGATATAACAAACAATGCACCTTCTTCTGTTGTTCAAAACCTGTGTGATCCTCACCCTGTATCTGAGGGACAGAGTAAAATGTTACCCGTTTTGGCTCTTTCCCTCTTGTAAGGTCACTTTTATGAGTGCTGGAATATTACAAGGAAATCAGACATATACTCTAACTGCAGTTAATTTGTTAAAAAAATCTCAGAAGCACAGTGACTTTTTTTTTCCAGTATGCACACACCATCTACTCTTTAAAACAGAAAATTTCAAATAAAATTAAAAAGGCTTGATATCTTGTGACCTGCTGTTTACACATACATAAATGTGGGTATGTGTGTCTGTTACTGAAAGCAGGTATTAGGGAATTTGGCTATTAAATTTTCATTCTTTAGGAACAAATGCGTTTAAAAATGGACAATAATCAAATATGTCAGAAGAGAATTAAGGGATTACTGCTAAGGCAGCTACACAGATGTGTTACCAGATGAGAATCTATCCCACAGATTCATTATTCTGCTGAATACCTAGATTAGCTGTTCCTGTAGTAAAACATCAAGTACATCTTAACCCGAACTGCTAACCTCCCGATTTTCACTAAACCAGGAAACTAATATGTACTTGTGGGTAGTTTTCTTTCCTTTCTTCTAATACCAAATTATTTCTCTTATAAAACAGAATAGATTTTGAATGCTTGTTGCTGTTCTGTAAGATTATCTTATCCTAAAATTGTCTAATTTCTACTTTTGTTCTCGGCATCTTATTTCGAACTTGATGTCTTTAAAAACAAAATAGCTTTCCATGACCTTTCTTTAATATCCTTTCTTTTAAGGATCGGTATTAAGACTGTTTGTAAGAGTCTCAAGAACAGGTTGTAAGGTTCATTTATATTGCGGTTCCCTGGAAAGCGAAAGAGCAAGAGAATACGACTAATCCATTTTCAGCCTACAATGTCAGATGTGCAATTTCACACAATAGCTTTTGACTCCTTGCATTCAGTGCACTATTTTACATTCCATTTTCTGTACTGCAGTTGGGCCTGTAGTTCTTAAACTGAGGCTCTAAAAAAGATAAATTACAGGACCGAATTTTAGCATTGCAAAAATAAACTGGACATAATTAATCAGAAAATCAGCATCTCCCCGTCAGTTCTGCAGCAGCACATTTGTTTCTGATGCAGTTGATCAAAGGACTGCTGAGGACAGGATTGAGGTGAGGCAGGGAGAGCTGTGGGCAGTACAGCCTTGGTGCTCTGCTCCTTGAAGATTGGCAGAGATGAGGAAAATATGCATGAGGAAAGGCATGAAAATCTACATGAGTGTTCTAAGGATGTGCACAAATGCACAAATATTCACAGTGACTTTCTCAGTGTGGGGTTTTTTCACCATAATGTAGCCCTCTGCTATTGAAACACAAACAAGCAAAAGATCACTGCTGGACAGGCAATAACTATCCCATGGGTTTTTGGGGAGGTGACTCTTCCTTTCCCTAGCAAGCATCCCACTCCAGCCGCCAGCACCCTCCTTGCAGTACGGCTAACGTGTCCCTGTGTTCCCAGCACCCGCGGTCCCCACCATCAAGGCCGAGGACTGCACAGTGTGTTGGGACATGGCCACCGTCCGCTGGTGTGCCGGCTCGGCGTCAGCGGAGTCCTTCACCGTGGAGTACTGCCGACAGCACTCGCTGGAAGGAGAGGGTCTCAGGTCAGTGCTCAGTTGGATTAGGCAACCGCTAATGAGCATCATCCAGACCGCGGGGCATTATGCAAGAGGTTAATCTGCCTTCAGTCTTGCAAGGAAGAAATCTGCATGCTGAGGAACTTAGAAGACAGACACTAATCTATGAGATGATGCTGAGAAATGAAAATACTTCCTTTTTATTCTGCTTAACCAGGCAGTCACTTTCTTTGAGTCCAAAACGCTGGAGACATGTCACTGTCTGGATTCAGCCAGCAGCTGCAGGGCTGTGCTGGCTGGGGAAGCAATTGCTGCCCTACAGCTGCTGTGGCCCTGGGCCCAGCCGAGCTCCAGGATGGAGTGCGATGGAGGAGCCTGGCCCAGTGGCTCTCTGCTTTGTGGTGGACAAGATAGGAGCTTGTTTGGAGCATAGTGAGGGTGATATGGGTGTCCCAGTAATACTGGTGACCCATCTGTGCTGCCTGGATATGTGAGCAGATCCATCCCAAAATACAGCTGAGCTCAGCGCTGCCCATCTGTGCAAGGCATACCATGGGGGTCAAAGAGCAACCCAAAGAGCAGCTTTCAAATGGAGGGTGGTGTCTGCTTAAGCCAGACCCTCTCTGGTTTCCCCTGCGTTAAGTCTGTGCTGCTTAAAGACATGGGTGAGGAGGGATGTGGGCAACACTGAGCTGTGAAACTGTGCACTGTGTTGAAATGCAGAGACTTATTATGTGGTGTGCTGTATTTCCTTCGGAGTTCGGGGCTTTTGTTTGTTTGTTTTTAAAAACAATGACACATTCCAACAAAATACAGTTGCAAAGGTCTGAGAAGCTTTGGGAGGTGGAGGAGTGACTTGCCATACAGGACCCTGTGGAAGAGCCTCAGTTCAGCTGAGTTTGTCTTCTTCACCTCCAGGGGAGCCAGATCAGGGTCTTCTCCCAGGGGCTAGTTCACATGGGCTTCAGGAGTTGAGGCAGAGGGAAGAGCTCCACTCCCTGCAGACAAAATTAGTTAAATGGACTAAAGGCTCACAGGTTTCTAGTAGACAAGTATGACAGTGAAATTGTGCATGCCTTGCTCCTTACAAAGGTAGGCTAAAAATTGAAATGAAAAACTTCTTTGGGGCTGGGAGACCTTTTTTTCATGCAGTACCAGTGTGCTGCACTGGTGCATTCAAGGAGAGGTCTTGCCCAGCTCTCCTGCCTCTTGGAGGGCAGCTGTGACCTGCTCTATTTCATACATATTCATAAGGCCACCATGTCAATCTGCCAAAGTTGCTGGTCAGGGATAATGTAGCTGCTCTCAAAACCTGTGCTGTGTGTTTGCCCTCGAGTTTCTTTGCTGTTAACTGGAATTGCCTCTTTTTATCAAAACTGAACCAGAAAGTGTGCTGGTTTCTTCAATCTCTGAGCAAGGTGTCAATGACATGAAGCAGTTTGCTTTTGTGGTGATAACAGTGGCAGAAAGCTGCCAGAACTGACCCATTCCATTTCTCAGTGACCTCGTGCAAAATCTAACATGTTTATAATTATACTGAGTGACATTTGACTTCTTGGCCTCACTGTGGGCAGAAGCTGGCCTTTGACTGTGACAAGTGTGAAAATTCCCACAGGACAAAATAATACATTTTCTCAGATCACTGTAGTTCAAATTTCTGTATTTGTAGAAGGGCTCTCACCTCTTTTTACAGTGTCAAAGACCATATTTTACCACTTATTTTCCCTCAAATCAGTGTCCCTCTTTCCTTTTCCAAAAGCACCTCCCCAAGATTAACCTGTAAAGCTTCTCTAATGGCACAAGATATTTCAATGATGGAGACATATTTTTTTAGGATTTCTATTTAATTTTTTGCATAAAGCCAAGGAAAAGAAGAGCCCACTGGTAGATGGAACGTACTGCCTGTATTGCTCCCATCCAAGGGCCCCAAGGTGCAAGCCGGGAGTAGAAATCGGTTCCTTATGTAGCTGATATAGTGAGAAGCTGCCTTCTGTAAGTACCTGTAGGGAGCTTTGAATTCCTACATCAAGTATCTATATCAGGTAGAATAAAACTGTCTTTATGCATACCTAGCATTTGGGCCTGGAAATGCTGCAGTTTCTTGTGGCTGCTTTCCTTGAAAGCTTGGAGTTTGACCTTCACAAGTTTCCTGAGCATCAGTCATCTTGCAGAGCAGCTGAATGCAGAGCCCTTTGACAGCCTGTGCTTGTGGCTGCCCTGTAGCGGAGCAATATTCCAGGTGCTGGGTAGGAGTTCAAACATTTCTCAGCAGCTCTGGGAAGTTCATACAGCTGCTGCTGTGGGCATAGTGTGAAAGCAGAGTTTGGGGAAGAACACCCAAGGGAAGTCGTGGAGATAGCAGCATGGTCGCATCTCACAAGGCTGCATTCACAGATGTCATTCTGGGAGTTCACAAAGGTAAGGGACACTGCCAAGGGAACAGGCAGGGAGAAATGCCCCATTAAACAGCTGGAGAGGAGTGTGGAGACCCTGGTCTGCATTGTCCCCCTGTAGCCATCACAGGACGGTTTGAGTTGGAAGGGAACTTTGGAGGTCACCCGGTCCAACACCCCTGCTCAAGCAGGGCCACCTAGAGCCAGTTGCCCAGGTGGCTTTTGAATGTCTCCAAGGAGAGGTTTGTGGACCAGTCGTGGAGAAGTCCCAGCTCCCCAGGGAGAGAATTTGAAGCACATCTCGAAATAAATCCTCATTAAATGTGTCCTGCTAAACACCATTGAAAAAAATCTATGTTTTCCCCTCTGGGTTCACCCTTCTTGCCAGCTTGCCACCCGTGGGACATGCTTTCACATAAAAGCATTTCACATCTTCTGTAACAACGACTCCCTGGCCTGCTGCTGTGGTTTTAAAGCTCCTTCTGGGTTGATTCTTTTTCCAGAATCTCTATGAGGCTTTGAATTGTTTCTTTCAGTTTCCAGAGCTCTGCTATTTTCTCACCGTTCAGCCTCCTTGAGTTGAAAAGTCAATGGAGCTGTGGGTGGAAGATGGAAAACTGCAAGAAATGTAGTCCAGGGATTAGGTGTGTGGGCTGTTCAGATGGAAACCGTGTATCACATCATGAGCGATCTGTAAGACTCAGGGAGGTAGAAATTAATACAGTATGCAGCGAGTTTGTAAAAGTGGAAGTGATTGAGTGTCATCCTCCCTGCCAATGCGAGACTGGCACTGCTGCTGACCAAAATATTGTCTACTTATAGAGCAGATCTTATGCTGGAAAAGAGCAAGCCTCCCTCCTGTTGCATTGTCCACATGACTGTCCTGTCAGCTCAGGAAAAAAGGTGTGGAAAATAGGGAAGGAAGACCATTGCAGATGGTGCTTCAGTGATCTAACCTCAAAATAGCCAGAGCTAGGACAGAGGAGAGAAAAGGAAGCATGCGGCACAGGTGGGAGCAAACTCAGAGCTATTTGTTCTTTGTTATTAGCGTCAAAAGCTTTTTTTCCCACTCATGGTGCATACTTTCTATGTGCTTTTACACTTATCTTGAGAAGCTTCCATTCTTTCAGCTCTGACTTCTCATCGATGTTACCAGCACAGGTCTGGAGGTGCTGGTTTAGTGGGATCTTGGGGGCGGAAATGACAATTATGGCACAGAGGGTGTTCTGAATCACTGCAAGGCATATCATTTGCTGGGTTCATGCAATATTAAAAAATATCCTCTAGATGTTGTTTCCTTGAAATAAATGAGCACGCTTTTGGGAGAAATATGCACCAAAACACAGCATCAGATTTCTCTAAAACCATGAAAATCACAAATCTAACAGAGAGCTGTTACTATAAATTTCTTGGAGATCTAAAGATGAAGATACATGTAACTCATTTCTGTTCTGCTTTGAACAGCATGTACCTGAAATTTGGAGACTGGATTTTGAGACTTAAAGATAATTCTTATAAAGAGAGGGATTAAGAGGAGACGTTTAAAATATTTAACTTCAAATGTTTCTTGAATTTCTGTGCACTGAATTTTGTATCACAATACCAAGACATTGTGGGGACAGTTCAAATATGATAATATTTAGGCTAAAGGCCAGTATGCCTCATGCTTTGATAACAGCATTATTACATTTCCAATCATCTATAAAGTGGGCAGGTGTACTTAAAGTACAAAATAGCTGACATTAAAAATGTTGTAGGTGGGCTTCTCTTTCTTTTATGACCAACTGAAATGAGGTATGCTATCACACTCTGATTTAAACATGCAACCAAAATCTAATTTGGAGAATTTAAGGTTTGAAAGAGACCCAAGTCTGAACTTTGATGGTCGACCCTATTCTGCAATTGGCTGGACCCAAAATCTTCTTTGAATATCTGGGCTCTGGGAACCAGACTCCAGAATATGAATATTCCGGGTCTACTCAATACACCAGAATGTACCTGTCTACTTGGATTTAGAAATGATTTTGTAGTTTATTAAATCATCATCGGTTAAACAGCACATAGTGAAAAATAAGATCTCATTTCTCTGGAAGGGTACTGACTTACATGGCATTTTCCAGAAGACAGAAGCAGAAGCCATATAGAGAGCATCACTGTGTTTAAGGCATGTTTATCTACATGTTGCCACCAACAACTTCCAAAGAATATCTTTGTATATCCCCCGTTCATCTCACTTGCAACTATTTGCTCAGAACTTCTTTCTGATGCTCTGTGCTTTAGATTCACATCCAGGATGTTGGGATGGTACTTTTGAGGAACAGATTGGGTGAAACTTGTCTAGGAAGCATGGACAAATTTCTTTGAAGCTCAGGTGTCCACTTCTTTTCCCCTGCCTCTGCTTCCATTCCGGTTTTCCTTTGTTCCACTTCTTTTATATTTGCCTCCATGCTCAGTTCCCACGTTCTAATTTTCTTCAGTTCATCTTTTTCTTTTTTTTCTCTTTTTCCCTATACTCAGACAAGCCTCTTTCTTCTTTCAAGTTTAAAGATCTCAGGTTCTCATCAGGTTGCACCTCTCCGCTGAATTTTCATTAAGAACCAACCAGCCTGCCAAACTCCCAGTGCCTTGCTGAAGTGCTCTTGTGGTCAGGGCTTTGTTTAGTCACGCGGGGTGAAGCAAACCGTGAAATTGCTACCATGTTTGGGCCACCCACTTCTGTTTACTGCGTCAGTTCCAGCACTAATGTAACGCATTCCCCAAAGGCATGTGGCCCCCCGCTAATCATGTAAGAGCCCCGAACTCTCTGAAATTCTTTCAAATTGAAAAAAATGGATCACAGGATCTCCCAGTGCTTTTTCTCAATGCTTTAAATCACTTTTAATGACAGCTGTCAGTACAAAATATCTGTTACAGACTAATAAAGATGATGCACCAGTCTTTCCCCAGGACAGCATCCTCCTAGACACAGAGCTCTATGTGGCATTAGGAGGAATTTGGTGTGTGCAGGGCTGCGGGATTTTATCTTTACATGATAAATGCAGCAGCGGAAGGTCTGTGAAAAATCCTGATGGATAGGCACTGATTATTTCTCAGATTGTACTGCTCTCTGGTGGGACCTGTGTGGAAAAACAGTCCCTACAAATGAGTGGCAACGATCTGATCTGACTGCTGATTTGCCTGCCTTACCTCCTCTAGGGTCAGCAATTAGTGCTGGAAAAGGTAATTTGTTTAATCTAGCTTCCCATAGAGACATCACCTGCGGGAGGGAGACCATCCTGGGCTCCACTTTCAAACCTGAGGCGGAAGGGAGAGTGCCTTGCACCCTCTCCAAAGGCATGTCTCCTGTTTGTGAATTTAAATACTTGCCTTGAAGATTCCTATAAGGATTTCTGGGAGGAAATTATCTACTTCATACAGGTAAACAGTACTTACCTGCAGGCACACAATGCAGAGGGTATATACTGTCTGGCTTTACCTCGCCATCATATGAGGCAAAAATGAGGAAAATCAGCATCCAGAGTATGAGAATGTGTTAAGCCAATCTTTTGTACTTCTGACAACATAGAAAATAAAATTGGTGTCTTTCTAGCCACCCAGAGTACTTTTGCTGGCACTTCAAAGTGCCTGCGAAGCAGATTGAGTGGGTGCTGCCTCTTGCTTTCCGGCAGTGTGTCAAGACATCAGCAGTTGAGGAAGCGAGGGCTGGAGCTTTTGAGGCATCACAAAGGGGAGACTTAGTGAAGGCAGCTCACTGTGCAAAGGCAGTGCCCTGCTGCTGCTTCTTGCAAAATCAACCTCTTAGAGTGCACGGCACAGCAAGGGAGACAGAGCCAAGACTTTGTTGATGAACAATTTGTGAGCAAGGAGTTCCGAACAAGAAGTGCATGGTTTCTGTGTGGTCTCATATAAGGGTAGCTGTACTTTTGGATCTGGAGCGTGTGCCCAGACAGTACAAACACAACAAGTGCATTCTCTCTGATGCAACTGAATTAATTAAAAGTGGTTTTGTTTGTTTGTTTATTTTCTTCAGAAGCTTGTTCATTTTGTAAAGCAGACCTTACACAAGAGACAGATGAGAATTTGATTCTGTGCTGCTTGCATTTTGTGTGACGACTTCTGCTGCAAAATGAACCTAAAGTGAGCATTATACCAAATGACTGCACTGAGTGGGAAGGTGGTACAGGAACAAAGGGCTGAAAATTTGTCAGATGAAGTGAGGAGGATCACTCAAGTAAAATGATGAAGCTTCTATAAAACTCAGTTGTTTGTGAAAACAGTGATTGCCTTTCCAGTTTGGAGTTTCTCTAAGGTGCCTGTTGTTTCAGTAGTCAACAATACTGTTAGGTGGCTTAGCTGTCTGCATTAATGTCTTTCCTGGTTTGGATATCTGCATACTTTTTCATCTACAAAAATCTTCAAAATTTGCAGATCTTTTGCTGGTATAAAGAGACCTGAACTGAAAGTATCCCTGGAGCCCAATGTGAACTATTTCTTCTACTTGAGGGCTGTCAGCCCCTTTGGGACAAGTGAACAAAGTGAAGCAGCTCTCATCTCAACTAAAGGTAGATCACAGTTTCCTCATGTCAAAACAATGGGATAGAGGGGCAAAGCAGCCAAAGGTGGCAGTTTCCTCTGGAAACCATACCTGAACTTTCTGATATTGGAAACAGCAAGTTATTGAGATGAATGGGACTGTATTTTACCTGTTTAAAATTAGCACAATCAGGGACTACTTCACTTAAAGTTTGTATATTTATGTCAATGTAAAACTGATGTGGCCTCAGAAGCAAAAAAGTTTAATTCTGTCAGAGATATGAAATTATTAAATATTCTTCAGAGATCTCAGTTTGCTTGAGTTTAGCAGAGCACATTCTAATAAAAGATGCCATGACCTTAAAAAAACCCCTCACAATTAAAACCTTATGGACTTTAGGTTTCAAGGACAAGGAAGCATGCAGACCAGATTTAAGATGCAATGGATGATTTAAACAGTAAGGTTTCCAGATAAATTATATTAAATCATGTATGGTTCTTCCAAATCAGCCTAAAAATTCAAATTTGCTGTTTTGAAAAAATAATTGATTGAAAATTATTCAACCTTCTTAAATACCGAAGACTTCTTTATTACCTAGCTACTTCTGTCCAACTTGGGCACAGCTTGGAAGACTCCTTGCGTTTGTGTCCAGTTTTCTGTCACTCCTACCTGTCAGCAGACCCAAACCTGTCCAGCTAAGACAGCAGTAATTGTTGCTTAATGTTTTATGATTCATCTCACATTAAAGCTGCCAGCCTCTGAGAACTGGTGTTTCTTTGTCATGAATTGTACCAGGAACTCGATTTTGCCTGCTGAGCGACACAGCCCATCCCGCTTTGCAAATCTCCTGCAATGCAACCGTGATCCACCTTCCTGAGAAAGCCAAATTCACCGAGTGAGTAGCAGCATGATGAGCACGACCACCCTGAAGGGTTCAGGATGGCTCTTCACTCTTATTTTTGCCTATAGGTAGCTTTCACATGGTGCTAACTAATTTTGTCGAAGAACTGGATTCTTTCAGTCTTGCAACCCCTGGACTTTGTGTGACTGACCCCCTTTTCAAGCACTGCAGTATCTCAATAAAGCCAGCAGCTGCATTGATGTAGGTGCTGGGAAGAGTTCAGTGTCATACCAAGGAACCACCAGAAAGTCAAAGTGGTACCTACTGGGACTGCTGTGTTTGCCTCAGCCCGTGGTCGCTGCTTAATCTTTCAGAGCACTTCAGTCTCGAAGCAATTTGTTGCTGTCCTAAACCAGCCAGATTTGTGGGCTTATTTTTTAATATATCCTGGCTACAAGTAATCCATCTTCCACACTTTGCTCCTCTACTGAGGGCATTATCGGTAATGTTTTCCAAAGCATCTGTGGCTTTGGAGAACTAGGAAGTGCTCCTCGGATGTGTTTAGAACAGTTGTACCAGGCTAGCTCCATCCATTGCAAACATGATTTTTTTTTGACATATTGATATCAGTCCCATCACAAGCACAGGTCCACTTGTATAAAATGCGCCATACTTATATGGCTTCTTAAAAGGTAATGAGGTGTTACTGGTTTAAGCACCTTTTTTTACTGTTACAGCTGAATGCACACAATATGTTTGTCACTGTGACTACTTAAAACAGCCATACTTTCTAGTTTGAACACTTCTTCTAAATTTGAGGCCTGTGTTTTGCCTCCAAATCCACCTTTTCCACCTTTAGCTAGCTTAATGTAATTTTGGATAAAGTAGCATGGTTTTCACTCCTTTAAGATGAGTTCACCTCCTGCAAAGATGAAATTATTCTCAGGGACAACATTCAAAGCTTTGATAAAACCCTGCAGTTAGAAGAACAGAGTGCAATCCATTACTAATTTTAGATGCTGCTGCATGACAAGACTGTAGGGAATACCACAGTCTGGTTGGTCTACCACCACACCATGTTTACTGTACACCTCTTCCACAACACAAACAGGTTTCCTTCAGTCTTGGGTGAACTGCTGCCTGCTCGGGGACGCCATTACTGGGAAATCGTTGTCTCTGCCTGCAGAAGCTACAGGATTGGAATTTGCTACGAGACAATCTCACGGAGCAGTGTCCTGGGGCTGAGTGATACCTCCTGGTGCATGCGGTGCTGTCCTACACAAACCAGGTAACGCTGAGTCAGTCTAGTTATTTTAGAAGTTACTTGTCCTTCACATACATAAAGCTGGCCAGCTTCAACAATCACCAGAGCTGAAAGGATCTGTCTGTTTTGTTTCTGTAAATTTGAATAAAAGAAAAGGACAACTACAAAGGAGCTTTAGAGCTCTTCTTAATTAAAAAAATCTTATAAAGCACCTTAAAAATAAAATTAATCTCAGACAAATTTACTGCCCTTCACCTGTCCAGTGAATAAAACTTAAAAAACTGATTTGCCACTGCTTTGTCATTCCAGGCTCATATCCTGAACTGCTTCACAAAATCCCAGCAAGCATATTTATTTCCATAAATGCAGTCTTTATAGAATTGTTTTCCATCTGCAGGAGATGTCAAGCCCCCACAGGGAATGCCTTCTCCTTCACAGTGACAAGCACCCACCTGCCACCGTGGCAGGGCTGAAGGGTGCTGGGGTAGACTGCAGCAGGCCAGTGCCAGGCTGCTTGGAGGTGTGTGAGGTGTAACCCTACTAAGGGTGTAAAGGTGGTCTTGATCTAAACAAGTGTGAAATCATGTAGATCCAAAGGTTTTTGCCAAACAGAGCTCATGCTTAAAGCCCCACAAAGGCATGTAATGAGAAAGATATACATGAATATGATTACAGCAAGTCTGCTTTTATTCTGACTCCAAAGACGCCAAGTGAAAGGGCTCACCAGCATGCCAGGCAGGGCTTTGAAGCGATGCCGCCTTCATTTCACTTATGTACTGAGCAAAATGCTGTTGCCACATGACACGCTACTGCATGCGGCCACCTGTTAATAGGTGGGAATTGAGCCCTAGCTTATTTCTGGTAAATTGCCATGAGGAAGCTCACTGTATTCTCGTTTCCATTTTCCCACAGCTTTCTTTACAGATTTCTCCACACTGGTGTGATGGGCGATGTCTGTGTGACAGAACAGCTGGCCAGGATTGGCATCCTCTTGGATTACAGTGCCGACAGACTGTTGTTCTTCAATGCAGAGAGAGGACTGGTGCTGTTCGCCATCCAGCATAAGTTCACTGATGCTGCTCACCCGGCCTTTGCCCTGGAGAAGGCTGGGATGCTCACCCTGCGCATGGGGATGGAGCTGCCAGAGTTTGTGAAACACAGCTAGTGCTCTGCTTCACACTAACAGGAAAACTGACAGCTACAGCGTCAGGGGACAGGGAGGGGAGGAGGGGTGGCAGGGAGGGATGTCTAGTCTTCACCGACGATGGCTACACACACAGCTCACCCCACATCATCAGTAATTGTAGCTAGTGCTCAGCCACGTAATCACCCTGAGCCTGAAGAGAAAAATTGACTCCTTCAGATGGAGCGTGCACCTAATGATATACACAGCAGTACTTTTGAGGGGATAAAGAAGTTTTGTTAGATATGAACATTAATAGGGGATAAATGTACTTTCCTTGTGAAAATAATCATAGTGCTAGCTGTCTTTTTAAAGTTGATGATGAGCTTGTGTATGAAATAAATGCATTTCTCACTGCAATACATGAAAGCCATCATTTCTTCCTTTGCCAGGGCACTCAAAGCCAGAATCCAAGATGAGGTGTTTGGAAAATGTACAAAAATTTCAACAACTGAAACATTCCGCAGGTTAATATATCTTGTGTTATTGGTTGCCAACTCTTTTCTTTAAATGCAAAAATTAAGAAAGCTTGGAAACCTAGAAATCTGCATGTTTGCAAAATAAGTGAATCCCAGACTAGTCTTCATATCAGTTCTGTAAAGTCTGAGGGTGCAACACCTACCTAATCTGCTCACAGCAGACTAGCAGACAGCTACCTGACTGTGTCAGAAAACATCTGTGCCTGTGCCTACTCATGAAACACATATATGAGGAAACTAGATAGTAATGGTAGAAGTCTTCGCCTGTGTATTTCATGCTCAGTTTGTTGTGTAAGTGGTTCTGATGATGAAGGGAATGTTGCCAGCCAGGACTGTAAAGAATAAGTCAAATTGCCAGTGACCTTCTTGTGGATCATCCTTTTTCCATCACTGCTTTTTACCTTTGCACTTACAGATTTGATGCTCCTTAATTTCAGGCTTGTGAACATTTTCCTGAGTCTGCCCTGCTCTCACCTGTTATTTACACTAGCACCAGCATCACAGCAGTGAGGTGCAGTATTTCAGGGCCATCAAAACAGGCAGGCTAAAACTGCCTGAAGTCAGTAGAGGAACAGGATGGCTATTTTCCCTGTTGGCTTTTTCAAACCATTTTTCTGAGCACTTCACACATCGGTGGTACAGCTGTCTTCTCGTCTGCCCCAAGGGCTGAACACTCGAATGTCAATGGTGCCGAATTCCAGTGAATGCTGGGGGGAAATTAATCTCCAGGCAGGCAGGCAATGCTTTTCGTGCTGTGCCTGCTCTGGAGATTTCTGCCGCAGGGGACTGCACTGTTGGACTCATTTCTGAGCTCAGCTGAAGAGCTGTACTCCCCTAAGCAAAGCAGATATGAAGAGCCTAACGGAGAGGGTTTGCCTGTGAAGAGAGGACTTAAACGAGTTACAGGCAAGCTTCTGATTTATCTTAGAGGAGGTGCTTGCCATTGCTGTTTTATTTCTGCTTTGACACCACCAAGGCATGTACTTGCTGCTTTAGCCTGCTGCATGCCTGGTGTCCCAGTGGAGCTGCACTCCACACTGTCACAGCAGGCTCAGGCAGGATGGTTGAGGTGAGATAAACAAGATCCTGTGACCATTTATTTTAAGCAAGAGCTCTTTTTGGCGTTTCAATTAAAGAGTGCCAGTTCTGAGTCCCTGCCAGGGAGCCTGGGGAATGAAAAAAGCAAGGCTGGCTCATGCAAGGGTTTTGTAGATATGTGCAGGATTTTGAGAAAAAGGTCCAGGATTAACTGGGAAAGAAAGACAGAGAGAGTATTGAGGGTAGTGTTACGATGAAAGCTGAGGAGGAGGAGGCAGAAGGCAGGCTGGAAACTCACACAGAGTGGACGGTGATAAACCAGGAGGCAAGTCAGTGCTGTTGGCAGGGTACATTCCCCAGGCTCGCAATGCCAGGGAGCTCATCAGAGCTTTGGCTGTCCCCAGAGCCTGATGTAGTGCTTTGAACTAAACCCGAAAAATCACAGCTTTGGGGCAATTTTACCTGTGTTCTCCTTGCCCTGGTCCCTGCAGTCCCAAGCATGGGATTACATCGTGGACACCAACATGATGTATTGCCAAGGTGACAGCCAGTGAGAAGGAGGGCAAAATTACATGAAATTATTTGGATGGCTTTTTCAGTGAAGGCAAGAACCAATTGCTGTGTCACAGGTACCTGCGTATTAATAAATAGCGGTTATAACATGAAAAGCCAAGGCTTCACTCTTGCTGTGCATTATTACTCAGATACTACTGTAATATTTGAGCTTGGCAAAACGTTTTTATTTGAGCCACCTCATTCTTAGAAATATTTGCTCCAGTTTGAAAAATGGTCTGACTGCTTTCTTACTAATTTTCGTGCAGGGTTCAGCTTTTAGATTGGGCAGTATCATAAAGTGCATTTACTGTTTATGTGAGAGCTGCATACATTCTTCGAAATTGAAAATGTCACTCAAATAATCTAAATAATACTGATTTGAATGTCTAAATCTGATCTGCATTAAACTATGCCAGATGAAGAAATGCCTAGAGAGAGTATCTTGTTTGGAGAAATGGAACAAAGTGCATACTGACTAAAAAACAACATGCAAGAATTAAGATTGAGCATTGGGAGGAAATCCATATTAGTGAGAAAAGCAGGTCCAGGAAGCCACAATGAAACTGCTAGGACTTATTATACATGGTGCAAACTGTCCCACCCTTGGAAAGCCTAGAAATACCTCTGCTGTGATCTTTTACTTGCCTGTTAGGCACAAAATGACACCAGTTTCAGGAATTCACTTTCCAGAAGGTAACTGTCCACAGATGCTCAAACGTACAGTGCAGCCCATAGGACCTTGCTTTCTGATGAATTGAGACTTTGAGGCTTGTCATATCTATTTTTTTGTTTGGCCATCGTAGTTCGTAACAATATACTAGAAGAGAAACGCAAAAAAGTCCCAGTCACTCCATTTTTTTTTTCTTTGCATGTGATGAATTTAGCATTTAAAAATACCTTAAAAATGGTGTGGCTTAATTTTCAGCAAGGGTTGTTAGTAACTAAGACTTTGTGCAAGTGCTGACAGCGTTTTGTGGTAAATGTACAATGTCTGATCATCATTCCATGCTTAGAATTGCATAGAAATACATTTTAAGAGTTACACAAAGAACTGCAAAAGAATTCACCAGTAATTTGGGGTTTATTTTCATCCCCAAAGTACAAAAGCTGATGCCTAACACTGTAAATACATTTCATTAAAAGGAACGATTTCTTTTCACTTCAGCAGGTTTTAGATTAGGCTCATAAACCCTTGTGCACTGGGATGAGAATACAGGCCTGGCTGTTAGAAGAGAAACATTAATTTCTACTGTCAAAATAGTGCTGAACTGGAATATTGCTAGTATCAGTAGTATTGATCCATGAACCTCACTTAGATCTTTCTGCTCCAGAGAGAGTTTGATGCTTCCATGCAGCATCAGGCAGAGGAACTTGGCAAACCACAGCACATGCATGCAGCCACAACTTTGCTCTTGCCCTAGCTCTTTTTAAAAGGGAAATGTCACTGAAATTTAACTGATTGTACTGGAAATGGTCTAGTGATACTTATGTTAGAAATAGATTAAAAATCTCCCCCTGCCCATTACTGTTATGGAGCTTAATTACATGTTATCACTAAACCTGTTGCAAAACATAGACCCAGTATGGCGCAGTACCAATAAACTGTTGCTAAATCCACAGTACTGTGATATTGTCTGTGATATACATGTGAAATATGATTTCTATTAGCACTGCAGAGTTTTGAATAGGTACGTAAAGATGCATTTATGAATAAAATGAAATTATGATCTTTTTGAATCAACCTCATTTCAGGATAATAAATAGCACCTCTGCCATTTGGAGGTATAATTGGATTTGAAAAATCACATTCTGTGGTGGAGTCATGGTTACATTACTGTCATTTTGTTGATGGATTTAGAAGTTTGGTATGCTCAGGTAGTCATGCAGCTAGCAAGGAAGTGAGAGCATCCCTTCCACTTCCAGCTACATGATGTGCAAGAGGGATTGAACTAGAAAAGTACCTTCATTTTTCATGTTGAATTCATCCAATTTTATATCGTAGTGGAAAGCAGCACTTGCTGACCAGAAACCACTCCACAGTGCAGTTCCTACAGGAGCACAACCTGGAAGGAAATGGAGCAGATGTCCATCCCAGACCTGCAATGATTTTGTCAACAGTTAAAAAATGCACCATTTCAAGTGCAGTTCCACTGTGGAAAATATCTGTGCAGAAATGACGGCTTCCTTTTCAGGACCTGTATTACAGAGACACTGTATTTCTAAATCATGCTCTTCCCAACCCTGAAAACACAGAGGTGCAAGCAGAGATGGAAGCCACCCATAGCTTGTCATACACTATGAATGCAGCATTCAGCGGAATTTCAACCTGCCAGACTGTTACTACGCTGCTGAGGAGGGATGGATGAAGAGCTGGACCCCAGCCACAGCAGGAGACAACTGGCTTCTATGAGCAGGCAAGAAGCCAGTGTGGCTTTTAAGGCTGGGACTGCCAAAAGGACACCTTTCTCTGAGCATCCCTTATATAGCTCAGCCTTCTGAGGTCATAAAATTCTCTCTCACACCAATTAATGAGCCTGGCTCTGAAGACACACCACATATGTAGTCCCACAACGCTTATTTTCATATTCTCTGTTAAAACTACATTTTGAGGTAAAATTAACAGAGATTAGTAACAAGTACAAATTAATCCTAAATACTTTGTAGTAAGAGAGGGAGCTTTACATGCTACTCTGACATATCCGTTGCTGTTGGTACCCTACACTGACTACCATTGTCATTCTCTTTATCCATGGAGGTGGTTTTTTGGCTGAAATATATTAATAAAATATTATGTGCAAGATATGCAACTAGTAGTGTAAATAACTATTAAATGACTGCTAGTGCTCAGGAAGTAATCCATATCAGTATTAACGTACCAAGTGAGGATTTTACTTTCAAAGCAAAGAATGCATGTTGAGATAAGTGAAGAGTTTTCTGTGGTTCAGTCCCAGCAGAACTACACAGGAGCACAAACTAATAGCCTGCCCAGGTACAGAAAGAGCATTACTCTCTAGAGTATAAAAGCAGAATTTGGAAGTTAAACAGGGGCATTTCTTGATGGTTAGATAGAAATTACTAACTAACTCACTAAACAAATAAATGAAAGCCCATTGTGTCACTGAGTCCCGAATTAAAAATTGCATTTTGTTTGCTCAAGACCATATACTTCTCTTATATGCTTCTCCAACAGGAATCGATGCTATGTTCTGTGATTGCAATGTGACAAGATTCAGCTTTACTGCATGGCACTGCAGTTATTGTTGCACACATTCAGTAAGTTCAGTGGACCCTGAATAGGCTGGTCTTGCCGATTATGTATGACTCATTTGGCAATTAAAGAGCAATAAATCACACAATTCCTTGAAGTGCGGAATCCCCAGGGCATCTACATATCCATGGTGGAAAAATGCCATCAGCTTTCTTCCAGTTATTCTTCCATGGCTGCTGGACCCTGGAAATCCCCATGGAAGGAGCATGACAGTTAGAGTGCATCTGAACAGTTCTTCTGCTGCAAGAAATGTTCATGCTGGAAGGGCTTACTTTGGGCCTTAATCGTGCCTGATGTACATCTTCTGCTTGAGTTAACAGGATAAAGATAGGTAGGCAGGTCATATTCTGTTTATCAGGGGAAAACAAAACAAAACAAAAGGTTCCTCTTCCCCGTTGCACTGTAAGGAAGCATTTATTGTTCTGATACTGAAAGCATGCTTTCCAACTGCTTTGTAGTACATTCCTCATCTTCAAAAAAAAAGCAGGATGTCTGCTAACAGCAAAATGAGTTACAAGAAATCCCAAACAGTTATATAGAGCTCTGTCTTTATCATCCCTTTTGAAAGTGTTATGTAAACAGCAGGCATAATTTAAGATCTTCACATTAGTGAAACTCTTCCCTTAATTAATATAGTTTTGATCTTGAGTTAAGTGGGTTTGCTTTAGCTTTCTACGCTTAAAATAGTTATCTGCCTTGTGTTTTAAGTTGGTACACACGCTCTGTGCATATACGGTCTCGAAACTGCGAAGCAGCTCTATCATCTGCAGTGCAGTGGTCATGGAGCACAGTAAAGATTGTGAAGGAATGGGTTAAAGGAAAAGACATTGTGGCTGTAACCCTCAAAAGGATAATAACAAATCTATGAGCAGCACCAGCCATGTGTAGACAGCAGGACATTAGCACAGTGAAGCGAAATCTTGGAGATGTTATAGAGTCGTAACGCAAGGAGGCTGTGAAAGCAGGCTTTTCCTGCACGAAGAAAGGGTCAAATAGGCAAGAGAGACATGCTGGATATTAGGACGAGGGACTTGTTTTTGTCAACCTGTGACAGACATGCAACAGCACATTCGACTCTTTTTTTAATGTACAGTTAATTAGACTCTATATGAACCCAGTGGACTGCATATGTACACGCTGGAAAAGCAAATGTTATATCAGACCCGTAGCACTGAAATGAATCCAGAGTGATGGTTCCCATGCTGCAGCTTGACATAGCCTGGTTCCTTGGATACCCCCCGCAGCTGAGAGCTGTGGAACAGCCATCCGTGATGCACTGCCTGCTTCAGCTGAGGCTTCCAGCTTGTCAACAAAGGAGAATAAAACTGCAGAATCGAGGCTGACAGTGAGAGGAAAGACAGGTGCTGCCAGCAGGGCCAGCTTCCTCAGGACTGCCATCAAGGGGGCCACCGAAAAGGACCACCATGCTGAAGTGCAGTTGCACTGTCTTAGCCCTACAGAGATGCATCAGAGTGAACTGTTAAATCCCTCCTCTCAGCCCCTGGCTTCTACACTTCGGGGAACAAAAAAACAAGAATGGCAGAATAGCAAGTTTCAAACCAGGTGGCAGAAAGAGTGTAGAATGTGCTGGCATATGAAACATCATCTCCACAAAGCAACAACTACTTGCTGCAGTTGAAAATGGTAGCTAAGCCTGACGTGTGCTTGATTTACAGGGATTTCACAGCTACATGTCTCTTGCTGTATTTCTGGAAGAGTAATTATTCTTATATAAGTCTCACTGAAATTTGCACAGTCCAGCTTTGACAAATAGGCTTTTTTTTTTTTATGAGACTGCTACATAAGGAAATTCTTGAGCTGCTGTGTGGAACTAGCACCCTGTAATCTCTTCTATGACCTTCTGCATTTTCTCCAAGGTGGGGAAGGTGCTTGTGCCACTTATGCAGGCCAGCTCTGGTGTGGCACGAGAGTATATGTTATATCATCCCTCCTGAATGATGCTTGCTTGGCTAGCAAGGACTGTTTGGTTGGCTCACCATTGTGGTAATCATACCAATAGTCACCCAATATTGTGTTCAGTCCTACCTAACTTTCATGGATTAGCGAGTACATGATTGCTTTTTACTTTTAAAATATTTATACTCCACTTGTAGTGTCCTTGCACCCACCAAAAGTAACATCTACAAACAGTAATATCTACAAGTAAGCAAACTATCAGCCATAGCAAGTATCACATTTTATCTCTCATTTCTTCTGCAGCCTGTAGTGATAGCACTGATCTCTGGTTTAGCAAGTGTCTAATTCAGTGACTGCTGCAGTGTGAGAAACGCTCTCACTTTCTCCTACTTCAGTGTACAGAGTCAAAGTATGCATGTGTGGGAGTATGTCACGCAAATATGGCTTCACAAGAAGGACTGACAAATTTTTAAAATACTGCTTTCTCTGATCTCACTATTGGAATGACCCTGGTGTCCCTGATGAATATTTGGACAGTTTTAGGCCACCACACCAGTTCTTGTAATGGAGTTTGGGAGGAGAGGAAGAGTACTTCATTTTCAGAAAAATGGGCTGTGTGGAACTTACAGGGAAAACAGCAGAAAACAGGGTAATGTTTCCGATGTCCACATAATTCCACATTACTGAGCAACTCAAATTAGATGGGTCTACATCTTTCATTATATACACTGCTTTGGCAGTCAGTGTCATCTCCTCTTGAATCCCAAAGACCTCCCAGTCTAAGAGCTCCATCACAAGAATCACAAAATGGATGAGGTTGGAAGTGACCTCTGGAGATTATGTTGTCCAACATCTTTGCTTAAGCTGGGCCAACTGCAGCTGGTTGCCCAGGACAATGTCCAAGTGGCTTTTAAAGATCTCCAAGGACAGAGATTCCAGCAGTTCTCTGAACAATCTGTGTCATTGCTCCGTCATCCTTAAGGTGAAAAAATGTTTCCTGATGCTTCCTGCCTCCCAGCCAGGAAAGTGTTTAGGGCTGGAGGACCTGGGCTGCTGTCACAGAGAAGTGTCAAAGAAAGGCTCAGAGGGCTATGGCTGGAGGATGACAGCGGCTGTTTGGGTGCAGAGGTGCTGACAGGAGGGCCCAGCAGGGACAGGGCTGTCAGCATGGCCTCTGTCCATGGCACCCAGCTTCACAGGTCTCCTGGACAGGTGGCCCAGCAGGTGGTCAAGAGACTTCAGGCAGCTCTGCCCCACTGACTGGAAGGGGGAGGTGTGAAGGCTGGATGGCATGCCTTGCAGTGGCTTGTGCTTTGGGTTTTGAAAGAAAGATGCCCTGAAAAGCTTCTGGATCGTTACTCGATTTCCATGAAGACAATCAGCCAGGCTCTCAGTGCCAGCAGGTTGCTGCAGAAGACGGGCCCATCAGCCAGGCTGGCCGGGCGCTCCCCTGCAGCCGGTCGGGTGCAGGTGTTGGAGGACCCTGCAGCTACATCGCCCCGCACCCCTCGGTCCCTCCCCACAGGCCCCTTCTCCCAGCGATGAGCTTGTTGTTGTTGTTCTGCCTTGGGCACAGGTGGCGGGATCACAGCGAGGACCTGCTGAGCACCCTCTGCCCGGCCATGGTCCTCTGCTGGGGGGTGGACAAGCCGGCCACATTCTCTCAGTGGTCCCGCATCCACCCTCACCCCGTGCAGGACGTGGCCGACGGGCAGAGCAGGCAGGCAGCTGTGTGGGGGCCCGTTGCCAGAGGCAGCTGAAGCAGCAGGTGTGGAGGCAGGCATCAGCGCAGGCTGCGTTGTCCAGGAAGAAGGGGCAAGCGCCATTTGCTGCTGCCTCCCACCACCCTAGCCACTGCAGCTGGCTGTGCTGGCTGTCTCAGCAGAACCACCATCCTGCAGAGCCTCCTCAGCACCTGAGACCATGGCCTGCCAAGAGACAAGTTCAAAGTGTCTGAGCTTTGCTGGTGCCGGGAGTGGAACAGCAAAGAAAGCCCCAGAAAGTGGTGGGAGAGGGGAGGTGAGTGGCTCCTGAAGGGTCTCCTTTTGGGCTGAAAAGTGGTAGCAGCAGAAGCAGCCCCACGGGACAACATCCCCTAACTCCCTTGGCTTCCCCCAGAGACACTGGCCCCTGTCCAGGACCTCCTGCTCCCTCTGCCCTGCTCAGGTACCTGAAGGACGTGGTCAGAGAAGGCAAAGGAGCTGGCTGGGAGTGTTCTAGTGCTGCCCATAGCCCCAGCACACAGCCATGTGGGACGCATAGCACCTCCATCCGCTGAGGTTCTGCACAAAGGCAGCACTCTAGGTGGAGGTCCACAGTCCTAGCGGATCAACAGGACCCCCATGGCCTTTTCTGTATACCTACTTTCCAGCCAGTTAATCCCCAGTGTATATGGCTGCTTGTTCCTTCCCCAGCACAGGACTTTGAACCTCCCCTTGTTGAACTTGATGATGTTCCTTTCACCTCATTTCTCCGCTCTCTCAAGGTCCCTCGGGATGTCAGCCTGATCTCTAGCATATCAGCTACTCCTCCCAGTTTTATGTCACCAGCAAGCCTGCTGAGGGTACACTCTGCCTCATCATCCAATTTATTAATACAAATGTTGAACAATATTGGACCCAGTACTGAGCCCAGGGGTACACCGCTAGTTGCCATCTTCCAACTAAACTTCACACCATTGATCATCATGCTGAATCCACCTCTCCAAGCTCTCAACTAAAGTCTCCTCTCTAACCCCTTGAAAAAAAAATATTTTAAGCTGCTGAAGTAAAATTAGAACTATATAATGGAAACTTTGCATGGAATCACATCTCAGTGGGTTGTTTGAGCTTCACCATGACATTCTGGTGAGGCAGATCCACAAGATTTTGTGGAGGTCTGATGCCCACATAGTTACTGCTTAGCAACAAAGAGCTTCAGAAGAAAGCAAATCCTTTGCAGCCTAGGAATTGCTTGCTGTGACTTCTATCCAGGAAGGAGGAGGCGAGCTGAAACTGTAAAGTGAGTGGCTTTCAGCACATTCATCTCCAAGAAGATACCAATGGCTTTATTCCTCACACCAAGATCTATGTCACTATCTGAACTAAGCACAGCTCAGAGCCAACTGCTGCCGTGCAGATTATCCTGGTGCTCTGGGGACATGAGGAGGACTCACTTCTTTCCTCAATAAGATTATTGCTTATAAGTCTGCAACAGGACTTCTGCTATCAGAACCCAGGCTGTTCTGAAAATCTGCCTTGTTTTATATGCTTCAAGTAAGTTTATTCATTTCCTCAGTCCAGGTAGCATTAGCCCAGCCTTGAGAAACACTGGCCATGCACCTAGTGGGGAGCTGGGGACAGCTGAGGGTCATGCTTGCTTGGTGCAGCAATCTGACCCCTCACCTGTAAAATTCGCACAGGAGACCTTCTCCATAAGGTGCAATGTCTACTGATCCTCTTCCAGAGTTCTCGAACTGGCCTTGCAGAGACAGATGAAGGAAAGGAGCAATTGCTGAGCCAGACTGGGAGCGATGTTTATTTTCCAGTGAGTAATGGACATGTCCAGAGATGTTTAATGCAGTCCATTCAGAGTATGCTCCAGCTGCAGGATCACTGGCAAAGAGACACTTGACCTGTGTTATCAATACTTCCTGAAGATGGACTCTCATTGATATTTGCAATTCTTCTGAAGAGTAAAGAATGTATGTTCTTTCTCGTTCTCTCTTACTGCTTCTTTCCCTGCCATGAAAACGAGATGCTGTATACAAAGAGGAGACAAAAGGAAAAAAATGTGCTTCTCATCTGTATTTCAAATGTTGTCTATGTTAAAAACTGACTCTAAATATCCCAGCATCTGAGCATTTTTTTCTGTTGTTTTCATTACCCTTTAATGGGTTCATTCTGATGTGTGACTTACATTGCTCTGCCACTTCTTAGGGTCCATTCTGTAAATCTTAAGAAGTTACCTTGGAGTTCCTTCTATAAATATTAAGGCAGTCTTAACCAGCATCTTATATGGTCCCTGTGGCAACATTTCAGTGCTATTTTTAGGCCCACAGTCTTGAAGGCTGGTGTGCAGAATTCATCATCGCTTTGCTCCAGGAGGTTCTCTTGCCCAATGAGTTTTTAAATTCTGTAAGCTTGTCTACCTCAGTATTCCTTGTGGCTCCAGACTTCTTCCTTGTGCCAAATGTAAATGCTTCTTGTTGTGATATAAACAGTGACCTTTCTCACAAGTGACATGCAGAAAGATATACTTCCTTACAGTTTGCAGATCTTTTTTTTACATTGTTGTGTCTCTGCTCAACCTTTTCCTTGCTTAAATTCAATTTTTATTCTATTGTCTCAGGTGTTATATTTTCCACACTTCTGAACAGTGACTTTTCCACCTCTGGATGTTCTCTATCTGGTTTGCTCTTTTTGTGTTTTGTTTTGCTTTTTTTTTTTTTTCCTGACATCTACTGCGTATTGCAAGAAATGGAGGGCATCTAGTACTGAGTCAAGAGCATAAGAGCATTTTTTCCTTAAGTCTTACTTATGTTTATGTACTGCCATAAAATGTTTGCCTTTTGTCCAGTAGCACAATGCTGTTCAGCTTATGATCCAGTGAAACCTATAGAGCCATTCCTGAAGTACTGCTGCAAAACGAATTGTTCCCATCCTGTGTGTAACTATATATTCTTACCTAAATTCAGAATGTTTGTTCTTGTTCTTCAGGATTTTCACCCTATTCCTTCTGTTAGGGTCATCAGCCTTGTGTCATTGTGGTTGTCATCAGGCTGTTGCGTAGGCTCCTGCTCCAGTATCCAAGCCATGGAAGTTGCTCTGGAAAAGCAGTGAGCTCTCCTGGCCTCCACTTTCTACTTCTTGCAGTAATCCTTCTTCCATCTGGGTATTCTGGAGATGAGAAACATGTATTTTCCAATCAATAATCTATAAATAATAGGGTTTTTTTCAAGAATCCCTTTTGTTGCTGTTTGTGGTCACCTGTTGTCCATAAGAGGGCAATATATGGCAAGAAGAACAGAAGAGCTGAACTGCACAGAACATGCTGTCAGGACCCAAGGTTAGGTGTATCTTTGCTTTTCCCACTGGAGTCTCTGTTTTTCATCATTAGAGAAGGAATTTGATGGATCCTAATCCTACACTATTACTGTTTTCAAAAACAGTATTGTGTCTGATGGCTGTAGAGAAACTCATTTAATTTTGCATAGATATGGCCTTTGATTGGGACAGTTGTGCTCTATTTACCATTTGCTTTTCTATAGAGGGTGAGAAAAAACTATTTGTAAGAAAACAGGGCAACATTTTCTTCTTTTCTGGTATGCCATATCAAGAACTAGTACAAAAATATTGTTTAGCTGGAGATATATAATTTTGGAAAAATAAGTTTATCAGAAATGGATGAGATTACAGGAGGAATATTCTCTCAGTGGTATTGGAAGGGAAATCAAGATCAGCTCACTGGCAATTCATCCACATTTATGCTCTCATAGCAGTGCTCTGTATAGAACTGGCAGAGAGGAAGATAGTTTTCCAGCTCACGTGTGACTTTGCCACTCTTGGATCAGCCTGACCCTTCACATAAAATAAAGAAGCCTTGTGGCCAGGTGTCATCAATACCCAACAGTTCGGGATTAGCCAGAAGATGATGTACCAGCCATATCCTATTTCCTTCACCTGTGCCTCAGTCTTGGAGTGGGACACAGCAGTGCATGGCCAACGACACTCTCTGTGTGTGGCACCCAGGGTGTCTGCCTGGGCTAGACACAGTTTGTCATTTTTTTGTGGTACAAAAGTGGTACTGTGTCACAGTGATGTGCACTTGCAGGATTAGTTTACATCGTTCTCTGCGAGATGACGGCAGTGATCATTCCTTGTCCTGAAAAGCATCTAGTATGTGATATGCAAGAAAAGACACTGCATAATTGTTCCAGAAGGAAAATTATACAGAGGACACCCCAGCAGTCTCACTATTTTTTCTGTTACACACAGACTGAAAGATCTGAGGAATAAGTCAGTATCTAGGTCTACTCACCTGGGACCAGTTACTGTGAACTGGAGGCCAGGAATTGCACCTGTGAAGCGAGTGCCTAATAGGCTTTGGTTGGTTCCAGCTGCTGTCATCTGAAAGTCCACTCTGGGTGAACTGTACTATTTAAGTATTTTGGTGGTGTGGTAATGTTTCTGAATACATGCCAGGAACAGCAGCAAAAAATATGCTAATGACTGAAGTCATTAGCTTCTACAGAGGCCAGCTTCCCCATATCATTCAAATACCAGGCAGTCTGAGCTGGTCATGATCATCTCTTTGGGAAAACAAATTCTCCTCTTTGCTGAAAAATAGTGTCCGAGAGGAGTGACCTCACAATTACTCTGCTGTTTCATGGGGCTGGTGATCTTGCTGTGGAGTGTAGCACATTTTCTTGAGATCTGAGATGGGCCATCTGGCAGTCGACTCTTTTATGGTTCAGTGCTGCAGGTGCATGAAAAGATATTTTATTCTCCAAGATGCTGTCCTTTCTACTCTGCACGGCCTAAACCTCTTTCTCTTCTGTGTCCCTCTTCCTTTCCAGGCAGCAGCAGTCACCACCAGTGGAGGAATGATTTATTTATCCTATTTATTTATCCTATTTATCCTCTGATTTATTTATCCTTTTGACTTTCTTCTTATGCCACTTGCCATTAAAAATCTCAGAAAATCCAGGCCAGGCTCTGTTCTGCCAGAAGCTGAGCCCTCGGGAAGAGATGGTGGATTCATATTTGTACTGCCTACCCTGAACATTTAGGCCCAGCAAAACGTTATGTAGGTAGCTGCTGCTTCTGCTGCTGCTACCTGCAGCTGCTGCTGTAGGTAGGTGGCTTCACATACAGCAACACACATGTCTCTGCCTCCCACCAGAACCTGAGAGGGTGGGAGTCAGGAGACCTTTGCATGGCGTTTTGTGAAGCACCCCCATCACACTGCCTCTGCTGTGGCTGCAGCAAGCCGAAGCAGAATGAACACTAAAGGACTCAGATCCAAAGCTGTATCCTTAACCTCTTAGTGCATACAGTCTCCCTAAATGGCCACACAAGTCATCACTTCAACATACTCTCTGACTTTTAATACCAAATATATCTTTAAAATGAGAACTAACAAGAAAATTAAGAAAAGGGAAGAGGGAGACAAAGAGATTTAAAATTCTAAAACTAAAAAGACTTTTCTCTTATGAATTTCATAGGCAGAACAGATGGTCCTCATAAAAAAAAGTTCAGGCAGACAAAAGGAGCCTAGAATGAGTCTGTATCATGTTCCCACTACACTGGGATCACGAGCAGCTGAAAGGCAAATGCAGTTGATTATTCTGTTGAATAGCGATGTCCATCCTTCAGTGGTTCTGTCTGCAGCTTGATCAGTTTTTGGTTGGTTGGTTTTGGGTTTGTTTTGTTTTTAATTCAGAGTCCCTTTTTTTTTCTTTCCCCCCCTCAGTAACCATTGTGCAATAAAATCACATTATGTGACACTGAAACACACTGTCAGTTGAAAACCTTAGCTGGTCTTCTAAAGATACCTTTTCATTAATAATGCATTTGTGCAAGCGCTAGACAATTTCTCTGTAATGATGTTTGTAATGGGATTGTTCTTCGAGTAAAGTAGTGAAGAAGAAAAGGCAAATAGTAAGATCTCTTATTTTATTGACCCTAAAATATATTCTGTTTCTAGCCTTCCAGACAATTGCTTAGCAGGTCAGTGTGCTTCTAAACAGCTGAATTGTTCCTCTCCAGAGATTGTTCTGTAAAGCCCAGTCGTTGTTAGCTAAAACCCTAGCCTCCAAAATGTAAAACCTATTGAAAGGGGTTTGACCTGTAAGAAATTATTTGTCGGCTTCAAAACCCTAATATTTATCTTTCTTCCCTGTCAATGATGCACAAGTGGCAACTGAAGAGCCAGTGATTCCTTCAACTCTCTGCTAAACTTTTTTGAAGTTAGTGTATTACCTGCCCTGGTGGGGACCACAACATTTGTTAAAAAAACAAACCATCTTGTCTTTAATTTTTGTATTCACAATTCTCTTAAGCTGCTTTCTAGTCACCTGCGAATCATTTTGAAAGCGGAAGCCAAGCAAGTAGTTCTCCTGTGGTACATTTTTATTTCAAGTAATTGGGTTATTAGCAATTTATGCTGGTCTCTCACCGTTCTTCCATGGCAGGCCTGTGACAGTGTATTTACAAGGAGGGTTGCTTCTAGAAGTAACATTCAAAGCCCATTTCAGATTGCACTGGTTAAAAACTTAATGTTTACCAGATGCCAAAGGAAGAATATTTTAAGGCATTTCCTCCTAAAAAAGGGTTTGGACTTTCCATCTCACAATCAAAGGATGCTTCCTCAAAGCAAAAGCTTTCTGTTCTAGATTTGGTATTATGTTTTGTACGTTCCCTTCAATTTTTTTCATTTGGTGGTACTGTAATTACAGGCCAGCCATGGACATGTGTTCAACTGAGGCAAAGTACAGAGACTGAAGCACGAGAGTCTCGTTGAATTTTCAAGAATTTTCATCCTGTTCTTTAAGCCTAAAAATTCAGAGAAATGACAAGGTTCTGCTTTTTCTAATTGCTTCTGAGCCACTGATCACAGTCATTTTGAAGGGGAACAAACCAGAACAAGTTCATTCTAATCACATTCTTAACAAGAGAACAACCTCACAGTTTCATCTAAAGGGGCATCTGACAAATTCAGACTGCAGCCGTTACAGAAACAGCAATTCAGAAACTGTTCCTCTTTTCTGCAGAATAGTCCTCTGATCACTTATATCTCCTTTCTGCCATTGTAAGACCTTGACTTTAATACACTAGCTTCTGCTTTATCCCCTTGTCAATAGCAGACAGTATATTCCTACATGTTCACATACCCAATGTAGTGGGACTAGCAGGCAGTACAATGATATTAAACTATCAAAAAGTATTAGGAAGCATCCTATTAACAAAAATATTCTCCCCAAGGCAGAGCTAGAGGAATCCGGCTTTTCTGAAGAACAGCTTCTGCACATCTGTGGTTTTCATCCTTTGGCTGCTCCAAATACATGTCTGAAATGGGTCTTTGTGCTGGAAATGAAGTATTCAGAAACTGTACTTCAAAACATTATCACGAAAAGTTTCTGTATACTACAAAAGTTCCCTCCCTGTATACATACTTGTTGCTATTACTGCATTGTGATACTTCTGCATGAGGAAAGACCATTTTTGTAATTAGAGCTGAATAAAAATAACACTTGAATGTGAAAGATATTTGCTGGTTTTTAGAACACTTTGACTTCTGGAAACAGACCACCTGCTGCATAGGACCCTTAAGTCTCCTGTCTAATAATTTTCTCTCCACTTGGACTAATTTTAACTATTGCCACTTGAAAGTTTTCATAGTTTCAGCCACCTACTGCCTTAACTTTTCTAGACCCTCTCTAGCAGTCTGCCTGTTCATACATCTGAGGGTTATAAATAGTTTTATTTGGAAATGGTCACTGGAGATGGAGGTGGAGAGACAGGAATCATCTGAGAGTAAATAGATTGTTAATTCCCTTCTGAGCACTGAGCTGCTGATTCACTCCCAATCAGTTCCCACACAGCCTGGGCTGAGTCAGCCCAGAGGGTGTTGAATAGTCAAGAGCAAAGACGATTCACAGGATAATGGTTCTGCAAAGACCAAAACAGAAAAGTGATTCAGAAGGGGGAACTAAAAGAAGAAAAACACATACTGGAGAGAGGGAAAGAAAAAAAAAAAAAAAAAGGAGGGAATTAAAAATAGACAAGCAACCCCTATGCTGCCAGTTCTGTGTGGGAAACAAAGGTGTGCAGAGGGCTTAGAGAAGAAACAGAGGTGAATGAAAGGAACGGGTTGGATGGAAGAGAAGAAAAGACATTAAAAACTAAAAATAGTATCAGAGTGAAATCATCAGAAGAGAGCCAAAAAGGGAAAACCGTGTAGGCCGAAAATGGGCTCAGAACAGGGACACACTTCCAGGTGTGTCTCAGCCTGACTTCCCATCCGCGTAAGCATGCACATAAAAGCTTGCATCTATGAATGTCATACCATACATAATCACAGAATGGATGGGGTTTGAAGGGACCTCTGGAGATCATGTAGTCCAATCCATCTGCTAAAGCAGGTTCACCTAGAGTAGATTGCACAGGAATGTGTCCAGGTGGGTCTTGAACATCTCCAGAGGAGACCCCACAGCCTCTCTGGGCAGCCCGTTCCAGGACTCTGGCACCATCAAAGTGAAGAAGTTTTTCCTCATATTCAGATGGAACCTCCTGTGCTTCAGTCCGTGCCCGTTACCCCTCATCCTGTCGTTGGGCACCACTGAAAGGAGTCTGGTCCCATCCTCTTGACGCCCATGCTTGAGATATTTATAAACGTTGATGAGATCCCCTCTCAGCTTTCTCTTCCCCAGGCTGAACAAACTCAGCTCGCTTAGTCTCTCTTCATAAGAAATATGCCCCAGACCTCTAATCACTTTTGTAGCCCGCTGCTGGACTCCTTCCAGTAGTTCCTTGTCCTTAAACTGGGGAGCCCAGAACTGGACACATTACTCCAGATGTGGCCTCACCAGGACAGAGTAGAGTGGGAGGAAAACCTCCCTCAACCTGCCGGCCACACTCTTCCTAATGCATCTCAGGTACCATTGGCCTTCTTGGCCACAAGGGCACATTGTTGGCTCATGGTAAACCTGTTGTCGACCAGAACTCCCAGGTCCTTCTCTGCAGAGCTGCTTTCCAGCAGGTCCACCCCTAACCTGTACTGCTGCCTGGGGTTATTCCTCCCCAGGTGCAGGACCCTACACTATACATATCATTCGGGAGGAAATAGCTGAAGTGAGGCCCTACAGTCAAGGACTTCCCAGCCTTTACAGATCAAAGACCATGAGATAGGAAAAAAAAAATAAGGTTCATATGAGAAATGAGCACTCCAGAGATACATGAACATATCAGGAAGGACGTTCATCCAGATTAAAGCCAAGCTTCTTTCTTTTAGTTTCCCATCAATTCAGTGAAGAGGGTGAAGCTCCTGATCTGGGTGCTCTGAATCAAGCTATAGGACATTTCCACAACCTTTAGCTGATCTACTGCTTCAAAAACTGCCCTAAGCTTCCTCAGTCCTCATACTGCAGTTCTCTTAAAGTTCAAGCTCAGTGCTGCAGCCTCTGAATGTCCTTGGGCTCAAGACAGAGACTTGCCACACCAGAGACTGTCTTGTCTCACACCTTGTGCAGGAGCCTTCCCTCCTTGCACTTTGTTCGTATGAAAGGCAAGTAGCTGCGACGGTGGTACACCTCCCACAGCAAAGAGCTCTTTGCTTGTATTCAGCACTGCTGAATATACATTCTGACACAGGAATACAGGCTCTGATTTCCTTCCTATTAAAGTTTCTTATTTTAAAACAGTTTGTATATATTCAACCTTTGCTAGTTTAAGGAGGCCATAGGGACAGTTTGTCAACAACAGGATAGAAGGAGATTGTTATCAAGAGAGAGTATTGACTTGCATCTGGCAGATTTAATGCACAGTAATGGTTAAAATTTTGGCGCAAATTAATAGTATTGATCCCAAAGCTTGAGGACAAGCACTTAAAGGCATGTCCCTGGATACGTCACTACTGTCTGTACAGAGCTGTATGGATGATGTAAGGCCCCCTTGACCAAGATGCCTAAGTTAGAAGTGTGTTTTCCCAGAGATGTGTGTGGACTGAGTGGAAAGAGGCAGCGGCTGAGAAGATAATTCAGCTTTCAGTTGGGCCAGCTTGTCCTCTGCAGGTTACCTCCAGTCGCTTTAGTGAGTAGAAGAGTACTTTTATTCCCATCCTCATCATCTCAGCCAGATGACTAAAGACAAGAGGGGATGAGCCCAAGTCTACATCCCCAATTTAAGCACTAAGATAGGTGTTCAAGTGAGACTATGCAAGTTCCTCGAAGAGTCTATTGATTACTTATGTGTGAAAACAAAGAAATGTGATGTGAATGTTTGCATAAAAATTAATCCCACATCATTCCTCTAGGGAGCTGAGATAGACTCAGCATTGCATCTGACCCTGCTGTGTACTGCTCTGGCATCCAAACACTTTCCAGAACTGATGAAAAATAAAATTAACAGTTCTGGTATATTGTTCATAATGTCATCCTTTCTGCTAAAGGGTGAGACTTGTATGGTTGTGGTTTATGGTCTGGGGTCCAGCAGCAATTTTGAGAGTCTCAGACCAGCTCCTGATAAAGTCTTACCTCATGAAATAGAGGTGGTTCTTATATCTCCAAGACACTGAAGCAGGACTCCAGAGAGAATGTTCTGACTGCGAAATATTATCAGGAAGTGGCTACAGCCAAAGAGTAAATGACTATGTTGCAGGACTCCAAAATGGCAATTCCTGTTAGGCTTGCAGTACTTCTTACCAGCTGTAGATTTAATAAGCGTCTTACTGATTTTTTATTTTATTGTCCAAGAAGCAATTGATTTGAACCCTAGAAAGAAAAACGATTGCCTGGAAAAAAAAAATGTTCATACAAGATACCTAAGATAATAAACTTTGGTCTGGCAACAAGAAAGGAAAGTGTCAGGTTTTCCTGTGCCGCCAACACTGGCAGTGGGCACCACACCTGCCCTCGCACAAACACACAGCATGTGGCCCAGTGCACGGAGCTAGAAGGAGGAAGAAAGAACCATGGATCTGGTAGAGGAGATCCTTGTGATCACAGCTTGAGTACCCATGTCATAGGACAGTCGAAAACCAAAAGAGCCTTTGACAATAATTTTTGGGTTTCTTTGTCCTGTAAAACAACCAATTGTTGTGATGGTGAGAGAGGAATAAAAGTCAAACTGATGTGGCTGAGATTAGGTATGTTTCTGCTGAAACATTGACATTGTCAGTGGCATTTCTGGCTGGCAAGCATTGGTGCAAAGTGAATAAATTGCATTCTTTGCCAGACACAGGGTGGCCATCAGCACTTCTACCACTTCTACATGGTGCAGGCTCCCAAGAACTGTGTGAAGAGCTTCCCCCATCCAACACCACATCCCACCACCTTGGGGCTGGGAGGATATTTCTGGGGTGGAAGATGCCAGAGATGCACCATGCTGCCATGAAGCTCGACCACTTGTGGGTTGCTAATTGACAGACTGCTAGCCCAACTGATAGGGACAGTCAGTGTATTAACTGTACTACTGTCATTTCAGCAGGACTGGGAGTCATAGTGGAGAGGTGAAGAAATGTCAGAAGCATGGGCAAGGGGCCAGACTTGGTGTGGTCTGAGGAGCACAGGCATGTGTATGCTTCAACCATGTAGTCTCCATGGGGAGCAGCATTGTGTTTCAGTGCCTTCAGGGGCTTTACAGCCCAGTGAGGGAGTAACACATCATGAACTCAGTGGATCTCTATACCATGTTCTGCTGGTTAAGTGGATAAAACCACTGTCCACAGATTTAAGGGGACAAGGAAGCTTTCTTTCTCTCCTCCCTCTCCTGAAAATGAATGATTCAATAAAGAGTGCCTACAGCAGAGGAAATCACTTTTGATCTTAGTCATCTCACTTTTACCTCTTGGTAAGAACATCAACTAGGTCACAAATTCCTTAGTGAATACAGTAGTGGAGTCAAACTCTCCCTCCCCAAAAGTATCAAAGTGAGGAAATAGAATTGACACATGCATGGCAAAGAGAAATTACTGGATAAGAGTTTTACCTTTTTTTTTTTTTCCTTTAAGAGATACTGCCTTTCACTGGCATAAGAAAAGCATGCTTAATGTGAGTTATTTTGTTCAAAAAGAGGTATTATGCTCACATGAGGATTTCTGTCATGTTCAGGGCTTTTTAAGCAGTGAATTTTCTGTAATTCATTAATCTGGTACCATTTAGTAGGTCACTGAGTAGTGCAATAAAGGACGGCCCCAAGAAATGGCAGTGCTACAAAGGCAGGCAATAAAACTCTCCGATACAGCAAATGTTATCTATCTTTAAATGTCTGCTGTTGCATTTAGGATGAAACTTGACAGAAATAATCACTTCAGGCAGAAGACGAAATCTTTAGGCTCTGCTTTGCCCACTTCGGTCATTCTACACAAGTATATATGCAAGGTGCTGCTGTTATCTGAATCGTGGTCTGCACACCTCCTTCAGTGGGATAGATGGGGCAGGCTGCTAGCGTGGTGGTACAGAAAGCCTACAGGCAGTCACACTGCCTGCGTCGGGACTGACCAGACTGCAGGTCCTGCTGTAGGTGGTGGTGACATCTGCTGGGTCAGCTTGAAAGCACTTGGTTCAGCCTGGCGGTGACCAGAGCCATGACTGCTCCATAGGTGCTGCTCAGCTCTGCTTGTCTTCTTGGTGGGCTGGAGGCCTTAAACCTCAGGGAGAAGTGTGTATTGCTTATCTCCAAAATTCAGACAGAGCTCTTTGAAGAGTAACCTCTGCCTTACCATGCCATAGCCTTAGGGCACTGCTTGCGCAGCTTACTCTGATGCGCAGAGCCACGGTGGCAGTGCAAGGGGCTCCAAGAAGATGTGAGGCCTGAGCATCTCTCTTCTCCCACCATTACCCTGCAGGCTTTGCACTGCTACCTAACACCCTGCTCTAGAACTTGCAGCAATTTTCTTCACTGCTCTCCCCACAGGGCTATTCTGGATTGGCATACCATTAACTAACAACACAGTAGTAGGGACAGGAGCAGAAATGGAAATATCTGTACCTTTTGAAAGGCTACAACAGTAGGAGACATGTCAGGTTGAATTTTTCCTTGCTTCAGAGCACCTTTTGTTTTATAGCTCTTACGTTCAATATGACATGCATTTTACAATTTACACACTTGAACACAGGCCTGACTTCAGAGGACTGTTCCCATAATTGAAGTTAAATCTGTGTTTAAATGTGTTTCTTAATCAGTGACCGAAGGCTAATGCAGAAACATTGATTCATTATATAATAAGAATTAATAACACCTTAACACACTAATAAACCGCTAACAGGTTTCTGCATATTTGCACTGATAGGATTTAAGACAGAAACGGTATACTTGCAAAATAATTTGGCATCCTTATTAAGGAGAAATAAGTGGACTTGCCTTAACTCATTATGTTTGACTGGAAAAATGATGCTTGTTTTTACCGATGCTGTAATTAGTTGTGTCCAGGTTAGGTGGAAAACTTTTTATATGTGCTGATGCCTTTACACATTAAGAAAATTTTAAAAGCAAGCTTTTTCAACAGCTCAGTCTTCAGTGGTGTGGTTCTAGTCTGTGTCTATGCTTGACAGATGTGGATCTGGAATCTTACTGGGATTTTCTTTTGGAAAGATATTAAGAAGAGTAACAATAAGCAGGGGGGGTTTATATATTCTGCCCAGAAGGCAAAAAGATTTTGTTCACTGAAAGCATTTATTTTCTGTTCAAAATAAGATATCTCAAGAGCCGGGGGAGTGCAGGTACCATGAGTAATCTAAGAAGCTTGCACCTTAAAATGAAGATAAGTGGAAATCCCAAAAAGACTGAGAGGGAAAAAAGCACTCCTCAGGAAAAAAAAATAAAAGAGTGACATAGGAAGCTAAGGCACAATCAAGTTAACAATGTAATGTATTGAGATAACCCCTTGTCTATTAGAAGCCTTCATCTGGAAGAGGCCAAGTTTGAACCTGGCTTGGGGTATGTTTTGACTCTGTTCTGTGAGATGAAGTTCTTTATGCAGGGAGTATGTCGTATGACCTACGGTAACCTTTCATATCCCTCTGGAAAACAGAAGATTGGCTTCTAGGAATTTGAGTCCACTATATGCTGGATGTTTGATCATCTGGAAACTCAACAGGAGAAAAGAGAGACATACTCCTGCTACAGAATCACAGAATCACAGAATGTTAGGGATTGGAAGGGACCTCGAAAGATCATCTAGTCCAATCCCCCAGCCTATTACATCAGTATGCTGGATATCTGAGGCAAAGTACTTTAGTTACCCAATGCCGGTTGGAGCTAAGAAGTCAGCTAGAATTTATGGAAATACTTGAAGGAGAAATATTTTCCATCACTTTATTGACTGGGTTAAAGTCTTAGGATATTGGGCTGTTCAGAAGAACAGAATAAACAATAACAAAGAGTTGAGCAAAGCCTCCAAGTGAGAACAGTGGCTGCTCTGGGGATCAGATCCTGATTTGAGCATCATGGCATTTGAAAAACCTCAGTACAGCTCCTCTGTCTGGATACCTTCAGACAACACCCTCAGGGATTGCATCTGGAGCTAGAGCGCACCGGCATTTGAATAACCATTCTTTTCCAAATGCTGAGCTCACTCCAAAGTGTTTTGCTTAATGAATATCCATCAAATTGCTGATATACCCATCTTCCAAGGGGACACCAACTTAAGTAACAACACAGTGAAGGAGCAAACTGTTCTTCCCTTTGAACTGGTACAATATATAACAGGCCCTTTAGAAAAAGGTATCTTTCACAAAGCTGCCCTTCTGAAGAAACAATTAAAAAAAAAAAAAAGTGAATGCTCTCTGTTGTACTTATTAATTTATTTGTTGTTTTCCAGTTTAAATCACATAAACGCCACTTTTTTACTTGAGTGTTGCCCAGAATTGGCACTTTTAAACACCCTGCTCTCCTCACGTAATTGGGAAAAATTTCTCACTGGAATACCTCCCAAGGGCAAATACTTGAGGTTGGTGCTATTTGTAGCAAAGAATGCCACTTAAGAGGGCAGTGCTAAATAGGAACACCAGCTGCTTATGGCTTTTGTTCATCTGACATTCCTGATGGTACTGCAGGTTCCTGGGGACTCCTGGCTCTCTGCTCTTCAGATGCCAGCTCTCCGGTTTGCTTCAAACCCAGGACGGGCAGAAGAGCTCCTCTTGTGCCTTCAGCACCAGTTGTGAGTGCTGGGCCACTGGAGATTTTACACCAGTTATGTATGATCAAGTGGGAAAGTCCTCATCCTGTATCAGCCGGGGCTCACTCATAGCTTCACTTTTACTAAGGGTATCACATGCCAGTCGGTGGAGCCAGAGGCTGCTTAGAGGCTGTTCCTATGAGAAGATCCTCCTCTAGTGGCACAGCTTATGAGCATTGCCTTGTTTTCTGTGCTGTTTTTCTTTCCAGTGGGAGTGAGGATGTTCGGAGTAGGAAGTGTTGTGAGGAATCTGCGTGGTTTTGGAACAGTTTCTTCTTGCAGCGATTCAGCACTGAGTTGCAGCTCTCCCACCAAGATAAGCCAGCTACCCCATAGAAGCCTGGATCAGATTCTAATCCTGCCACATCATCAGTCTAAACAGAGAGGAAACAGACTTCATTGGATTGCCTAAGCTTTCAATTCAAATAGATGGAATGCTAAAACATTACAAATGCTTAAGCAGTAAAGTGAGGACAGGATAAAAATGAATGGTTTTAGAAACCAGCACTGAGAGAGAAAAAAGAGCTCTTAAAGAAACCCAAGAGCATAATACGTCATATCTACTAGGGAGAAAAATAAGCACTAGGAAAGGAAAACATATTATTATGATGATATAAGGAACTATGTTAGAGTGATTGTTTGCAGACTCCAACATCAAAATTAGACTAAATAATTTATTTTCCCAGAACTGTGAAAGAGCTGTTTCCTCCACATGAATAATGTGTTTACCAAGTATTTCCTTGTGCTCTTCATTACCGAGACATTGCAGAAAAGAGCTCTGATTTTTTTCTTGGAAGGCACTATTTACCAGAATAACACCTGAGGTGTTTCATTTTTGTATGTGTTCCAAATGGCTGTCCTTTGTAATATACAGTACGGGTCACTGTGAGCTGGGAATTCATGCTGGGAGGTGAAGGTGGCTCCTCTGTAGCAGCCTCAAACACCTGTCTCGTCATAGTTCATGTGTTTGTAGTTGTCAAATGAGAGCATGCCAAGGAAAACACTTAAATAACTAGTTTTAGAGACCACTGAGTATCCCCTGCCCAGTAAAGCAGTCTTTGAAGTCTAGACATTAATAGCTCAGACGGCCAAACTATACTTTATATGAGTGGATAATCGTCTGCATATGCATGGCAGCACAACATGCGGATGGCTCTTGCTTTTGGAAAGCTATTTGAATGTACAGTCCTTCTGTATCACGAACCAAGCAGTGAATAGCTGAGCCTGGTACAACAGCAAAGATGGAGGAGCACATGTGTTTGAACACCTTCAGTTCCCAGTGTGATCACCCAGGAAGAGAAACTGGAAGCTCTGCAAGGAAGGAACAAAGAGAAACTACTCGATGAAGAGTTGGTAAGGCAGAGGGAGAGTGTCATAGTAAGCACGCTTAGCCCGAAGTGGTTGTTTTGATTAGCTTGTGAGCACTTTTGTTGTAGGGGCACCCCAAAATTACTCCAAGCAAATAATAAGCTTAAACCAACTGTAATTCAGAACCAAAACCAAATGACAGTCCAAAACCAAGTGACAGAAGCCAATGCAAGCAGGGGAGTAATCCAAAATCAGTCAGCATTCTGGCAACATTTAATAAGCTGCAGGTTCAATATATCAGTTGGGGATACCATTACCATACAACCACTAAAAAATAATAATCCACAGCACACACACTTTCACTCAAAACAAGCAGTATCTTTCACCCAGGGGTACCCAGAAGAGATAATTACTTGCCTGTGGTGGTCAAGGGCTCACTCAAGGATACGTCCAGAAGAAAATAATCATCCACCAAGGGGAGGATGACAGCACTTAATCCTGGCAAGTCTCCTTAGACGATGTCCCTGATCTGAGGGGAGGGCTCTGATCACAGTCCTGCTGCTCCCAGGACACCACTCAAAGCGGACTTTGGTAGGGGCCTCCTTTTAAAGCCTGGTTGGATCTGGCTGTGATCATTACAAGCATGGTCCAGAAGCTTCTCTGGGCCTGGGCACCTCCTTGGCTGAGGACTCTGTCTGTTGACCAAGGGTCCAACCCCTCCAGCTCTCCCAGTCATCACTGTGCCCTGGGGCAGGGGAATGTGACTGTCAGCACTGACCAAGGTGTGTGAGGACAGGCACAGTGGAGCGCAAAAGGTGTTGAAGAGCCATCAGCCACCCTGTTGAAAGCTCTGGATCTCACAGGGGTGTGGGCAACTGCCACAACTCTGTTTTAACTAACTCCTTGTGTTGTTGTATTGGATTAGACCGCCCTAGGGTCCTTGCAAAAACCTAGAACTGCTCATTGTTTTGCGCCTGTGGTCTCACAAAGCTTTGCAAGCAACAAGTCTCCTCTGAGTATGAGCGTCTCCTTGCATACATGGAGCGTGGAGAGGTTACTCACTTCTCTTTTTTACATCTGCAGTAACGCATCTCCTTTGTGAGCTCTACTTAATTTTTTATTTCTGTCTTGGCTCTGATTTGTGCCAAGAAAGATGCTCTCCTGCTGCAAACCCCCTTTTCCCTTGGGTCCTGCTGTGCTTTGCCCTTACACTGTCACATCCACCTAAGTGAAGCAAAAGCGGGAGTAGAGGAATGGGATCATGCAGACTTTCTCTGTGAAGTCAGCTTTTAGCTGTCACCCATCTGCTCAAGCTACAGGGTTGTTTTGGGGTTTCTAACTCCATTTCACCATCCATGACTGGAAAATATTCTGGCCGTAATTTGTGATCAAGGGGACAGGAGAATTTCAGTTCCCCTTTTCAAACGACCAGCAATTAGCATCTATGCAGATCACCTGTTGCTTCTGACAACAGCCTGATGGGGGGAGAATGTTCAAGATGGTGACCTGTTCTTCAGCTGATCTCCTCTGCAACATGGCCAGCAGGTAGTATGGTCTTCTGGACAGCTGGTTTGTGAGCACAAGTAGGGGAAATTTGAGCCTGAAAACTAGAACTTCCTGCAAACCTTTGTACCATGGAAAGATCGCCAGTTCAGACTCACATTATCTAGAATTTATGTATTAGAGTTGAGAACATCTAGAAGTGTAAGTTCAGTATCTTGTATTTCTTGTCCATTTAGGACAGACAAAAGTGTATTCGGTGTATAGATTTCAACCTTTTTTTTTTCACTTTTTGAGTGTATTTTGTCCAAGCCTTTCTCCTTAGGAATGTTACAGCAAACTCAAGCTCTGTGCCATTTCTTCTTTTGTTCCCTGCAGGAATGTTCCCTTCCCTCAGCCACCAACCAGCTGCCAGGTGGATTTCCTACCTTTGCCTCTTGGTTCTTACTGTATTTAATCCTATCTGGTCATACACCTAAAAAATGTCATGTGCTAGTGTACTAGCGTACTAGCTGTCTTTGTACCACACGTACAAGGTATAAGCATAGGATAAATTAATGACTTCATAAGCTGTCAGAGAGAGAAGATGAGGAAGTATTAGAAAAATATCTGTCTGGGCAAATAAAAAAGGAAGGAGTTATTCTGGGCCTAAAAGATAAATAGGTTTTGTCTTCAATAGCAACTGGTCTCAGTTTTTGTCAGGGTAGTGTGAACTGATTTTTAAGAAGGACTGAGAAAGGAAAATTTTGGCAGTGCAGATTTGTTAGACCTACAGAGGACACCAGAAAGTTACGGGAGAGAGAATTTTTTTTGCACTTAATTTATTCTATAAACAGCTTTTGTATTACACTTGAGAAAGAGCTAGACTGGTCAAGACACTCTATAATGAGAGGATGCAGAAATTTCTCAGGAGGTCAGGTTCTGCCTTCTTACTGGTAATGGATGCATGAAAAGGCTAGATTTCATTGGTTTATATAGCTGAAGTTTCACTGTGGCAGTCTGGCAGCAAATAAAGCATGTCCCACAAAAGGCTGTGCCAGAAAGATCACCAGTGAGAACTCCAAATACTACAAGATGCTAGAAAAATATATATCACCTTTCAGGCTTAACGCAGTAGAAATTGCAATTCTAAGTCTGGATATCCTCTCAGATCCCTAGGCTTTACTGATAGGCACCTAGTGGAAAACCTGGGAGATTACCAAGATTGTGGTCTGGAATTTGCTGAGGAGTTTAGCCATAGTATGTCCTGCTTCTTGATAATGACTGCAGATGTCTGACATCCACAATGGGATTTTATTGTAAACTATGGGTGCGGTTAATTCTGCTCTGTTTTTTTCCAGTTGGCATGAGTCTTTACATTGCAGATGATAGAATTTCTTCTGTTTTTAAAAAATACCACTACAGATTCTGTTCCTGTCATAGCACATAAATATTATTGTCTTTAAACAATTTTAACCCAAATGCCGTTCTGAATCACAAAGATGAGAACTGACACTTATATGTGAACTCACAGCAACTGAAGAATAATGACCATTTTGGACGCGCGGTATTGGTTACACATCTCTTGAGCAAGGTAGTGCCTGGGAAGGTTGTCTGAATATCATTCTGTGAGTTCCTCTGGGTCAGGCCTTCACCCCTCAAGAGGTGATAGGATGAGAGGAAATGGCCTCAAGTTGTGCCAGGGGAGGTTTAGATTGGATATTAGGAAAAAATTCTTCATGGAAAGGGATGTCAGGCATTGGAACAGGCTGCCCAGGGAGTGGTGGAGTCACCATCCCTGGAGGTGTTTAAAAGACATATAGATGATGTTCTCAAGGACATGGCTTAGTGCCAGAGTTAGGTTAACGGCTGGATTCTATGATCTTGAGTGCCTCTTCCAACCAAAATGATTCCATTATTCTACGCTGTCTCATTCAGAAGAACCTGAACCTAGGTAGAGGCTCTAGAAATGGACACATCCTTGGCTTGTAGGCAAGACAGGAAAACTCAGAAGGCAGGGGTGTATTTTAGGTCTGTGTAAATGTAGGAGTACTTGTATTTATACAGTCCTAAAATTACTTTTGGCCCTTCAAAGGCAACTGCGAGGCTGATGTGGCCCCTCGGTGCAAATGAGTTTGACACCCCTGCCTAAGGTTTGTGGTGCAGAGCAAGAGTCTTAATCAGATGAGGTATTGGTATCTGTGGGTTGCAGAACATTGTGGCAAGGGTGAGGGCACAGAAACTGGAAACTGGCATTTATCTGCAGTTGTATATCTGTCCCAAAGAGAGCCCTACTCCATGACCAGGGCATTTGAGAGCCCTCTGAAATAGCAGTCAAGCTGATTTCCTTGAGTGGTTGCTTGCTGAGATTTGTGAAGACAGTGAGCAGTCTTTAATAAGAACTGCTATTTTAAAATAGCGTAATGGTTCCCACTAATCATCAGTTTCACCCATCATTGAGATTTAATTACGTGGCACTCGAAGATTTTCACAACTTTTTTTTTATCTACCAAATTCTGAAGGTGTCTCATTACAGTTTCTGAAAGCATTCTCAAAATCTTCCCTGCACCAAGGCCATAATACTATTGATCAGCTATGTTGAGTTGTATTTAGAACCAGGTGAAGGTTCACTCTGTTCCTAATATACCCTGTGCTCCTAGGAAGACACCAGGACTTTTTTATCCTACAAAATTTTTAAAAAATTTCAGTGGTAATCCTCTTCCAAATCAGAGTGTGACTAAGGTCTTCTAGAATGAAAAAAATAATTGTCTCATCCACCCAGAAACCATCAGTAGTTCCTGAGTCCAGCCATATCTCTAAAGTTCCAGTGCCTGGGACTCTGATAGTTAATTATTCACAGAAATTCAAACAGCATTAAGAAAATATGATTGGTAGGTCCTGGGAAGAGAACTGTTGAAGTTATCAGAGCTCTCAGCAGAGCAAGGTGTTGAAACAGATGAGCTCCAGATGTTCTTTCCAGTTGACACCATTCAACGGTGCTACTATTGTTAAGAACAGGCAGCCAAATTCTCATCTTGCAATTCCTAAGTAAAAACACAGACCAGCAAGCTCTTAGCTACTCTGAAGTGCGCAGCTTTTGAGATAAAGTATTCCCTCAGAAAATTCCTCCTCAGCTCTCATATTGCATGCTCAGCCGTGTTTCAGTCAGGCATGTTCCCTGGGGGCAGCTCTTAACCAGTGCTGCCTAGTACTTTTTGATGATCCAGATTTTCACCAGAATTTGTTCAAGCCTGGGTAGGCCAAATTCTGCTGTCTGACAGGTAAAAATGGCCTTGCCCACATCTTTGTACATTTGGTGTCTCTCAACTGTATGTGTTTTAAGCAGGACTACCTATGGTAGGGTGGGATTTACCCCTAAGCCTGGGTAGTGCACTGTCCTGATCTTTTCATGTGTCATAGGGGCTTCTGAACTGGCCCTGTACTGCCATCTGATGTAAAGGGATTGCTCTGGTGAGCCAGTTGGAATCTCTGAATTGTGGATTTTTTGCTTTTGATATGAACATGTATCACTCTCTCTGGCAGCTCACTTATTGTAGGTTAGAAGAATATACTGCGAGAGAAGCACAGCTTTCTAGTCTATTCAGCTCCTGTCTATTCAGGCTACATGGTGCTTGTGACCTCTTGTGACAGTGAAGATACTGAGAATCTTCACTTGCTTAACAAGTGTCTTACAGGTAGCTGTATGTTCCCTTAATATTGTTGCCTAATCTTTGGTGCCTGATAACCAGCTGAACAATTTGCTCCAGGCTTCCAGTCATCTCTGCATAACTTCCGTTACACCCACCAACACTAAAACTGCTGACATCTACTGTAGTGGCTGTGGGTTTGGAAATAAAATCAAATACAATTTGCTGGATGTTGCCAGAAGAAATCCTCACAGGTGTTTCTCAGTCTTTTTTCAAGGAACTGTCTGAGGTCAGGTTAGTAATGATATTCCTCTGTAAGTCCATCACAAGGTGAACTGCACCAATCCTGACACACTTTCAGCGTTGACATTTCAGGTTTGACCCATTTTGGAGGTGCTCTTCCCTTTGTATATCAGTCATAGGCCCTAGGAATAGTAGCTGGCTTTTCTGGATGATGTGCATTTCATAGAATTATAGAATCACAGAATGGTTTGTGTCACGAGGGACCTTAAAGATCAGTTAGATCCAACCCCCTGCCAGGGGTAGGGACACATTCCACTAGACCAGGTTGCTCAAAGTCCCATCCAACCTGACCTTGAACACTTCCAGAGATGGGGCATCCACAGCTGCTCTGGGCAGCCTGTGCCAGTGCCTCACCACCCCTATGTTGAAGAATTTTTTCCTCATCTAAATCTACCCCCTTTCCGTTTAAAGCCATTACCCCTTGTCCTATCACTTCATGCCCTTGTAAAAGTCCCTCTCCACCTTTCTTGCAGGCCCCCTTTAGGTACTGGACAGTAGCTATAAGGTCTCCCAGGACCCTTCTCCAGGTGGAACAACCCCAACCCTCTCCACCTGTCTTCATGTCTGTAATTCTTTCACATAATTCTAGTCCAGCATCCTCAATTGTATTCTAACTGCATGTTACGGATGTAATGGTCTCCATTACCTAAATATCATACATACAAAAGTCCAGTCCCTTCTTGATGTTAGAGAATTGTACTCCTTTGGAGAGTTCCTGAAGCCCCTGTGATACATTGATCTTGTGCACGGTGAGATTCATGCCAAATGGGCAATACAAAACCTAGATTCTGTTTCACTGATCCTGGTTAAATCTGTACAGATCTAGCATGCATCTTGCCTTTGCAGCTTGTCAAGGGTTTTGAATCATCTTAGGCAAACTACCTGCCTCTCCAGCTATCGAGGAAAGTGACCCTGAGCCATTCCAGTCATGGACTGAGGTTCATCTTCAGGAAAATTTCCAGGTTTCCTGTTACAATCCAGCTGGCATAAGCTTTGCTTTGAATACTGTGCTGGTTTGACTGAAAATGGGTTAATTTTCTTTGTGCAATTAGAAACCTTTCCTTTTCATAGCTAGCATGCTCATTACTTGGATTTAGTTTGAGAACAAGCAGATAACACCCCAGCACAGAATTAATGCTTTTAATTGCTGTGGTCTGAGAGACAAGGACATTCTGAGCACCCTGCTTACAGGTGTTGAGGAAGCAGGGCAGAGATATGGCAGAGCTTGACTGACATCCAGACTGATCAATGAGAGTATTCCATTCCATTAGCATCACGCTAATTATTTAAGAGTGGGGCCTTCTGGTTTTGGTTCCACCGATCTCTCTGGTTCTTCTCTCTCTCTCTCTGGGGGTAGCCAGGAAGTTTGGTCTGGACATTTAGCCTGGCCTTTTGCCATTTTGCAGAGGCCTCTGGGTTTTTCTGGCTTTTTCCTCTCTTCTCTCTCTTTGGGATCAGCTGCTGGGACCAGGCTGTTTCCTAGGACTGGCTGCTCAGCATGTTCATGAGGAATTGCCTTGAGTATTTTTTATTTCTATTTTATGTATATGTATACTAGTAGTGTATTAGTATTTTGTTGTTTGATTGAACTGTGTTTATCTCAACCCAAGTTTCTCCCTGCCCTTTTGATTCTCTCCCCTGTTGGGAGGAGGGGTGGGAGAGAGTGTGAGCGAGCGCCTATCGTGGTTGTATTGCTAGCTCGGGTGAAACCACAGCAAATACAAAACCAGTATTGCAGATGCTGAGGTAGAGATGCCACCTCTCCCAGGGAGTTCTGCAATTCAGCAGTGACTTCAGGAATGATGTGCTGATCACCTTTGCTCAGGATCTATCTCCTCTGCTTGATCTACTCTGTCTTCCAGCGAGGTGACTCCTGTTTTTCTGGTGATCTGACAGACCTCACCTCTCGTGGGCTCTTCGCCATAGCTGACTGTGTCCTGCTCCCAGATTCAGAGCACTTGCCCTTCAAACATCTCTCCGCAAACAGGTGCTAAGAGGGTCAGACCCCTGGGTGAGCTCCCCCTGCTACCGCTACTTGCTTACTTCAGACTACCTACCTCACAGTTAGCAAACACCTTTCTGTTCAGTTTTCTGAAGTATGGGCACTTTCTCCATTTCTTTATAAGTACTTTCTCTGTGCCTTTGTACCTTCCAGCTAGTAATGAGGCATATCAAGTGTAAAGCTTGATTTCTGGTGTTTTATTTATTCTCACTTCATTCAAAAGCCATTTCCATTAATTATTGGAATAGAGCTCTGCAGTATTGCATCTTTCCTCTGCTATTGCAGTAACCTATCCCATCCTGTCCCCTGTCCCACCTTTCCAGGCTGTGGGGCTGACTTTTCCACCTAGCTATTTGTTTTGATGCCTCAGGCAATAGCATTTCAGCCCTAGCATTCTTTCCAGGTCAGGAACAGCAGGGAGTTTTCCTTCTGGCTGCTTCTGATAATTTCCTACAAGGTGAAAAGAGAAGAAGTGTGTGCTCTGAGCTCCCAAATGGGCATTGATTTACATGTTTGGAGTTACAGGTCTAGACAGCCATTTGACTAATGACATTTTGAAAGTGCAAATATGCTTTTTTTTTTTCAACCCACCTTCTGTCATCCCTCTCAAGCAATAGACAATCAAAATGTCTTGCAGGTGGGAGCTAGCTCCCATGGCCTCTGGGTATAATAGGTTGTCAATTATTATTTTTTGAGATCTAATGTTGAGAAAGGCAAGTACCTCCTAACAAAGCTTCAGTGGTGGGGTCCTTTAAGTGAAGTTCCTAGTTGTGAGTTAAAGTGTTATCTACTATCGGTTTAGGAAATTAGTGTAAGAAGACTAAGCACAAGACACTGTGAAAGGGGAGTGGGTTTTTATTTTACAAATCATAGAATCATAATACGGTTCGGGTTGAAAAGTACCTTCAAAGCTCATCTAGTCCAACCCCCCTGCAATGAGCAGGGACATCTCCAACTGGATCAGGTTGCTCAGAGCCCTGCCCAGCCTGGCCTTGAATGTCCTCAGGGATGGGGCATCGACCACCTCTCTGGGCAACCTGGGCCAGTGTGTCACCACCCTCATGGTAAAGAATTTCTTCCTCATGTCTGGCCTGAATCTCCTCTCCTTTAGTTTAAAACCATCACCCCTTGTCCTATACTAACAGGCCCTGCTAAAATGTCTGTCCTCATCTTTTTTATGAGTACCTTTTAAGTACCAAAAGGCTGCAATAAGGTCTCCCTGGAGCCTTCTCCAGGCTGAACAACCTCACTCCTCAGCCTGTCCTCACAGCAGAGCTGTTCCAGCCCTCTGATCATTTCTGTGGCTCCTCTGGCCCCTCTCCAACAGGTCCATGTCTTTCCTGTACCGAGGGCTCCAGAGCTGGACACAGGACTCCAGGTGGGGTCTCACCAGAGTGGAGCAGAGGGGCAGAATCACCTCCCTCAACCCCTGACCATGCTGCTTCTGATGCAGCCCAAGATATGACTGGCCTTCTGGGCTGTGAGTACACATTGCCAGCTCATGTCCAATCTGTCACCCACCAGTACCCCCAAGTCCTTCTCCGCAGGACTGCTCTCAATCTCTTCATTCCCTAGCCTGGATTGATACCGCGCATTGTCCTGACCCAGGTTCAGGACCTTGCACTTGGCCTTGTTGAACCTCATGAAGTTCACATGGGCCCACTTCTTGAGCTTGTCCAGGTCCCTCCGGATGGTGTCCATGTCCCTCTGGATGGTGTCCAGGTCCCTCTGGATGGCATCCTGTCCCTCAGGTGTGTCAACTGCATCACTGAGCTTCGTATCATCTGCAAACTTGCTGAGGATGCACTCGATCCCACTGCCTGTGTCATCGATGAAGATATTAAACAGTAGCTGTCCCAGTACAGACCCCTGAGGGACATCACTTATTACTGGTGTCCGTCCAGACATCATGCTATTGACCACTACTATCTAGGTTAGACCATCCAGTTCCCCATCCACCAAACAGTCCACCCATTAAATCCATACTTCTCCAAGTTAGAGAGGAGGATGTTGTGGGGGACTGTATCTAGGACTTTACAGAAGTGCAGATAGATGACATCCGTAGCCCTTCCTTTGTCCACTGATGTAAGATACTCCATTGCAGAAGGCCACTAGGTTGGTCAGTCAGGACTTGCCCTTGGTGAAGCCACACTGGCTGTCTCAATCACCTCCCTGTCCCTTAGCACAGCTTCTAGGAGGATCTGTTCCATGGGCTTCCCAGGCAGAGGTGAGGCTGACAGGTCAGTAGCTCCCAGGGTCCTCCTTTCTATCCTTTTTAAAAATGGGTGCAATGTTTCCCTTTTTCCAGTCACCAGGGACTTCACCTGACTGCCGTGACTTCTCAAATATCATGGAGACTGGCTTGGCAACTACATCAGCCAGTTCCGTCAGGACTCTGGGATGCATCTCTTCAGGTCCCAGAGACTCGTGTATGTTCAGGTTCCTTAAGTGGTCACAAACCTGATCCTCACTTAGACTGGGAGGGACTTTGCTCCCCCAGTCCCCTCTTGCAGTTCGTTTTCCACTCGAGAGGTGCGGGAAGAGAGCTTGCCCGTGAAGATGGAGGCAAAGAAGTTGTTGGGTACCTCAGACTTCTCCTCATCTGTTGTTACCAGTGTACCACCCTTGTTCATCACAGGGGCTACAATTTCTTTGACCTTCCTTTTCTGGCTGACACACCTGTAGAAGCCCTTCTTGTTATTCTTTGTGTCCCTCGCCAAGTTCAGCTCCAGCGGCGCCTTGGCCTTCCTGACCCCATCTCTGCACAACCCGGCAGCGTCCCTGTGCTCTTCCCAGCATCCCTGTCCCTGCTGCCACCGCCTGTGCATTTCCTTCTTGCCCTTTAGTTTGACCAGCAGGTCTTGACTCAGTCGTGCCGGTCTCTTGCCCTTCTTACCCGATTTCTTACACCTGGGGATCAAGAGCTCTTGTGCTTGATGGAAAGCGCCCTTAAAGTTCTGCCAGCGCTGTTCTGCTGCCTTGTTCCTGTCTCCCAGGGGATCCAGTTGACTAACTCCTTGAAGAACTGGAAGCTGGAATTCAGGGTCCTGACTTTACTCCTCACCCGTGCCACTTCCCTCGGGACGGCAAAGTCCACAAGCACGTGATGACGTCACCAATTAGCTCACTTGTACCTCCCTCTGTAAGTTTCTTCTGCTCACTGACACTCTCACAAGAACATATTCCAAATCAAGACAAGCAGGTAAGTTTCTTGATTATTTTCTTTTCAGGTTTCAGGTACCTGTATGGCTGTGGCCCGTTGTCCTGTTGGGAGAGCTGAAAGAAGAACAGCACGTGCACCGGGCTGTACTTCTATTGTCATCCTCCTGGCAGCAGTGCATGGCTTTATCAGAGCACAGGATCTCTGGCCTTGGTGTAGACAACACATTCCTCTGTGTTTACCAGCTTTATTGCTTACAAGTCACGTCCCTGGCTATGAGCACAGGCCATTCTTTAAATCCTTGCTCTGTTGGTTATTTTCTCATGTTTTCACATGCATATTTCCACTTTATCTTAGAATTATAATATTTCTGTTACAAATCTCTGCACCTGTCAGTAGGTATTAGGATAGTTTGGGGGTGGAGATTTTCAAAGGATACCATATGGCAAGTTTTCTCACTAAGCGTGGTCCCATGTCACACACTAATGCCAATACAACCCCACTCTTGGTATCTCACTGGTACATGTCACAAAATACCGAATAGCATTTTATATTACTTAAGAAGACAAACATTTCTGATACTTGTGGAAGGTGGTAGGTCTGGAGGAGGATGGTCTCTTCCAAAAAAAACCCAACCCAAAATTAATTTGGAGGAGTGTGCCAGTAGGAAGCCACGCTTCAGGTCCATTAATTTGCTGTGTACATCCAGAACTGGCCTCTCTGCTGAAGCTTCGGCCAAGATATTAAGCACTCGTGACCACCTTTGGGATGAGACCTGCCCGGGTCAAGACCAACAAAACTCATTCCACACACATAACCCAACATTCCTTTGAGGGACGGGCGCACTGTGCCATCTGCTGTCTCCAGCCCAGCAGAGGCATGCCAATCACTTTCAGCAGACAGAAATGTTGGAATGGTACAGCAAGTAGTAATATTTTCAATCTGTTAGCAGAACTTTCTTCACTCTTTAAGAAGTTCCATGCTTTTGGTTTCTTACTTTAATCTTTTGGGAATTGTTACTGGGCCTGTCTTCATTTTAAAACTGCTCCTGTTTCTGCTGGTATATGTATAGAAGCATATTTCTTAAACACTGGGCTCAAAAGGTCTCATAGATAACCTGCCAAGCTTCCAGAGAGTGTCAGGATTGTGCTTGTGAGACATATGCTCCAAAGACTTTCCATGAAATATACCTGGTTTTTTTTATTATGAATAAAGGTTGCAGAAAAAGGACTCTGGCACTAACTATAGTGTAAATAGACAAATTACATGAAAAAAACATTCTAGCAGTGTAGTTTTTCTATGATTTTGTATAAAAACATATTATCTTTATTAGCTGTAAAAACGAAATTAGAATAGTCTGCAGGATTTTGCAGTAATACATTTAATATCCTGTTTTCTGAGTTATTTGACTTCTAGAGCATGATTGCTAAGAGGGGAGGAAAAAAGCATCAGCTGCTTTTCTTTGAAGATGGTACAGGAAACTCAGGAAACATAAGAGGAATATATTTTACCAAGTCCATGTACATTCCAGATACTGAACTGACTCTAGACAGAGCTGTGGTGACCAGCAGTTTCCATCTGTCTAAAAAAAAAAAAAAAAAAAAGTCTTCCTATATTTTGAGGGCCAAGAAAAAAAGAGATATGTAAAATGGTTGTGTAACAGTGTCAGAAAATGGGTACCTGACACTTTTAAGTATCAAAATAGTAGAGGTTTTCTCCCCTCCACTGCCTGCCAGTCCCACCTCCATACCAATGTAAAGATCAAGTCTGCACTGATGAGTTCTTTCCCATTGACGCATTGCAGCTGTTTTCCTTCCCACATCCCGAACCTAGAGCCAGAAACCTCCCTTTCAGAAAAACGTAAGTATGTTGTTGGGCAGTAGCAAAGCCATCATCCACAGAAACATAGGAAGCGGTTTAGCTCCCAGTGTACAGACCTCGCAGCTCTGCCCTGTCCCTGTGGAGGCCCTGGGCCTGTGTAGACCGTGGTCTCGCTCCCATTACTGGACTCCAGCTAATATAACTTCCTCTGGCCTCGGGAGTGCCTCAAAAGGGGGCAACAGAAATACAGCAGCATGAATGAGCCACATATAAAAGCTAAGCGTGATGAGGGCTTTGGAAACATTCATATGGATTCCTCTTAAAGGCTTGATACAAGAGAGAGAAATAGTGGTGTCCATAATGCACATGGCTTTATTCCTGTGTCATCTGCTCCTAGGGCCTCATAACACAGTCCTGTGATCCATCTAAGTTTCAGGGTTAGGAGGCAAGTGTGTCAGCACAATCTCACAATTGTGATTCAGCTCCCCTCCAGCTGCTGAACAGCTTCAGCGACCACCCCTTCTAAGCAAAGAAAACCTTTCAGGGACTAAGATCAGAAATTATCCAAAGTCACGACTACCTGGGATGTCGAGGGAATGCCCTAGCTGCCCTCTCCAACAAATGCCAAACTCCTGACCCAAAACACACCCTTCTGCATTGGCTTTGTCTTTGCTGCTGGGGAAGAAAAGTCTACAAGGAAGAGGAAGTCTCCTCAGAAAACAGCTTTTATCTAACCTCAAAGGCAAGATCTTCAGAGAGCAAAGGATTAATGAGCTCATTAGCAAACAAGTTGTGTGCTGCTGCAGACAATAGCAATATTTGATTTCAGGCACTGGAACCTTTTGATTCCTCTCTTATTTGTAGGCCAGATCCCTTGAGCTATCCACTTTGAGGACTGAGCCTTAATTGTACGGCTGAAATGTAGGCCTGGTGCATGCAGACAAACTGTGATCTCAAGAAAGCTGGGCCAGGGAGGTGGCAAGTGCCTCAGTGCTGAAAACTCAGTTCTAAAACTCAGGCCAGGGAAACATCTTGAATTCCTTTCAGCTTGCATTGGAGCAGACCAGGTGCAAAACTATCTGTCACCATTTTACAGTTTCCATGGACGTGGAACCACCACAACATCGCAAAGTGGTCCTAAAAACTAAATATTCTCCCATTAAGTCCCATATTTCTGGATGAGTTTATCACACCTCAACATCTGACCTATACCATTCTCTACCAGAATAACAAAACTGAACAACCTGTTTCTGTGCCTTTACAAATATTCTTACACTGTCATCAAGAAAATCCAAACCTCTCTTTTTTTTTTGCTAATCTGCATGGGTTTGACCTCCTGCAGTCCTTTACTAGAAGGCATTTTCTGATCCGTTAATCATTCCCAGCTCTGCTCTGGCAGAGATCTTGTTCACCAGCATCCTTCTTGAACTGTAAGCACCAGGAGCCAGCTGGGCACTCCAGGATTTGCATCCATGTCAAAGACAAACATGTAACCACTTCTTTGCAACTGGATGCAGGCCTATTCTCATGTCCTCCTTTAGACGTTGTGGCCACCGTGACACAGAGGGAGCTTGTGATTAGCTAAGTGTCTGCCATCACCCCATGTCAATCTTCAAACTGCTGGGACAAGTTCCGTTATTCTGCAAGCCTACACTATGCTTTTCAGTTTTCAATGAATGATTTGCCATTTCACTGTATTCGCATGTGCTCCGTTTGCTTACCCCACACAGTCAGCCTGCCTAGGTTCCACATGGTTATATCTTTATTTTGCACCCCTTTGCATTCATGGGTATTTTCTACCATGTGTGCTGCTAACAGGCGGTGTGAGAGAATATAAAAAGAGTATTAGTTATTCAGTCCAGGAACAGCAGGAAAGGTGACTGCTTTTCAGCTCCTTCCTTCCCTTTTTCCTCTCTCTCGTAGCTGCTGCCATTTTGGCCAACCATAAGGACTGTTACAGAAAAGGACAGTGCATAGTAAAGCAGATGGAGATAAGAGTGCTTTGGCTGACAGTGAATGTGAACACAAGGATGTGGGGTCTGTGCCAGACCCTCTCCTCAGTGCTCGCCCCCATGCAGTCTGCGGGAGGCAAAACATGGGCACAGGGATGGACACCTTACACAGCTGAGGCTTTCCATCCTCCTCTGCGGGTGTACGTGAACACGTTTTATACTAGCTAGCCAGCCAGCCGCAGCAGCTGACCGTGTGGACTCCTTCTCTTTAGTAAGCCCTGGGTTGCCATGACTGCTGTTCTCACAGCCCTCCAAGCCCACCTCTGTGACTGGCACATCCTCAGGCATGTGTTATATTCTCAGAGGCCATTCTGGATTCAGCAACACTTTATTTTTTAAGGTACTAAACACCTTGCAGAATTACAGTCTGTAAAATATACATCAATGTCTTTTCTTGTTTGTCTTTTGACTACCTAAGGAATTAATTAGCATCAGCATGAGCATAAGAACTGTGGAAGGCAGAAAAAGCCATATGAACTTTCTTGAGTCTGTTGAGGAACCAGAGAGTTCTCATTAGAATTCATCCAAATGTCATCCTTGGTTTGTTTCTTTCAGAAACTAACTATTCCTGTGTGTCTAAAATGATTCGTGGATGTGCTGTTCATCTGAGCTAATTAAAGCCCGTAGACTAACAGGCACATTTTGCTCCTTTTCTATCAACAAATGCTGGAGAGGCTATATGTGCAAAGATGTGTGGTAGATCTTGGGGTTATACTATGACAACTTTATTTGTAATAAAAGGGATCGATCTGAGCTGATACTGTTTCTTGCAAAACTGATTTATTATTTGATGTTTCAATAATAACCTAGTAACTTTAATTCCAGGAATGGGGGAAGGAGGAATATGTTACATTCTTATATTTTCACTCTTATAAAACAGTTTCTCTTTCATAAAACAGTTAGTATTGAATATGTTAGCGTTATAATTGGATTTATTAACTCTTTCAGGTATTTTGGCCCAGCTTTTGATATAGCTTTTTTGGTTAAAAACTCTGGGGGTTGTATATGAAGATTGATGGCCAAGCATTTATTACATCTCTGCCTTTTAAATATCTAGTGATTGGCTAACTAAATCTGCGGCTTTGAAAACTCAGATTTTATTCTGTGTAATGGACTCTTAAGCAGATAAAACAATGGAGAAATCTAGTCTGGAACGTGTCACTGTATGCACAATTCTGATTTTTTTTTGTCACTACCTTCATAATATATTAAAGATTCCAATAGTTTGAATGAAAATACATGCAAGACTGTTTTAAGAGCCAAACCTAGAATGTTGCACAGCCAGATTTCTGCTGAGATTTAAGAAAACTGATACTTCATTTTTCTTGTGTTTAGGCATAGATCCTCTGTTGCTATTTACAATTTGTCGGGTTGACTACAACCCCTTTTGAAAACACAAATGCTGTTCTCTGCTTGGAGCATGGATCAGCAAAGTCTCTTCCCATGGTATATATTAATATTAAGACCATTAAGACCATATTGGAATGAATAACAAATAACAAATTAGATTTATAGACAGATGGATAAGACAGACAAATAGAAGAACTGGGTAGAGATCCAGCCTCAGCTGACATATGTTGAATCAATATTAAAATAGCTGTTTTAAACCACAAGGCTTTTACACTGTGTATGTTGACAGCAGTTAACAGGTGGAGAACGAAATTGAGATTTCTCCACAGCAAAGTAACGGGACAATTTTTCCAATGGTGACCTCAGTGAGGCAAGGACATTAGTATCTCAAAATGGATAACATTTTTTATTCAAAAACATATGGTACTGGTACAGGTTTGCCATGTTATCTTGTAAATCCAGAGTGAACAGGTTATAAGCATTGGATGAAGGGAGGCTAATGCAAATAAAAGCGCATGGCTTCTAGCACTGAGAGTAACTGCTGTAATTGACAGAGGCTTTCCCCCTCCCCTGGCTGGCTGGCACAAGAAGGGGGATGTTGAAAGAGGTATCCCGAGACAGGTTGAGCTGCTTGTCACCAGCTGTCGGGGCAATACGTATTGCCACATAGTGACTCTGACACTGCTACAAGCTCTTATCTATTTTGGCATGTGTCTCGTTTAATCAGAAACTCCTGCTGCTGCAATACTACTCATGACAACAGTGCCTTGAGCATCTGCTAGGTTGGGGTCCTTTTGCACTAGTCATTACACAAAGTTGTAGCAAATTATAGTCCCCAGGACTGATGGCTCATTCCTATTGCACTCAAGGGGAATTTTATCTCTGGTGCCAGTAGGAGCTATAGTGTACCTTCCCATATCAAACCATGCATGTCCTTTGTAGTATAGATCTCAGGTAAGTAATGTCTTGCCTGAGACTTGATCTCAGCAAGGGAGGCAAAACCTGTGATGAGAAATAATGGGATCGGTGGCCATGCTAAGGTAAAATAATAAGCTAATGGGCAGGACAAGAAGCAGCAGATACCTGAAAATGAGTTTAAACTGTTACCAGCACTTCTGCATTGACTTAATAAACCTGTGCAGAGTTTCCTTCCACAAAGACTTGTACCATGGATCTCACATTTTTCTAGGGTAAAAAAGAAATAAAAAACCCTAACAAAACCCCTTAAGAAGCCATGGGCCATAAGGATCAGTTTTCTGGACTTGGGTATGCACAAAAAAAAGATTGTTATCCATCATTTTAACCACACAAATCCAACACTGGTCAAATTATTCCCCCCACACACTTTCCTCTTCCTCAGGAATGCAGAGCAGATTTAAAAGCAGATGTACACTGCTATTTGGGTACTTTGCAAACATCTGGTGGTGATCAGAGGCCCCTGTGTCAGTTAATCCAGCTCACAGCTGGATTAATTCTAAGAAAAATAAATATCTTCAACAGCTACTGGACTGTTGAACCCCTGAGGACCTGGGTAGGAGCAAGGAAGGTTCTTATTAAGTTGCCTCCCGTGTTATCAGCTGGATATGCCCTACAAAAGGGACAGGAATCCTGAGTCCCTAGTCCTGGCTGAGTGAAGTGACTGAAAATGCCTTGGTCTAGGCTTAAGCTGTCAGCAGGTGCCACATCACAGGATACTTGGTGATCTGGAAATCACTCCCGTTGTGCACTGTAACATCAGTGTAGTCCTGCTATGTCCACCCTGGTACAGAGCCAGGAAATAGATCTGAATCTTGAAAAGCAAAAGGGAGAGCATCTTACCATATGAAGGACAATAATCTGCAGGAGAAGTGGATTTCTGAGGCCAGACGGAGAGCAGGACTGTCTGTTTGAAGAGCCAGTCCTGGGGTGGGTGAGTGTGAAGACCAAGCTACAAGAGCTAACTACCTACAGCTTGCAAGTCTGAGCCTCTTCTCAGCATCATGCGCCTTGGAGCAGAAGGGCTGGTTGGGTCAGAGGAGGGTGAGGTCTCTGCAGTCAGCAGTTATCAATATTAGCTGCTGTTTCAATGATGCCTTAATACTGCTACAGCATAGGCTCATCACCATCTTCTCATTCTTTGTGAAGTGCTGGGATCCTGGAGGATTGCTCACATATGTTTTTATTCTACCAGGGTAGAACTGGTATAGAGAGGGTCTTGAAAGACCTCACTTAGTTTACGATGTCAGCCTTATCCCTTGTATCACCTCCAAGGAAGAAGCTCAGAGCTGCTGTAGGTGATTGTAAAACCTGCACCTGACAGCAGATGAAATAAAAAGGTAGCTGAGTACTTTGGTGAGGGGGGAGAAAATGTGGAACTTCTGTTGACTTTGATCAAGTTGCTTATTTGGGTCTTCCTCTACTCCAGAAGCACTGTCAAGAGGAAATTCCAGCTGAAAAGGCATGAACTCCTTTTTTCAAGGCATCTTGAGTATGTACAAAACTCGCACGTTATTTTTTGGCCTATTTCACACTAGAGAAACTCTTGAGATACAGGACTGTCCAATGAAGAACAGCACACAGAGCCAGTGTGAAATCCAAGTATAACAGACTAGCACACAGCCCTGTGTAAGCGACATTGTACACAAGTATATGTGTGTCTTCTTATTATAGCAGTTTCCAAACTGTGGGGTTATGGAACAGCTGGTTAGCTCAAGAGCTGATAATCCTTAAACACTGAAGTACACAGAAAAGGTTGTCATATAACCATGTTGCTTGGGGAGGATCTTTGTGCCTTATAAAACTTGAAATCTCATGTTTCTCACCATCTCTTCTAATTTAGGTTCCTATGGAGGGTTTTAACAATGTGAGAAGTAACTAGAAGTAAATATGGAGGTTTTCTCCATCTGCTCAGATTTTAAATCCACAGTTGGTCAAGCCCAGCACACTGAATTTGCAATAAGTTTTACGCTGGGCTACATACAGAACTACCCCTCTAAAGCCCTAGGGAGAACATTTGCAGGAGGAGGCAGCAAAATTGCCACCGCACTGATCCCCAGACCCTACCATGTGCTGCAGGGAGATGAGCAGCAGGACAAACCCTGACACTTTCAGAGTGTTGTCTGGCAATGGAGACAGAGCATCTCTGCTGTAGGAGGGAACAGGTAGCTCTGGGTTGGAGACGGAGGAGTGCAGGGAGAGGGTTGCTGTAGGACACTGCAGTCACAGCCAGGCAGGGCAGGACACCACCAGGAGATCTGCCACCACATCTTGCTTTGCTGCTGAAGGACTCACTAGCTTCACAGTTTATAAACTCCCTGCAGTGGGGTCCAAAGCAATCCTGACCTGCAAAAAAAGAGTATTTTCTTTTCCTTAGTTTAGTGTCCCATCAAGTTAACTAGACTGGAAAGACAGAATTGTTCTGATGAATACTGGGCTATATTTCTGTCAGAGAAATGATAACAGTTTATAATGCAAAGTCATATACTTAATTTCACCTTATGAAAACACTTTGATTGCCTTTTCAGTCAGTGTTAACTTTCCAAAATTTTGAAAACTGCTGATGTTTGAGAAGTTTGATGTTCTTGCCTGTGGCAGGGACACAGCTGAGTGGTTTTGTTTAGAAGGAAACGAAGGGTGTTTCTGTCAGAAAATGCTGAATGTTTACACAACAATCAGCCCTGCTCAGATGGCACATCTGCTTTTTCAGAGACTGGAAGAAATGCAGTTATAACAGCAACATTTTGTCCCCACAACTGCTTGAAAAAGAAAACAAACCTCAAAGCTGGTCACTGTCTCCACGTGGTGAGAAAAGGCTGCCTGACGTAACTAACACATCCCATAGCACAAATCCCACTCCTGTCCACTGAACGGGGCAGCCCACTGGGAGCTTGAGAACCTCCAGAACCCCTCTGTAGAGATTTCCCCAGCAGCATGGAGAAGAGAATGGGTATAAAATAGGGAATCCAAAATATTTGCCAGGAGCCCCTGGAATGCCAGGCACCGTCAGCTTCAGGTGTGGTGTCAGATGTTCTTTTTTCTTGAGTGGGTAAAATGAGTGTAAGAAAAGCACTACTGCCATTTAAATAACAAGTGTAACTTCTAATTGCTCTGAAATACCTCTGGTTTCCAAAGGACTGCAGTAGGAATAGAGTTTCTGCATTCCTCAATAATTTGTCTTTCCACCTTGAGCCATGAAGATGATGAAGGGAGTGGAGCATCTCCCTTATGAGGAAAGGCTGAGGGAGCTGGGTCTCTTTAGCTTGGAGAAGAGGAGATTGAGTGGTGACCTCATTAATGTTTATAAATATGTAAAGGGCGAGTGTCAGGAGGATGGAGCCAGGCTCTTCTCGGTGACAACCAGTGATAAGACAAGGGGCAATGGGTACAAACTGGAGCACAGAAGGTTCCACTTAAATATGAGAAGAAACTTCTTCCCTGTGAGGGTGACAGACACTGGAACAGGCTGCCCAGGGAGGTTGTGGAGTCTCCTTCTCTGGAGACATTCAAACCTGCCTGGACACCTTTCTGAGTAACCTCATCTGGGTGTTCCTGCTCTGGCGGGGGGATTGGACTGGATGATCTTTTGAGGTCCTTTCCAATCCCTGACATTCTGTGATTCTGCGAAATTCTTCCTCTATTTCTTTCCTTAATACTGTCTTTATTGCACTTTTTTTTTTTTTTTTAATGTCTATGGGCTGAGGTATCTCTAAATCACACCAGCAGTCTTTATCATTCCCCAGCAGAGCACAGTTAGCCTCAAGGGAGTTTGAGCCCAGGGTACTGCAAGCATGTGCCAAGAGCATGAACTGCTTGCTGATGCTGTGGGCCAAATGTCCCCGCAAAAAGCATCGCTAGGCCCATGGACCAGGGTTAAATACTTCTTTGCTACCAAGTCACATTTCTCAGTCTGTGTGGAAAGAGTGACTGGGGTTGGTTTTGTTCTCCCAGCAGAGACCTGATCTGGGGAGGATGTAGATCCCTGCTCAGTCAGTCAGAATAGCACTTGCTGAAGAGAATCAAGTGAACTAAAATGTGCCTAAACTCCAAACCTGACAACTGGTGAAATGCGTTCTCCTGCAAGCCAGAGTGTTACCCAAGCCTCTCTGCTACCACAGGGTCATCCAGACCGTGGAGCAGAGCCCTGCAGTGAGCAGTGCACGTTCTGGGCACAGACCAGTGAAGTTCAGCTAGCTCGGTGCTTGGTTGAACTGGGGCTTTACTGGAAACAGCTGAGAAAAATATTAATCTTTAATCTATTTCTCAGTCGGGAAGACATGCTGTCCCTAAGGAGAAGATGTGACACATTGCAGAGCTGTCTGTGCAGGCTCAGAGGCCCAGGGGACCTTGCCAGCAGTCGTGGGAAAGGCAACGCTCTGACGTGGAGCACGAACCTTGCCTTTGGCTTATTTTTTTCCCCCTCTGCTATCTAGGAGGTGATCTCTCTTTTCCTTTTGCCTGGAATGAACATTACTAGAAGCAGGGAGGCAAACTGGGAAGTTAATGGAGCAGAGACAAGGGTTAGAGCTGCTGCTTTTATCCCCCAGGAGTAATTCTACTGTGCAAAAACGTGTGAAAACAGCGAATTTTAGCCATCAGTTTGTGAGCACTTGTCATGCTGGTTTTGAAATACTGTGAGGCAAAGAGGGCTGGCCATATCTCTGGAGGAGCAGCTGTGCAAAGAAAGGCCTGGTCTCACGGAGGGGCATTGGTGGGCAGTGGTGGGGTGGTCTGGATCTGTGGCAGGAAGGACTCCAGTATCTCAAAGCCAGGACGCAGCTGTGTGCGCCGCCCCAGTCTGTAATTAAGCAGTGATCCTTGGTCATCCTCTCCCTGCCAGTGACTGAACCACACCTCAGCTCCTTGCTGTGTGTGGTGTGTGCCTTGTGGCTCTCAGCCACATTGAGAGGCTGATGCGGGCTTTCCAGGGCTGTGAATACTGGCTGTGTGTGCCACCACGGGGGTTGTTCAGGTGTCTCCGCTGCCAATGGGAGATGAAAATTAGAACAGAGATGAGGTGAAGCTGAAATAATATCTAACGGGCAACAGTGTCTAAAAACCCACATTAGGAAGGGCCTTAGCTGTGTGCTCAGCACTGACCCACATGGTTAGCAGGCTAGACATAGACATGCTGGCCCAGAAGTTTCAGAGTGTGAGGGACCCACTGTGGTCATGAAGCCAGTATGTGAACCTACATGATCATACCAATGTTCAGCATTTCAGTGTGAAGAAAGCCCAGGTTCATTTTGGTCTTTGTGCCTTCCAGGGAGTAACGTGATGGCCATTATGTCAAAGGATGTCCCAGGTTGCCTGCTGGTCTGGCCTGCTGAGCGTTTGGGTGAGAGTCACACTTCGAAATTGTTCAGCAAAGAGTCCACTCTCACCTGCGGGATCTGCTCCAGCAGAAGGAGAAGCTCAGTGTTTAGTAAGCAGCAGAGCACGGCTGCCTGAGGAGCTCTGCACTGGCTTTTGGCCAGCACGTTTCCACCCAGCCTCTCTCCAAACGTGGAGCTGCTAGAGTTTCAAATCATTTCAGCTGGACTGCACCTGTGCAAGGTAGTAACACCTATATCAAGAGCAACCACTCCATTACTTGTCACCTCTTGTAAACGAAGCAGTATTTGGCTGAGAGCCCTCCAACAATGATTTGCATGCTGCAACTTGTGGTGGCATTGACTGACTAAGCAAAGTTCGCTTTGAAAGAGCATGATGGGAACGTGCTGCAAGAGTCTTTGACATGAGGCATGAAGGAGATGTCCTCACTACTTACTGCTGCTCCCATTTCAGGATCGCTTTTCTCTCTGTAGGAGTGAGTGTCTAGTAAAGCTTTTTGCGTCAAGATGTTAGCTTGGATTTACTGGCTGGATTCTAATTCAGGCAGTTACCACCTACCACTGCAAACTTTCCGTGCCATTTCGGTTGGCTACAGAAGGATTTTTCATTTCATGTTCAAATCTGATTTAAATAGTTACTTCATACACTTGAACAATTCCTTTATTTCACACCCAGTGGTGAGTGAAAAGATGTTATGTAGCATATACTTGGAACCACTTCAGTGGAAGATATTACCGTCACTACTGGGGCTGCAATGCTGAACAAATCTATACTGAAGGAAGCAAGCCAGCAAAACTGGAAAATACTTCATTGTAAAACATAGCATAGGGCTTATAGTATCCTACTCGATATACCAGCAGCTCATGACAGAAATCTATAGTAACTCCAATACATAATTAATAGTAAATATTTAGTTCTTGAAAATGTTACTTGTGTTCACGCTAACCACAAGAAATGAGATCTCCACTGAAAACAAGCTAGTTAAACACACAGCTTAGTCTCTGCAACAGTGGCCAAACCCCAATGCAATTTTCTGACACCCAAGAGGAGATACTCTCCTCAGCTTCTCGAGTTCCCTCATTTCACCAAGCAAATTTCTTCTTCTCTTATATTCCAGTTGAAATTCATTCGCCACCCTCTGCTCAAAACTCTATTTATCCTTTTCCTCCCACTTTTCAGAACTGTCATGGTTATCAGCTCAGCAATGTGCAATATAGATTCTTGAGATCTGATGTCATCTTGTTTGGCATATGTTACACCCTCAAATAAGCTGTTGTGCTGAATAATGTACCATATGTATATCTCCCAGGTCCTCCCAGCATTGTGAAGACTTATCAGTGTTCTGATTATGTGCCACTTAAACCAGGATTTTTGTCCTTGTTATGTAGAGTTTCCAAGTCTGGTGTTACCAACTGAAATAAAATCCTCAGCTCACCCTCTCTTCTCTGCAGCATACTGCTCTGCCTATCAAATCCTGAAAAGGTTCTGGGAAAAGCCTACTCTGATTATCTTTTGAAGAAAGGAATCGTGCTTGCTTGTACATGCCCACTTGTGCTGCAGCACTTGAGGTGCTGCTATGGATGGGGGTTTTGCTTGCAAGTGGTTTTTTTGCTTGTAAGTTGGGAAGTGGAGTGGGAAGAAAATGCAGCAGTGAATTTCAGCCTTCCTCAGGAAACTCAACAGAAAGAGATTAACACCCAAAACGTTCTTCCCATAGGGGTTCAAGTGGCATGCTAGGAGAGCCTCCTGTCCCACGGGAGTGTGCAGAACTAGACTGGGTCACCAGAGATGGTATGCAACCACTTCCTTGGAGGCTTATTTGGACTTGGCTGGACATGGCCCAGTCTGACCTAGTAACAGGCCTGCTCCAAGTGGGGAGGTACAAGAACCGCCATCACCCCCTTCCAGCCAACACTGAGGTTGTGCTGTGTGCCAGAGTCTGACCATCCTGGTCTAGGAGGCTGCAGACCATGACCTCAAGCATGGGGGAAACACAGAATCATTCTGGTTGGAAAAGACCTTTAAGATCATCGAGTCCAACTGTTAACCTGACACTGGCAAGTCCACCACTAAACCACGTACCTAAGAAACTCATCTACACATCTTTTTAACTACCTCCAGGGATGATGACTCCACCACTTTCCTGGGCAGCCTGTTCCAATGCCTGAAAACCCTTCCCAGCAAGAATTTTTTCCAATATAAGATCTAAACCTCTCCTGGCACAACTTGAGGCCATTTCCTCTTGTCCTGTCACTTGCTACTTGAGAGAAGAGACCAACACCCTCCATGCTACAACCTCCTTTCAGGTAGTTGTAGACAGCGATAAGGTCTCCCCTCAGCCTCCTTTTCTCCAGGCTAAACAGCCCCAGTTCCCTCAGACCCTTCACTAGCTTCGTTGCTCTTCTTTGGGCACGCTCTAGCACCTCAATGTCTTTCCCAAAGTAAGGGGCCCAAAACTGAACACAGGAATTGAGATGTAACCTCGCCAGTGCCAAGTACAGGGAGACTATCACCTCCCTGGTCCTGTTGGCCACACTGTTCCTGTCACAAGCCAGGATGCTGTTGGCCTTTTTGGCTACCTGGGCACACCGCTGGCTCATGTCCAGCCACTGTCAGTCAACACCCCCAGATCCCTCCATGTCAGGCATTTTCCAGCCACTCCTCCCCGAGCCTGTAGCGCTGCCTGGGGTTGTTGTGACCCAAGTGCAGGACCCAGCACTTGGCCTTGTTAAACCTCATACAATTGGCTTCAGCCCAATGATCCAGCTGGTCCAGAGAGGAAAGAGTGACCCAGAGTGGCCAGAGAATGCAGGGTGGTACCATGGTGCTCCTGCTCCAGCTGCAGACCATGCCTGGGCCTTGGGTTCTCTTGAAATGCCCCTGCAGATAACGGTCCCTACCTGGAGACAACGGAGTAGGCAGTGACTCCTCCCAGGGGCCCCTGACCCCCTTCCCCAGATGCTTGGGCACGCTGTTACAGACGTCTCTCTGCAGCCAGCCCGGGTGGGACTGCCTTGTCCCCTGCACAGCACGATCCCCACCAGGCATAGGCACATCTGGGCACTGAGGTAGCAGTCACAGCATGGCTCACGCTGAGCCAGACATGTGCCTGAGCACTGGACACCTCTTTTGCCTTCTCAAAGAGCTGTATAATGAGCAGATCCAGGATGTTTCTGTGGTGCAAGGGGCTGCAAGTGCTGCTACAACACATCAAGGGCCTGTTCAGATGGACACTCTCGTTTTAACCCATGAGGTCTCCTAAAACATCCCATTTTCAGGAAAACCTTCTTTGATGTCTTTTCTTGGAGGAACACAATAATGACTGCATGTGAAGTAGTGCTCTCCAGTTGTTACTCATGAACATAAGCATCAGGTCTAATGAGCCACCTTCATTTTTGACTTTAATGTTTCTTTGCATGTATGTTACTGGCATAATGTATTTACATGACTCGAATTTAAAGACTTTGAAGCCATTAAAGGAAATTGGAGTCTGATCACCATTGTGTATCTGTTTTACAGTTAACAAAACATTCTGGTTTTCCTGGATCCCATTTGCACCCTAGGAAAACACTAGGAACAGATGGTTTACTATCCGAGTTTTACAAGCAGTTCAAACAGGAGTGGGCAAGCTACATGCTGCAAATGTTTATAGAGGTTAAGTGTAATCAGCTCCTGCTACTCCCTGCCAACTGCATTAAAAGTTAGTGGTGAGTATGGAGAAAAGCCTAAGGAAATACAGTTTTATAAACATATTACATTACTCTACACAGCATTTAAGATCACAGCTAAAGAGCTGACATAGATTAAAGAGTCCCATGTCTAAAGCAGAGACTTTAATTTTCATGTTAGGTTATTTATCAATACTGGTGACAAGAAAAATAAATCTTTAGTTTCATTTCACCCTGCAGATGGGAAAGGTTCTTACAACAGTTGCTGGTAAGAGATACTTTATCTGGAGTGCTTTTTTGTTAATGCTGATCTATTAGCACAGAGGGAGAAGTAATCTGATAATGTTCTTTGCATAGTGGTTCATTGGGACAACTGAAAAGGTGCCTTTGGTGTTCTTGCTTTTGTCCAACAACAGATAAACTTTATACATCTTGTCATTCTTTATTTGAGCAAGACAGTGTGAGAGAGATACTGGTCAAGACTGACAAAGCTCGAATTGATAAGGAAACCTAGGACCCCATCTTCTTTAACTACATCTGAAGTGCAAGCCAACAAGAAGGTCTTTATTCTATGATTTCTATGCGTATTTGGCTTGCAGGTGTATTTTTCAAGTTCAGCAAGAGCTGTACATCATCAGACATCAACAGTCACTAGAATGTGTGGTCTAATAGTTTTCTTTCTTGCTTGTCCAAAGTGAAAGGTCTGATGAGTAGCACACTCTCCCTTGCAGGTGAAATATTTTCATAGCTTCCTCTCCATATCTGAAAATGTGAAATAGCTTCATTATGTTATTAAAATCAGCATAATGACTCATTTAGTAGACCAAAAAGATCTGCTCAGAAGTCACTACAACTCATGAAACATAAGATACATGTTCTATTTCATTAGTCTGCAGGAATATTGACCTGGAGGAAAAGACTTCATGTTAAATAAATGCCACTAGCTAAGACCATCCATGCTACAAATGGAATTCCAAATTTAGAATTTGGAGACAAGTGATGTAATGGGCTCTAGGTTGCAAACAGGCTTTGTTACACAACCTTTACACCGCATTTTTTAAACTAAGTCACAGGTGTTAGTAGCTATAAAACGTCCTGTGGATGGTATACTGGTTGTCTGTAGGATTAGTGATTCAGGAGAAAAAAAGTATTTTTTCTGAGTTAGTATTGAAACAATGTGACACCCTGGTTTACTTTCAGGACACAAAACCTAGGGCGTGATCAGCTGGCCTCATTTATATACAATAGATCTGTGTTTAATAAGTATTGAATTTTAATATGACTGAGAACTTTACTTTTGGAATCTGAACAGAATCAAAGTGCATTTACTGCTTGTATTGTGACAGCCAGCATTTTGTTTCCTGGAAAAATCTGCAATCACTCTGCTCAAGGCTTGCCAAGAACTGAGACGAGTTGTTGTGACAAGGCATCGTCAAGTTTGGCACTCCCACAGCAACTGAAGTTCTGCTCTTCTTTCCAAAGTCTTAAATACTTTAAAATACCATCTAGAAAGAGAAAAAAAAAGACACACGCAGCCCTGCCTCATATGTTTGACTCCTCAGTAAGACAGTCGCAACTATGTTCAGTTTTTGATGAACTAAGAGGTTTAGAAACAAAAGAAAAATGAAATTCACTCATGCTCTAAGACACCTAATGTTATTCAAAGAAATCCAAAGGGTGAGTATTAAATCATTATAAAGTAAGAAGAAAAATGCTTCTACCAAGAAATAATCCTTTAGTTTCTCTGTCTGAAAAGTTTTGTAAAGCCCTAGCTAATTCTTACAATTAAATGTTCTGGGATAAAAAAAAATTACTATGGGTTCAACAAACAGAGAACACCTGGTTTAGAGTATCTACCTGATTAGTCTTTCGAGGAATCAACAAAAATTTTAACTCTCCTTTCCAGTACTCTGAGTCTTGCGCCAAAGCATTTGAAAAATACATTTTTAGCGTGAGGTGCTACAGCACACCTTGGAAAAGTCAGGCTGTGGGATTACAGACTTGTCTGACTCCAAGTGATGAATGTGCTGCCAGGTCCTCACACGGGATCCTTCCTTTGTATTTGTGCACGTGCTGCTCACTGCTCCAAGTCTTTCTTTGGCGCCAGGCTCCCAGTATGGAGGCTTCTGCAAAAGTGCATCAGGAAAATATTAATTTTGTGAAAACAGGAGAGGAGAGAAAGTGGGAGCAAGTCAATACATCTGACATCAGATGTAATCAGAAGAAACAAGTAGACAAATTAAATGTATCTATATCAATTTAAAATGACTCTATATAAATTCTTTCCAGGGTGTGTCACCTTCATATGCTAAATTGCCTACATTTTTGTAGCAGCTGTCTCAAACCAAGCCCCAGGGAGACACCTGATAAACCTACAACTGAAGGATGCATTACTAAAGCTGAAAACACACAAGAAAGTTATTAAAACCTCAGACCACACTGAATGGACTGAAAGAGAATGCAAAGGATATCATTATTGTTAAGAACTAGCAGCTAAATGCTTAATGAAAATCAGATGGCTTGCATCCTGTGGGTAACTTCCAGGAGCATAGTCTATTTTATTTCAATCAAATGGTCTTTGAAAGAAATGTGGTCTGGTTTTATTCTGTTCCATCCCCCTTTTGGCAATATGCAATTTCAGTAATGCTTCAACAGAGAAGAAGATGCAGCAAAACAAGGCAGGTTCTATAAGGTTGTCCAAACCCTTTCATATAGCCTGACAATTCAGAGAGCAAATGCCATTCTGAAATTCACTGTTTCTTTCTCCCAATGTGCATCTTTTGATATAGGAAAGAAGACCCTTCCCTCTGTGTGAGTGGACAGTTTTCTTACCCAAATGGTGAACAAAGGGCCTCTAAAACCTGATTTTTCTTTTATGTCAGACTTTTTCAACAGGCATGCAAGAGTTTTGCATGCCAGAACAGCAAGTTAGAAACTCGAGAGTGGAAAATGCAGTCTTACGCAAATGCAGGAAGGACTTTTCTACAAACGCGTGCCCTTACTGTGGAGGAGGTAAGGAAATCTTCCTTTACTCTGCCAGATAAAACAGCAAACTCACTTCCAGGAATGTGGGACACTCAGAAACCCAGCGAAGAAACACTGGCGATAGTCGGTGCAGAGGACTGACACCATCCTGATAAAAGGGAAAACACAGTGGGCAAATTCTTTTTAAAAAGGCTACACCCACCGTTAAACAAAAGGCCATAAAATTGCCATGGATTCCTCTTCAACTGTTTTCTTTTATGAATGACACAGGTTAGTAAAAGAGATTTCTGCACCCACTTTTCTGCCACTGATGTCCCAGCTTCTCTCATTTAAGATGTGCATCAGGCTTCGTTCAGAGTCAGCAGCTTTCATGGTTATGATGTGTGAATTTCTGATGCACAAAGGCATCCATATTTGTCTCCTGTCCTACTGCCAACTGGTCATTAAATCCCAGCGCAGAAGCTGTAAAAGCAGTGACAGGGGCATCCTAACGTGTTGGAACTTCCCAAACCAAACCCAATAAGCAATTACATGGACAGCTGGCAACTTTATGTCCAGTCTTCCTCAGGCTGGTGAGACCACAGGAGAGTAAACTGGCACAATGGCAGTGTCAAGACATGCCAAGGTAAGTCAGGGGCCTTCTACACCAAACCGACCTAATTGTACCTATATAGGACCTAAGGCTGGCCTCAGAAAGCTGAGCTGGTAATATTAGGAGAAACGTGGGTAATGCCCTGCTCTTCCCACTGTCTTGCTCTGGGGGCCTGTAATCCCAGCTGACCTTGTTCTCCCTGGACTCTCTGGTGCCATTTGTTGTCTACTGGACAGGGCTGCAAACAGCACAGAGCCCTTGGAGATCGCTCTCAAGATCTGCTTTTGCTGGAGCTGGTATCTAGCAGGTTCTGTGCCTCCCACAGAATATTCTTCGGTGGAAAAAAAAAAAAAAAGGCAAAAAAAAAAAGCATCCTGCCTGCTTCAGTCCTTCTGAGCATGTCGCTCTGTTGCTATATTCTCTACTCTGAGTACCGCTGATTGCCAACAACATTTTAACACTTAGTCGTCTCTTTGTGAAGACTGCTACCTGGGCCAGCTAAAATAAGGAGACCAGGTAAACAGAATAAACCTTGTGAGCCCCCGTGGAAGCAGAAAGAACAGATGGAAAACTACTTTCTTACCCCATGGAAGTCAGGGGTCTTTCTGAGTTTTTCATGTCCTGCACTGAGGAAACAAGACCTAACAAGGATTTTTGTGAAAAATAAGGTATCTCTGCCCACTGCAGAAAAGCTACTAATCCTCTGGCTCAGCCACTTGCCTAGAGCTGTTGTGCAGCCAAAAGTAGTTCTCACTGCCCTTAATTCAGAGCAGAGAGCTGAAATCCCTCTCGCACGTAATCACAGAGTAGCAGCTATTCCAGGAGAATTTGTGCCTGTTCTGTAACCATCGGTTCCCTTCCCCTCTCTCGAATTTCCTATCTGGTTAAGAGCAGTCTTTCCTGCCCAAAACAGTAGATTTTTATAGAACATATAGGTTAGAAAAATGTGCGTTTTACAACAGCAAGAGTTTCTGCAAAAAGTGTGTTGCTGGCTGTGGAGGTGCTGCAGCCCTTCCTTTTCCCCATGGCTGCTGTTGAGCAGTGGAACGCACTACTGGAGGAATTTGTAGAGATGCCTCTCACTGTGGTCACAACTAAGAACAAAACTTGCTCAGAAATCCTGGCCTGAACATATGCAGCCCAGTTTAACCAAATATCAGTCTTGCCCTTTAAAAGTGGAAACAAAAGCTTTCTCCTTTTCTTCCTCCATGTCTTCCCCTCCCCTTTTTTTTGTGCTTTTTCCCCTTTTTTTGTGCTTTTAATAATTCTCAGAACACAAAGACACGCCATAGCTGGACCTCACATGAAAACCTAATGACTTTCTCTTCAGCATCTGACTCTTTAATGCTATGGCATTCAAGTGCAAGTTAAACGTAAGCTGAAATAACTGACTGCAGGAATGGAAAAAGGTTAGAGCAGAAGGGTTAAGATTTAGAATAAAAACAACTAAAATGCATACAGAAAAGAAAATCAGCTACATTTGTTTGAAATAATTACCTAAATAAGCAATAATTGCAAGTGCCAAACCCCTATAAGAACATGGGTAGGCAATAACAGCTATAATATGTGGAACTCAACAGAGAGCGATGCATGAAGGATAAGAGGGCAGACACGGGGACACTGTTTGCAGCACAGTAAGGAAAACAGCTTATTCCTCAAATAGCGAAGGGCAGCTTTCAACATGACCAGTATTACCACTTGCAAAATTGCTGTCGTGCAAACAGTAAATCAGCTGGCAGCAACTAATAAATGATCATTCACCGCAGTGAATAATATAATACCAGCAAATCCGGACTCCCTCCTCCATCACTTGAAGGTTGCTTTGGAGAAATCCTAGCTTTGCAGAGACTCACACTTCCTTGTGTGTGCTCTCCCGCTCCCACCTCTACACTCTTGGAAACACAAACCGTGAGGTGTTTGTGTGAATTGGCAGGCTGCCTAGCCACCCTTGTCAAAATGGCTTGGCAAATTTGGGCTGAGCACCGGATGCTTACACAGGCACTGCTTCTACTTAATGAGCCCACTTGATACCCAAAGCATGCAATTTCTCTGCACTCTTGGTTTAACTGAAGGACCGGGAACATTCTGTATTTTGATAACAGTAAATCACCAACAAACTCCACATGCAACACTTCAACATAATAAAAATTTGGAACATTGACATTCATGATGAGAAAAAACCCATGTGTTTTTAGTGAAGGAATGAGCAAAAGAGAGCTGCACAGAGCTGAGGAACAGCCACAAGCCATAGGCTGATTTACTGCAAGATCTTACTTGCTATGGAAATAAAGTTGTCCCATCATTGATTCTTGATCTCAGCTTCACTTTTAATGAAACTCACTACACCTTGCTTGCTCCATCTTGCACTGAGGCAGACTGGCCTTATAAGTAATTTCTGTCTATTTTTCAAAACCTGCAGCAAGTCATTGGATTCCCCCTGCCTTTTGCCCACAAGAGCAGCATGTTGTAGCTAGTGAAGCAGGGCCTTCCACAGTCCCAAGTACTGTAACACTGATAAATCTCTGAGCAGCAGGTCCGTGAGGGTGAAAGCAGATGGCCCTGATGCTTTCCCTTGCTAACCAGTTCTCCTCCTTCCAACCTGATCTGATTTCACTTGTTCCTGGCAGCTTTACTCCAGGCAGAAGCAGCAAACCAGTGTGGTACAGGAAACACTGGACCTCCTTCTTTGCTTTAACACATCCCTGAGGTCGTGCAGGAACTCACCCGCCCTGCCGGCAGCCACCTCAGACACAGAGCTCTGCTCCAAAACCGGCTGCCCCTGGCCTTCCCCGTTGCTGGGCAGGTCTCCTAGTGCAAGGAGAAGACCGGTGTAGTGGAGCTTGGCGTCTGCAGTGCTGCCCAGACCAGGACACAAGGCACTACAAGAGCATTAACGGAAGAGCGTCCAGAGGAGGCCACAAAGTTGCCAGGGGGTTTGGAGGGGAAGCTGTATGAGGAGCGGCTAAAGTCACTGGGTTTATTCAGCCTGGAGGAGACTGAGGGGAGACCTCATCGCAGCTACAGCTTCCTCACAAGGGGAGGAGGAGAGGCAGGAGCTGATCTCTTCTCTCTGGTCACCAATGACAGAACCTGAGGGAATGGCAGGAAGATGTGCCAGGAGAGGTTTAGGTTAGACATTAGGAAAAGGTTCTTCACCCAGAGGGTGCTGGACACTGGAACAGGGTCCCCAGGGAGGTGTCACAGCCCCAAGCCTGACGGTGTTCAAGAGCGATTGGACAATGCCCTCAGACACATGGTGTGAATTTTGGGGTTGCCCTATGCAGGGACAGGAGTTGGACTCGATGACCCTTGTGGGCCCCTTCCACCTCAGGACATTCTATGATTCTGTGATTGAGCCCCACATCACCATCATCTCTGCATGGCTGGCTGTCCACAGGTGCAGAATGGCAGAGCTGCCGAGACGCCTGTGTGCCAGATACCATGTGGGCATATGCCTGGCGAGTGGTTGGGCCAGGAGAACAGCTTCTCACCCAGAAACCCCGCTGTGCTCAGCCACTTGTCACCTTCCCCAACAGGGACCAGCACTCGCAAGCTCTGCAGGCAAAGCTGCCCACGGCTGCTCCCTCACCTTCTTCAGGGGCAAAATGCTTAATGGGCTGAAGCTGCTGCAACTGCTGCTCAGCAGGCACACACCTGGCAGCTCCCTACAACATGGCCCAGAGCATTGTGGTGGCTAAAATGCCTGGACCAGGTGGGTGGATGAGAGTGCCTTTTCCAGCGGCACAGTTAGGGCTGGATGAGGACAGTGGCTGGATGCTGAGTCAAAAACTCAAGGCTGTGCACTTTGGTATTTGACCAGGTCAAGCCTCTGTGCAGCTCTTTAATACCAGCTGCTCTGCAGAACAGGCTGGTCCTGCATCAGTGCTCCAGCAAGTACATAAAAACCCATCACCCCACTGGCAGGGGTTAGCACCAAGCAGCATTATGGAGTTCTTTGCTGAATCAGGCTAACCACTAACAACAGACTGAAAAGATTTGTGAAACTGGACGTTGGTACTGGGAAACAGTACCATTTTTTATGCCGTGTCTTGGGAGTTAACGTGGTCTTTACATACATTAGGGATTGGACAACTCGTTGTCAACAGCACAGACCAACCAGATTGGAGCTACAGCGTGGTTTGTCAGGCTAACGTAAAAAGCTGGTCTGCCTTTATGTGTGTGGCAAAAAAAAAAAGCACTATGAATGATGAATGGTTCCTACCGCAATGCCAAGAATAATACCAACCAGGAGAGGAAACCTACTGAAGTGAGTCTGGAAACCATTTTAACCAAGAATCAAATACAACCAGGTGTTTTTCTTAATGGAATGCTAAACTACATTAGCAAAAGCAATGTGACTTCACCAATGTGTAAATGTATATAAAAGCCTAATGTAACAACACTTCCAGAGAGGGGAAAAGACATTTTTAAAGCTATCTTGAAAATGTTAAATAGATCATATTTGTAGCAATTCATTCGTAACAGTTTTCACCTTATTTCTTCTGGAATATACACGTTCCTACAACCATCTGACAGAAGGACACAGAACAGCCCCAAAGGTATCTACACATGCGCTTTCACGACAGGATTGCCTGGGAGCACGGATGCTAAATGTGCAACTTGCAAGTGGTTCACCCAGCCCACACCTGGCAGCCTCCTCCACAAAGGAGAGTGTGGCAGCCTGGATGAGTCACTCCCGGGGGGACAGTCTGTTCCCAGACACCCCCTTCCAGGGGTGGGCAGGGAGGAGGGGCCCACCTGCTGCCCCCTTAGCAGCAAGACAAGGGAAACCCAGGGACACACACTGAATTTGCACCTTGTAGGCACATGCACAAAACACCCATTATTTTGAGACTGCAGAGTTGCAGCACATACCACAGGCCAGCTGCTCTGCACAGGAAGCAGGTTGCACACAACAGCTTCATGGCCCCACCACTGCCTTCCAGTCCATTAACTTACTCAGTCATCGGTTTGTCAAAATTCTGCTGTCATGCAGCCCAAGGCTCATGTTCAGCAATATTAGAAAAATTTGTGCTTCCCCATTTCCCCTTCCCAAAAGCACTTGTGTTGAAAGAAAGGATTGGTACTGAAGAACTAGAATTAAAATCTAAAATCTGACCTCATCAACATGCTATATTGTTTCAATTTCTTGTTCTAGGAGTCAGCAGGTTTGTTGTGGTTTGTTCATGGTGGGTGTTTTTTGTTGTTGTTGGTTTTTAATAGACAAGATAAAGCTTTTCACAAGGAAAAAGAAAAATCTTTAAAAAAAATGAGATAATATCCATAAAAAATACTACCAAAACTCCACTAAAAATCAAAAATTTTAATCCTGGAACAGCTTTTTTTACAAAGATATTTAAAAGATTTGAGTGTACATATCCACAAAAGCAACAACTAAGGCATATTCCCCATAGCCACATTTATAAATAAGACTTTGAAAAGCCATGTGACTTGATCTCATTTAAACCTTGCCAACAGGCAATAAAAATTTTAAACATTTGACTTACTTTTACATGTAGTGGACTGTAGGTTTATACAATTATCATGAGTATGAGCTAGATTAATTTCAAATCACTGCAACAAATACTCTAGTAAGAGCATAAAGCTTAAACATTATTTTAAAGTGCTCATTAGAAACCCAACATTTCAATTACTATTAAGAAATGTTAAAGATATTACATTCCTTACATATCAAGTCTGCAAGTACAGTATGTACACAATCTACAGTCTTGTCTTTATAAATAGGAAATAATTTATCTATATATCTCAAATGTGACTAGTAGCTGAAGACAAGCTGAAGGACTACTCTGATTTGGCTGGAAACAAACAAACAAACAAACAAACAAAAAAAATGAATAGTTATCCCCATACATACAGCTACTGGAATTCTGCATCCCAAGTGCTGCCTTTTTGGCCAATCTCCTTGACTAAGTCTCCTTACACCTACTCATGAACATCTGTTGGTACGTTGCCAGCAAAGAATTAACAGCCTCTCCCTTGTAAGAAATTTCTTGGGTCTCTAGAATGGGCAAGGCTGCTGCTAAGGCAAAACATAATGAGATTTAAGTTCTTCAATTAAACAGAAGAAATATGTGCTGCAATGTTTTACAGTTTGCAGAGATAAAAGGACTCTGAACTAGACTGTCAAACAATAAAAATTCAGACTTTTTATTTTAGTTTTTGGATGAACTGTAGTGCTCATAATAAAATAAGACAAAACTTATGCAAAGGCATACGTGACGAATTTTAAAGCCTACATCAGCTTTCTTATAAAACCCTAATCAGTTCCTTTCAATGCCGAGCTGCAGTATGTTTGCTAGTCAAGTCTCTTGTCCTGACAGGAGCCAACCAAACATCTCCATCTCACTATCAGTGCTCTGTGATTTTGACTTAACAGTTTTGCAGTGTGGTATTACCCTGTGCATAAGCTAAGCCTGTTTCATACACACCTAATACCAGGTACCTGTGAAATGTTAGTACTGTACATCATTGCACTCCCCACAGTGCATACACTTTTCAACAATCCCCCTCAAAGTACATCATGACAATTTTTCAAGCATACAACCACCCTTAAAACGCAAGACCCAAGAGTGTTCATGACAGTACAATAAAAAAAATACTTAACTTCCTCTCATTGCTTTTCATTTATGAGCTGCCATGAAGGGTAACATTTGAATTTTTTACCAGCCTTTCCACTGATTTTGCAACTGGACTTCATAATTTTCAGACAGATGCCAGAGTATACTCACTCACATATAGTAACATGATTACAGTAAAATCAAAAGCCACAAAATAAAATAACAGTGAACATTCTGTCAGTGGAATTTTAACTTTTGGTCGACATTTCTGCTAGGCTAAAGACAAAATCATGCTGTACAAAATCACTTTAACATCTGCAGGAATAAGCCTCTTGTTTGCTTTAGCCTCAGCTTAGCGTTTGGTCAGCCTAAACTATGCAATTTCTTAAAAGAACAGGTAGATAGGAGATTGTAAAGCTGTATTTCTTGCTTACTTGTACCCCTTAGTGGATTCTTCCCTTGCAAAACAACATTCATGTGAAAAACTGTGCTGTGGCACTCAAAAGAGTTGAAGGCAAACACGTGTATGGGCAACAAAAGCTGTCAAGGTGACAGACGATTCAAGGGACTGCTTGCTTCTCCACCTGCAGCAAGCTTGAGCGCTGTTAGCTTTCGAGGAGGATGCTGAGGACTCTTACGAAGGTTGTCGTCCATCTGCAGAGAAATAATGAGAGCTGGATCTGGTAAACAGTAGAATATAGATCATACGATTAGTCTATTTGTCAGGGCTGCCATCATTAACACTGGTTTGGGGTATTTTTCACCCTGTTATTTCAGGCCCAGGCAAAACTGATGTCTTGGTTCCTTTCCACTCCCAAATACATGCCTGTGTTAGAGTTATTATTCATTCTATCAGCATATGGTGCATTAAATCCAGCACAAATAGATGTGGTTCTGCTCAAATCATTCTGTCAAGATTACTGAAGAAAGCAGCATTGTTACCTTCTTCTAAGAGGTTAAAGTTTTACTATAGTATAATAGCCGAAAGCTATTACAAAGCATGTCAAAACTCAAATTGCTAACATCAATGGATGCTTTTGCATGTTCAGCACCTTCAAGAACAAATATTTTTGAAATCAGAAATGTTCTAGAAGTGCTGGGTAAAGTTAGATTAGTTACAGACTTCAAAAGGTATTTAATGAAAATAACTTGTGAAAAGACCTTTTCAAAAACAGGTTAATATTAATCTCTGAATATAAAGATTTTACATTTTCACAGGAAATCCGTCTAATGCCCTCTGTGTAATGCAGTATCAAAAGAGTCTATTTAATATGGAATAAACAGAATCACAGAAGACAGCACAGGGGAGATTCCCAGAGGTTATCCACTCCATCCCATTTCCACAAGGTAGGATCAGCTTTACCTAAATCGTGCCTGACAAATGTCTACATAACTGATTCATTAAAAATTCCACAGCCACACTTTAATACCACAAAGAGGAGATACAATCAATATCTAATGCTACAGAAGCTGATCTTAGTTAATGGTCTATTTCACACACTGATCTTTTTCAAGAAAAAATGCCTTCTGTCCTTCTAGTTAAAGTGTTCTGTCTGCACCAGAAGACTAATTCTTCACCTGTATTTTTCACATAAGTTGTATAGCTTTTGATAGGTGCTGAGTGACAGCCTTAGAAACAAAGAATATAAAGAAACAGAAGCTAGAACAAGCAGGAGAAAGAGTTACTGTGGGTTAGTGACTGCAGTGCTCAGCTGGAAGCAAGGATAGCTGGCGATTGGTCTTAACTTGCAGGACCACTGCTGAATTTTTATCAATACATTCACTTCCTCCTCTGCTGGAATGTACACTTGAGGAAACATACTCTTCTTTCGCTGGTATGCGCAATTGCAAGACAATGTTCTTTTGATTGTAATAAAAATACTTTTTAAGTACCAGGCTTCATTAATTATTCCTTTCAAGTGACATAATATTCTTCCTGCCTCTCTACAGAAAGTAACTCAGTAGAAAAGAAGCAATTAAAATAAAATGTCCATTACACAGTTGCAGTTGCCATGCAAGAATATCTGCGAAAAGGTAACCACAATGAAGCAGGAAAATTAGAGACTGAAGCAAAAGTAACCTTTTCAATCAAGTTGGATTCCTTATTTACAAGCTGTGTGAGTTTCCACAGATTAGCATCTGCTGCATCCTGTCCAGCTGGAGAATGGCCTGGAGAGTGAAGGCAGAAAGAGGAAGAGTGAAAAGATATTTACAAAAGCTTTTAAATCCTTAAAAAATAAACCCACATTAGAGAGAAAGTTCAGGCAGTATTTTTATCCTAAGAAGAATTTAAGAGGTTAAGCCATTCCGTGTGAGAAAAAGAGAAGTGCTAAGCACGAGCCATAGCATAGATACAGGTGCATTTTGCCAATGCTTGACAGAGTCTGAGTATTAACCCTTGCTTTTAATTTTCAGTCCTTTCTGCACAACTTTGGAAGTTTTCCTTATTTCCCCACAAAAGCTCTAGCAAAAACTACATAAAATCTAATTCTGCCTTTGTTCACAGATGGAATCTTGGAGTTCTAAACCAAACAATACCATACAGGACAAATGGGGGAAAAGAAACACAGCTTGCCTGAGACAGTTAACCTGAAGTAGCAAGTTAAAATATCATCACAGAATCGACACAGATTGGGAAGCTGTTTCAAATGCTCTTGTAACTGTACTCTGGGGAAGCACACTTTATAAATCGGTGCAAGGAAACCAAACACAAAGGCATCCAAGGTCGTAGGCCTGAAAAGAGTGACAAAACAAAAAAATAAAGTGACATTAAGACCTCTACAACATAACCATTTTCTGTGTATGTGAAACGCAACATAATCAGCTCTTCTGGCATTCCACCTCTTCATATCAATCTGGTAAATGCTTTGTACAGACTATCTACTGATTTCAGCACCTCTGAACTAGGGACATGCTGGCAAGCTGAAACAGTAACTTCAGCACTAAAATCCAGTCATGCTGCCATAAACAAGCCACTCTGAAACATACTTCTGGCACCACAAAAGCCAAGCTGTATGCCAGGGGGACAGGATCCTCTCTCATGAAGTGGTCTGACTTCATGGCTAAAGAAACAGAAGATCATCCTTTTTAGGACCTGTTGCCACTACGTTGGAGGAAATATCCCTCTCCTGCTCTGTGCACATACCACAGGAAAAGGAGCATTCCCGGACCTACACCCTCCTCTCATGAAGGCAGTGGTAACACCTCCAGGTTAGAGTATTTTTTCTACATACAAGCATAGCAAGTGACACTCAGTGGCTAGGAAAGCATTGTTTAATGCTACACTAACTCACCAAGCACCCCACATTTTCTTAGCAGCTGTGGGCAGCATCTGCCTCTGTGAAAAAGCACAGGATAAGGGAGACACCACACTGCCTTATTTCAAAAATCGCATTTGTGCCTTTCGCTCATTCAGATTTATCTCAAAAGCAGAGGGTGAGACACAAAACTACTGTTTAGCACTTTTAACATTCTAGCAGGTTAAAAAAAAAAAGTTTAAGCGTTCACAGAGTCATGTGGAACCTGTTTTATTAGTCATTAACAACACACACACACGCAAAAATAGTCACACTCACGTATCTCCAAAGAAAAACTGAGATGTTCCCAGTCTCTTCGACAGGAGATTTAGGCACTCCTTGGCATCCCTGTATATCTGATGAGACACAAAACTGTTTAAGAGCCCGAGGTGTAGCAAGGCTTGTACGCACAGCATTGTTCCTCATTTGACATAGTGCTGCTAGACTGTTTCAGTTCTTGACAGCACCAACTTACAAATCCTTTACTACACAACACGTACCTGTGCTTCCACTTCAGCGAGACTGTAGAGTGGAGGCCCGCCTCTGGTCAGCAGGATCCTGTTCAGCGCTTCCCTGGACATCTTTCCAGGCAGATACAAACTCAGCGGGAAGGCAATCCTTGAGGAAAACCATGGTTTTGTCACACTGGAGTAATTTTCAGCCTCAACCCAGAAAGTGTGCAGCTGCATCAACACAATGACAAACACGACTGGAATCTGAGTAAGAATAGTACACATCTCTTAAAACCTTGATGTGTAAGATCTCTGTTAGAGAAGCAGAAGTGCCAAGAATTATTGTAATTTAAGGCAATCAGGCTCCACAAAGGATTATACTAATCCTTTTGAGTGTAGGAGTGTATAATTAAGGAAACAGCTAAGGAGAAACAACAAAGATACTACATAGACCTATATACACATGCATAAAATGACATACACACTCATGTTTATGTATGTGTATATATACATACACACACACTGTATGTAGAAAATATATTTTTAAAAGTTGCAGACATACAGGATCGGGTTTGAACTTTGTACTTTTTTTTAATTTTTATATAAATTTTAAAGTAAAGTACATTTTAAAATTATTAATTTGAAACCTTGTGGGTCAGCTGAAGAGGCTAGCCTATAATATAATTTGGTCAGAATATTTCTTCCTTTACAAACTGAAGCCAAAGTCATTCAAGAGATCCAATGTCTGGGTATTTTTATAGCTCTAAAGTAGACTAATACGGTGAGGCCATGTGGCCCACCTGTTACTTAGAAATGAAAAATGAAACTACTGATGGGTCTTTTAATTCCGTCCAAAGTTCTAACCGAACAGTTCAAAAGGCTTCCACAGTTGTGCACCCCACATCAGACACACCACATCTTAATCAAAGCTTTTTCAAAATAATCAAATGAAACAAAAAACAGCCACAATAAGCTGCTTTCAGGATACCGTTTCCCAAAAAAGCATCTAAAAGAAAAAGCATTCATAGGCAGCTTTTTAAAATGTCTTTCATAAATGTATCACTATTACTTCAGATCCCAGACATACACATTTCCTTCCTTTTCAGAAGTTGCTAGGCAGTATTTCCAAAACTGCACTAACAAAGCAAATACATTCCAGCCAGGACTATCACTGAGAGACTTTAATGTCTCTCATGTGGGGCACCTCTTGTAGCATTCACTTCCAGAATTTCTGGTTGTTATAAAGGATTTCTCAATACCTACCAGAGCAGGAAACAGTTTCTCTTCAAGTAGTGCAATATATGCCAGTGTATCAGCTCCTTGTTTTGCAGACAATTCATAATCAGCATTATACTTCTACCAATAAAAAAAACATACTACAAATAGTGTTACACAGAACTTTCCACAAAGATGATCAATGCAACCCAAAGTTGTCTCAAACTTAACAGCTATCAAGTGAGTAAAAATAACAACATTTTCGGGGCAGAGCATGCGCTCACTAGAATTTCTTCACACTTCAAGCCAGCTATGTCAAACCTCCTTGCTTCTCCCCTTTCCACTTCCCCATTCCTAGATTTTTGGGTCCTCCTATTCATAAAATAACTCATGTCTCTTTCTCACTGCCTTCCAAGCAACTTTCCAGCGATACAGAGGAAATTTTTCAGTACTAAGGCATGCAGCAAACCTCTGATAAGTCTCCATCTTTATTTTTGAAGAAGCATCTAGCACTTAAGCTGATGTAAGCATAAAAAAAGGCAAGCATTCCCATCTGTTGCTGTTAATTACCATGCTAAAAGTTTAGAAATGGGATACTAACAATATGAAGGACCAAATGCAGAGGTAAATTAATGCAGTCACAGCTGACTGAGATTTTAATTCTGATACTGGATCCCTTTAAGGTACATTAAAAAGGTTGGTAAGTTTTTTGGAGGGCAATTCGCTTTGTTAATTTAGAAACAAAGGTCAGCACTGATCCTTAGAAATCTGAAAAGCAAGCATACTATTTTTATGTTTTAACTCAAATAGGGTTTGTTGTTATTTTTTTTTC